>NW_027529934.1:3574580-3592083 GCF_008692635.1 Crocuta crocuta | reverse complement strand
CGCAGGGAGCCCGACACGGGGCTCGAACCCACAAACCGCGAGATCATGACCTAAGCGAAAGTCGGAAAGTCGGACGCTTAACCGACTAAGCCACCCAGGCGCCCCTGGAAAAAAATTTTTAAAGCCTACACCAGGGATATAACCATATTTCCTCGTTATACCATTATTATTTCAAAATATAGATATATATTCATTTGATTTGTCTCTCAACTTCACATTCCTAAAATAGATCACTCATGCTTGGTCAAGTTACCCAGGACCCAAAGGTTCTCAGATCCAAATGGTTCTTTGTTCTTTAAACAATTTTGTTTGGGGAGAATCTTGGCAATCAAATTTCACCCTACTCAAAAAAGTGTCTTGGCTTTTCTCCTCCAAATGAAAATACATTCCATAAATCCCTCATTTCTGCATCACATATATTATATAAATACCTTATAAATGAGTATAGGTTTATACTTAGAAAGTCCTCCAAGTGAAATAATTATTACACAAGATATTTAGACAAAAAATAATTAGACAAAGAAATCATTATTTAGCCTTGGGGGGGGAAATTCTTGTCATAATAAAATAAACTTGAATTTTGACTGCATTTTGTGTAAGAAAGGCATTAGATGATTTGACATCTGTGATCTTTTTTATATTCTACAAATCTATTTGACTAGTGATAAATTAAGGTCTAGAAAGTCTTAAACAACATGCCCAAGGTCATGCAATGGCTGATGTGGGACAAATACTGAAGTTTGGTCATTCTTAATTCTGCCTTACTATTCTAAATCTTAAACTTAATGATGGCCTCATGATATTTTAAGCCATCCATGATCTGGGTCCTAGATCTAATTATCAAATACATAACTATGACATAGAGCACCATGCTTAAAGAAGCAACAAAAGACATGTAAGACCCACTGATGACAAAGGGCAGAAGAGACTACCCTCAAAAAATATATTCATAGCCTATTTGATAAAGTCAGGCTAGAAGAGCAAAGGGTGGTAGTAAATAAATGTCATGCTCGAAAGCTGAATTTTACAGATAGTTTCAGCATGGTTTTTCTGTTTCACTTTTCACCGTCAGCTGTGAGCTGTTTCCAAGTGTGAAATCGCCTAAGAGAGGAAGCAAAGCTGTCATCTGACATCTGGGAGCGTGGAGATTGGGCTGCAGTAAAAAGCATTCTGGACTTCTTCAATTTACACACATATTCACCTATAAATTCTCAAGTCTGAAAAGTATTCAACGAGAAATATCAATGTAAATTCCAAGCATTTATAAAGGCTCATAGTGGAGTGGAAAATAAAGGTGAAGGACACACTCTGATAGGTACCATAACAACTTGTGAAGACTGGAATGAGAAACTTAAGTGACTATATTAGCATAATAACGAACATATAAACAATTTTACTCACTTGCCTTAGATTGCATATTAAACTTCAAGTATAGTCTTTTGTGTTTTATATGCTTAATATTATAGGTTCTATTTTCTGGCTGCTTTTTTTATGATGAGAGTCAAAACTTAAAAAAATACTTTCTTGACACTTTATTCTTCCTTTATACTTAAAATGCTAATAACAAAAATTTATTCTACATTATGGTAAATAGTTTCAATGATAAAGCACATAAAATCCCTTGTGTGTGGAGTACACAAATACAGAAATAAAATCAGAGTAATGACAAAGAAGTCCTCTAGAGAAGAATAATCAATTTACTCCAGTTTTTGTTCTGTAAACTCTCACAACGAAAAATAGAAGAACCTGTCTGAAGGTCTCTTAATAAAGTACTTAGAAGGCCCCCAGCGTGGAAACGAGGCTGTGTCATGTTTGTACTGTCATGCTATGCAATCTAGTCCCACTCTGGGGTCTATTTCTCTGCTCTTTCTCTTCCTAAACTCTGTCCTGTGTATTTCTTTGATATGAAAGGAGCCCATTTACCATAAATGATGGTTATTTAAAATACAACCTTTCTAGAGAATCATTCTGGATAATCTAAGGATACAAAGTGAACCTAAAAGGAATGGTCTCTATTTTGGAAACAGGGCTGGATTTGATCAGTGAATTCGTATTCTCAAGACCCACTTGATAGGCCTGCAGCTGCAGCCATTTATTTGCTGGCTTTTTCACAGATGTAGACAGAGAAAGCTCGTTGGTTTTTGTCTTTTTGTTACTGGACTTGTTTTCCTTAATATAAGAAAGTGGAAACTTTTTTTAAAAAGTTCTTCATGTCGTTGTAGAAACTTGTGAATGTCACATATCCTTGGTCGTAAGCAGTGCTGAAGCGACCATGACTTTTTAAAATCTAAGATCGCAAAGTTGGCAGAAACGCTACTTAAATAACAGAAGGTGATCATTTGCATTTCAAAATTTATCTATCTTGCTTTTCCCCTCAATTAGACCAAAACATGTTGATTCACAGGTTTCTGTGTGTGTGTGTTTTCTTTTTTAAACTTATTTATAGAGCAGAATAATGGCCCCCCTGCTAGTTTGGCATGTGCTCAAGTTTCTGTCCATGTAAATCGAATCTGTTACTGGAAATTTTTCTCAAAATATAAAGGCACATCATCCACAAGATGAAAAGATACACTGCTGATATTATACAGCACAGGGCAGGTGGATAATGTTTTTAGGACAAATATGTGATAAGGATTCCCAGGAGGGAGGAGTGGTCAGGATAGAGGCTGCATGCTGTTTAAACAGAAGTGGATCGTTCTCATCATAATCTTATGACAACTTTACTTTCTAACCAAACATCAGCTGCTTAACATGCCTTAGAGTTACTCGGACAATAATACTAAGGTTAGAGTTGGAAAGTGTAAGGGCAGAGGGATGTGGGAGAGAATTACTAAAGCCCTTAGTGTTTCTAAGAGTAGATAGACTAAAAGATGACTAAGTACTCTGTGTCCTCAAAGTATTAATGGATTTGTGACTTTTAAGCATTGAAATATTAGCATATTAGCATTGCTCCCACCCTTTGAAAAAGAGGAGGAAGCCCTATTTATAGTTTTTAACAGTAGCACTACTATTCACTTTTGAAACAAACAGTAATTTACAATTTTTGGTTCCAATTCCCCTTGCATTGTAAGCAAGGGGTGGGAGAACCCAGACTTAACAGAGTTCTGTAACTCTAGATCATCTACATTACAAGGCTAGCTCTACTTTTCAGTTAAGGCCATTTTGTTTTCTCCTGTTGACAAAACAAATTAATAGGTCCCAAAAATAGAAGAGACTTTCCACATTGTTCAGTGCATGCTATAAAGCTAGAGCAGTCTTGCAACTCACAAAGCTTGGAAGTACAATTCTTTCATGCAAATAATTAAAACAAAGCCCTTCTTCAGACAGCTTTTTTCAAATGTTAGTGAAGGACAACCTGGAAAATGACAGCAAAAATGCATTAATGGTAGACTGCCACCTGCTGGTAAACTATGAGAATTGTGATTTCTGGGGAAAGACTTAAAAACAGGGAAACTGATCTGGATTAAATTCACTGTTCCAAGTAGACAAAATTAAAAGTATCTATTTGTTGATGAATATAGTATAGATTTATTAAACACATATTAAAATTTTCAGGATGTCAACATGCTGTGAATGTTAAAGTAAACATTGCACGTTGTAGAAACAATCGGCTAGAATGCCAAAGTTTTCAGTAAGAAAGTGAAAATAAAATAGGAAATAAGGACTCAGTTATAAACACGAAACAATGCCTCATGAACATCTGGTTTGGATGTGAGGTTTATCCTGCACTTCACTTCTGGATTTAGTAGGTTTCATTTAAATGAACTTCCAGATTTGGGGAACACGGGTGGCTCAGCTGGCTAAGTGTCTGACCCTTAATCTCTGCTCAGGTTATGATCTCATGATTTTTGAGTTCAAGCCCCAGGTGGGATTGTCAGGCTATCAGTGCAGAGCCTGTTTGGAATTCTCTCTCCCTCTCTCTCTGCCCCATCCCACTCAGTCTCTCTCTTTCTCTCTCAAAGTAAATAAACCTAAAAGAACTCCCACATTTAATTTTGATCCTAAAACCTTCAAATTCATTACGATTAATATATGTATTTACATACACTGGCACCTAAGATGTTATTTATCAAATTATAAATGGGAGTGAGTATTTTAAAAAAGAACCAGATAACCATAATAAAGTGATTTCACTATGAAATTATTTTTGTTATCCCATTAACTAAATCGTACTAATAAGGCTTCAAAAAACAGCATATTATCTACTTGAGAGAAACAAAAAATGTAGGCATGCTCTATTGCCCCTAGGAAGAAATAAAAATCAAACACCCCTAATTTGAGGGAAGAAAGAGTATAACAGTAAGAAAAAAAAATCATTTGCTTTGCAAGTTGAAAAACTTAACTACTCCCCAATCCAGGAATAATTCTTAACAATGAAGGTTGTAACTTAAAACAATATAGCTCTTTCAATCCTAATTATAATCACTTCCCATTATGCAGGGAAACAATGTTAGCATCAATAATACACTGGTTAGCTAGGAAGCGTTAAATACTGTATTAATCAACACCTAAGCAGATCATGTCACCATAATCAGCTTGAACCTCCTCTGAAAGCCAGTGGGGTGACAAGTGAAGTAACTTGGGCTATCCAAAGAGGCTGAGAGCTGGGCAAAAGGTGAACGAACTTTGGATTCAAATATAGCCCCATGTGCACTGACAGAAAGACACTAACTCGAATCCAATTCATATGCTTACGTGACCTGTAATTATCAGCAGAGAATCTAACACCCCCCCGAAATAAAGCTCTAATTTTTAAAAAAATAAAGACAATACAGTAAGAGCAAGCAAAATCTGTTGTGTCAAATATGTGGCTCAACTGGCTGTTTTAAAGCAAGAAAAACATGCTTCCTAAAATGTCTCAAAGGCAGAAAGAACTCTAAAATCTGCTGGGCCTGCGAGCCTGGCTCATCACTGAAGTCACAGTATCGCGTTTTTAAAAATTCCATATTCTTTCCACTTTTGTCCTTGGGGATTTTACTCCTTTAGTCAGCTACCTCTCACAGGGAATTTAAAGGTCCTTCTAAACACTGAGAAGTTAAGACATTTCTAAGACAGAATTACCTGTCTCTCCTAAGAGAAGTACAAGTCCATTTAACAGTAACATACACACACACACACACACACACACACACACACACACACACACCCCTCTGGAATATATAATGGTTTTATCCCCACATTTTCTTTTTTGAATACTCAAGAGATACCCAAGTCCAACACCTATGTGAACTGCTAGTGAAAAATACAACTTCTATAAGGAAAAGAGAGACATTGGACTACTTTTTCAAGTGAAACATTTTAAGAGACTGCTCTAACCTGGGGCACAGTACATTCTCTCCATGGCATCGCTGTCACAGGAATCTTCAACCTCGCTCCACCTGCTAAAATACGTTAGCTGAATGTGTCCTAAAAACAAAACGACAGGAGAAATCAAAACATTTTTCTCTTCCATTTTCTGCAGAAGTGAACTGTAATTACTCCTTTTGTAGCTAAAAACAGTATCATTAAGAATAATGGCATCATTAAGTACTAGAAGCTATTACTGGGGGTGAATTTGCCGCACTGATAATGAAGCTCTAGACAGGAAATGAAGATACTAATTACAAGATAAAACGCCTACTCAGTTAATTGGAAGCAACAGCGAATAAAAAGAAATGCATTTGCAAAAGTTCCTGACCTCTATCATTCAATAAGATGTTGTTTGGGTTCAAATCGCGGCACACAATTCCCTCTCTATGTAAAGCATCAAGGGCTACCACCATTTCAGCTGCCCATCTCTGAATGCAGCCCTCAGGGATGTAAAACCTGGAGTTTAGTGCTAATTTTTTATCAAGGTCCTCAAAAATCTGATGTATTTCCTTGTCTCCTTCTAGTGCTAATCCACTCTCTCCCTTAGTCTCTGAGTCTCTCTGAAATAAAGTCAGTTCCTCTTTAGCCAAATCCTCAGTTTGATCTGTAAACAGCAATACTTCTTCAGTTTTTAAAGTGTCTGTGTTTACATTATATTCATGAGCACCTGAGAGTGGGTTAGAAACATGGAATATGTTTTCTTCCATGTTGTTTGCAGTTACTGTCGACTCAACTGTTCCAAGGCCTTGTAACTTAGGATCCGAGCTGTGTAACAAAGACACGTCTTCTGAACTACCATGACCAATGGCTGCTACACATAACATCCCGAGATCCCCCTGCACACTGTGTTTCTCGGCTATGCTGTGGGGTTTAGGCCTGGAGGGATCACTCAATTCCTCTGTGCCTTTTTCCTCACTTGCTTGGCGTTGTTCAGTGCTCAGCCTGAGACATAAAACATCGGGGGCTTCCAACAATTTACTTTCAATTATGCCTATATTAGTCTGTGTAAATGGAGTGGGTCCCATTGCTGCACTGTCCTTGATGGGCTCCAGTTCACCAGGTAGATTTACAAGGAGATCAGGTCTTCCTTCCTCAGTGCCGATGACATCATCAGAAGCAGCATCTTTAAAAGAAATAACTGGGACAGAGTCATCTGAGCCCCTGCTAATGCTGTCCTGAGCTATAAACTCTACCTTGCTTTCGCTAGTACTGAAACTCCTGGAAGTGCCGTCTCCATCTGGAAGAGTGAAAAATGGTTTCAAAGGCTCTGACTTTAGACTATACAATTTTTCTCCAAAATCAAGGCCTAGGAGTTCACTAGTGCTATCCTTACTATCTATTCTAAAGAATTCCATGGGGCTGTTTTTAGATCTACTAAGGGAATCTGACGTTCTTGGAGAACTATCTGCTTCTAGGTCATCATCTCCAGCAAAGAACTTCAGCTCATGAGCTACGTGCTGGGTGCTGGGGCTGCCACTGTCAGCAGCGAGGTGTGCTGGGAAGCTTTCGGTAATTCTGGTATCAACAGCACTCCCTCCGATCTTCATGAAAGGCTCCTCAGTCAGTGACCCTGGCTCGATCTTTTCTTGCCCATATTCATTGCATAGAGTCAAATAACTCGTGGTACACTCTTCTTCTGAACTTGAGCCGGAATCTGGCCATTTTGGAGAGCTATCCTGGCCTTCTTCATCTTGGTTGCTATCATCTTGAGAGCTTGGAGTAAGACTAGTCTTCAGAGGCAGACCTTTAAGCATCGTTCCACCATCGCTTCCTCTGGATTCAAAGCTGCTGCTGTCCTGAGGACTAGAAGTTGGCTGTTGCAGGTGAACTTTATTAAGTGCAGATTTTTTCACTTCCCCGATGTCAAAGCTTTCTTCAGGACTTCTGTTTAGAAACTTACTGATATATGACCAGAGTTTGCCACCTGTGAACAAGTATAACCAAAAAAATTTTTAAGATCCCCAAATTAATGGTTACTTATTGAAGCCAATAGAAAACAAAAACTATTCTAATAATCAGTCAAAAGCAAGTCAGCGATACCCATTAATATCAAGTGTGCTATAAAACAAGTATTTAAATAAAAAAAATTTTTTTTGTGATTGCTGACTGGTGAGTATAGCTTTAAACCTATCTCCTTGATATCAATTATTTTTTAAATGACAACCTATTTTTTCCTTTGAAATTAGTTTAACAAATACAAATATGAAATCCCACAGCTAGAACACTGCTTTAAATATGATTTAGCTGCTGGAACATGTGATTATGTTCTGAGCTGTTTATGTAGTAATTTTTTCAAGCATGGACCCTTGGTCAAGTGGAAAAACATAAATAAGTGCTGCTTAAAACTGTATATACTACAGTGGGGGGGTGGAATCAACAATATTATTCCATTTTGAAGATTAGAGGGAAGATATCGCATCTGGTATATAATTATACCATTATAAATGACATATTAATAACAATTTCCCCATCTTCTCCCTTTCCCATACACATCATGCATGGTAGAAAACCAAGTAAAGCTACTGAGGAAAATTAACTGGGCATTAATGAGGCAAGCTACTGAAATCCTGATTCTATATTCTGATATATATCAGAAACCTATAAAAAGTAAAATCATAAAAATAAATTCATAAAAATCAAATAAACACAAAGTAATCCAATGTTTTACCAGTAACACTCATTAGTTATTTCACTTTATTTTGCTTTTGTTTTAACCATTAAAAACTCAGCCCGTTTTGCTCATTAGATTCTTCGAATAAATGGCTATAATAAGTATCAAACACCTATCAAAGCTTTACTGTATTATGAGAAAAAAGAATAGTTAAATTTGATCCAGAAATCTTATAAACAAAGTATGCAGCAGCATACTTTGTGAAGATACAACTATAGCTTCCAAAAATGGGAAATAATGTGTTAAAAATGAATCCCCTCCATTAACATGGAAAAGGTAATTTTTTTCAGCACATTTTTAATGTCTTTCTTAAGCATCTTATACCAAGGGTAACAATCATAAAAGAAATAATTACTGATAGTCAATTATTGTGTATAATAAACAGGTTGGTGGAAGCATCCAACAAAATCTTTTGTACATTGCCATTTCATTTCACTTTAGAGAAACTTAGTAAATACATAAAGCACCCAGTACTGTGCCTATTATTGAGTAAATGTGCAATAAATGTGCAATAAAGGGTAGTTGTTACAATATTAATCCTAAAATACTCAGACATCTCCTTTGCCAGTGACCTAGTTAACAGTCTTTTCCTATTTCGATAATAATTAATAGTATTGGACATTAGGCCATTTAACTTTTCACTCTCATTTTTTTCTTAGCTAACTTTCTGTCCTCACTAGGTTATTCTTAGTGTTTCATATCTCCCCAGAGTCAAACTAAATTTAAGGGTTCATACTGAACTTTGAAACACCTTTGAAAAGAAGGCATGCATTGATTTCATCTTTTTTGTTTGTTTGTTTTTTGTTTTTTTAGTTTTTTGACAAGAACAGCCACATTCCTCTCCTCACAATCACTTCTGTTGTGGAACCCTACGGTAAAGCCTGAACCGGAATCTGGAATTCTTGTACGCAATCCAACTACAACAACGTGTGTTGTTTCCGGGTCTCCTAGATGGGGGCTACTGTGAGGACAGGACCGTTGTTTTCCTCTTTATCTACTTCCTGCACAGTGTGCAGGACACGGCGGGCATTCAGTTGGTGCTTCTTTAACTCAGATGGTAACTCAGAATGTGATGCGCCAACACAAAGCAGACAGTCGTTGCAACATTCCAGTAATAGCAAGACGCACTAAAATTCCAAGAAAAATTTCATTCATTCTTAGGCCAATTTCATTTGAAATCTAAAATTCAATGTGCTTAAGTTCTTTCGTTTTGTCTCCAAATGACTTCCTCTTTCCGACCTCTAAGCCACTCTCGCACAAAAGCTTTGGACTAAACTTAGATTATTTTTTCCTCCCTTGTTTTTCTACATCTGACAAGTTTCCACGTCTTTAGGGTATGCCCATAATGTTTCACATGTTTCACACAGTTTTCCTCTTCCATTGATTCCTTTGGCCAGTCTGCTCCTTGGAATAACTTTATAGTTATAATTCGATTCCTGCTTTAACTCCTTCCTGTATCACCCTATCGTACTAACTGCTGCCTAGTTAATCTTCCACTTTAGCACAGATCTTACATTTTTACTCCATTCAAGAACCCAAATCCCCTCGACCCACTGAATGACATACCAACTCCGTTGAGGCACTGAACTCCTCAGTAATACAGTGTGTCAAGCTAAGATTTAGTTCTCGGACTCAGCTCATCAAATAATTCATCAGAATTGGATTTCTCCAAATATAACCCATTCTGGGCTTTTGCTCAACCTATACCTACCACTTAAAGAATTTACCTTCTCATTAGTTTGTCCAATATCTGCTTATCAAAATCCCAACTCTTCTTGACAGTCCATCAGAATTTGTTTTCTTTTTACCAATTTTTTGCTATCCCCTCAGCAAATATGACTATCTTCTCTGAATCTTTTATATCCCTTAGTCCCTGTTACAACATTTAAAATATTCTAGTTCACATTAATATTACTTTTATATTTTTATCATCTCCTTTACCAGATTGCAGGGAGAGGATTCTGCCTAGCATGTAAAATAATATGTATTAAATAAATATTTATTACATTGGGTTACAAAAAGATGACATCTTTCCAAGTATTTTGAACACTTGTCAAGAATAAAGGTCTGTAAATATTAATAATGTCATTATATTTTATCATACTTTATTCCTATTTTAAAGCAAATACATGGTTTTATTATAAACAATTTTAAAAAAGAAAAGAAAAACAAAAATAAATAAGTCACCTATAAACACCATTAACTATCTTTTCATTTATTCTCAGACTTTTTATTTGTGACTAACATCACATCACATCATAAAAGTTTTCTAATTTTCATGAGGCTATGAACTTGAATGGCTATATAGCATATCCATGGGATAGATATTATGAGGTATTTAAATGTTCATCTATTGTGGGACATTCACATTTTTTCCAATCTTTTACTATTAGAATTAAAATAATATGTACTTTTACATGGAAGTATTTGACATCTCTGCCAATTTCATCAGGATAGAATCCCAGAAATGCAAGTACTAGATCAAAAAGCATGAATATTTTTAATGCATCTGATAATGTGTTGTGAAGCTGCTTTACAGAAAGGCTGGACGCGAATCCACTCCCGTAAGCACAGTGCACTAATGCCACTTCATAGCAATTTGCCTATACTGGATATTACCAAGTTGACCAATTTGATTAATCAAATATGGCACCTCACTTAATTTCCATTCTTTTCATTATTACACAGAATTTTTAGATGTGATGGTTGACACTTTCTTCATAAAATTTGTGCCTAGCCCAAACAAGCATCCTAAAGTGGATTGTAAAAATGGTATTTTTCAACAGAAACAAAACTGTTTTAGCCCTTCTCCACTGTTTGCTAGGTGCCCAGGTAAATTTAATACTTGATATGGAGCTATGGAAGCAAAAGTTGAGTCCTATCCCATATTTTTTAATCAAGTACAAAATTATGAAAATCACCAAACTTACAAGAACACATTATTTCCACTGAAATTTCTCACCCACAAAAGTTGAATAGGTTTTACTTTTTATCAAGATCAGGCCTAACAGACAAACTTACACAAATGTCAACATTATTATTATAACATGAAAAACATTATCCTTTAAAAAAATCCGTTATTGCCAAATCTCAAAATATAAATAAAAAATACCTAACATATTTATAATTTTTAACACTTTAGAAATATAAATGACACCTTTCTAAGCCCCATTGAAGCATATAAAATTGGAGATATTAGCTATTTTAAGTTATGAAATTAGTAATTCATAAAGTTTAATGAAAACTCTGTGTTTCTCATTAAATTTTAATTCACTGGTTTTCTGAAAGATTGCAAAGAATATTTGTTAAATGGGCTTGGCCAGAATTAGAATCTGACACTAACAGGTCTGATAAAATACTGCTGGAACAATGCTCAAAATCATTTTCCGAACCAGGAATTCCACTTCAAGAAATTCATGTTACAAACAGTTCTCAAAAAAGCAAACAAAAGTATACAAAGACATATATGCAAAAGTACTAGAAACAATTTAAACACCAGTTAATAAGAGAATAGTTAAATAATGATAAATCTATACAACCAAATATTTTTTATTCCAAAAAATAATAGCAATATTTGCAAATATAGTAAAACCTTGGACTGCGTCACTTGCTCTGTGAGTGTTCCACAAGATGGGTAAACATTTCTAATAAATTTTAACTTGATAAATGAGCGATGTCTTGCAATACGAATAGTACATGACACCAAATGTCACATGATCACAACTGAGCCAATGGTTCTTGAAATTCGCTTTGATATACAAGTACTTTGGATTATAAGCATCTTTCTGGAACAAATCATGTTCTCAAGTCAAGGTTGTACTGTACTTACATACTGTTTACCATGTGCCAGGTACTATTCTAAGTGTTTCACATACGTGAATTACTTAATCTTCACATCAACTCTATGAGGTGGATAATTATCATCCCAACTTTACAGAAAAGGAAATGGAGGCACAAAAACATTAAATACCTTGCCCAAGGTCACACAAACTAATAGTAGTCTGACTCCAGATTCCTTGTTTTTAATTATTACACTGGTCTCTCTTAATGCAGACCTATATATACTGATAAGGAAAGTTGTCCAAGGTACATTGTTAAGATGGGGGAAGAAAACAGCCTATAGAACAATATGTAAGATCCATTTTTTTTTTAACTAGACAGGTAGGGAGAATATATTTATACACATAGGAAAATCTCCCCCTATTTCTTGAGAGTGGAACAGGGCATTAAAATGACTAGGAGGAGAGACTTTTTATTTTTATGTACTTCTATACATAGTTCAAATGTATTGCTTTACATATTAGTTTCATAATCAAAACAAAAAAACTAGTTAATAAAAAAAGAATCATTGCACCCCTTGAAACTTCACCCAAGTAACCTGGGGCAAAACCCTTTCCCATCCCTCATCTCTGATGTATCCACATGTGCAGGCTTTTCAATCATTTCTTCTTTTTTTTTTTTTTAATTTTTTTAATATTTGTTTATTTTTGAGAGAGATAGAGAGTCAGAGCATGAGTGAGAGAGGGACAGCGAGAGAGGGAGACACAGAATCTGAATCAGGCTCCAGGCTCTGAGCTGTCAGCACACAGCCTGATGCAGGGCTCAAACTCACGAACCATGAGATCATGATCTGAGCCGAAGTTGGATGCTCAACCAACTAAGCCACCCAGATGTCCCCATTTCCTTCTAACCTAGGCATTCACCTTTTCTCTGACTCAGCAGTCAGCAATTCTGCACTGAGCACCTTCTGTGCACCAAGTATTCTGCTAAATGGGGGGAAGGGATACAGATGCTGAAAATGACAGACATAGTTCCTAATCTTAGGAATTTCAAGTTTTAATGACACACATGGCCATTGACTGAATACAATTATTTTCTCACCTTTTCCTCCCCAAACAGAATTAACATAAGGGATTCATTAATAGGAACAATAAACATTTTAAATCTCTCTCCTAAAAGCCTGTCTACTATATCCAACTGCCCACTCAACACCACCTGGATATTTAATAAGTATCTCAAACTTACAATTCCCAAACTGAATCCCTGATTTTTTCCCCTCCAAATTGACCCCTCTCACAGCTTTCCCCATCTTAATAAATGGGAACTCTCTTCTTTCAGCTATTTAAGTCAAACACCTTGCAAGCGTGTAAAACAGAATCAGGTCAGTTCTATCTTCAAAACAGATTCAGAATCTAACAATCATGCCTTACCACCTCCACCACTAACACTATGCGTGAGCCACAATTATTTTCACCTGCATTGCTACAGAAACTTCCAAACTGGTCTCACTGCTTTTGTCTTTGCCCTCCTAGACTACATTTTCCACAAAGCAGCTAGAGTGAGCCCTATCTTGCCACTCCTCTGCTCAATATCCCTCAATGGCTCCTTTTTTATTCAGAATAAAAACCAAGCTGTAAGACCACAGAAGGAAGATCTGCCCGCCAGCCTCCCCACTTCTCCACATTCTTCCCATTCTGCTCCAGCTGCAGTAACCTTGCTGTTTCTTATGCCCCGAGTACACGCCTGGTTCCGGGCCTATGTGTTCTTTCTTGCTGAGATGCTCTCCCCTTACCTATCCACAGCACTCCCCCCTCACTTCCTTCAGGTCACTGGCCAAACATCCCTTTCTTAATAAGGTGACCACTCTAGATAAAATAGTAACCCCCACCACACCCTCTTGGCATTCCCTTCTCCTTCTTTTATTTAACTTTTCTCCATAGAATTTATCTCCATCTGACATATATTTACTAATGTATTTGCTTATTATCTTTTCTGCTTCTCAGTGTAAGCGCCATGTGGGCAAAGTCTTCCTTGGTTTTGTTCATTGCCATGTTACAACTAAGCCTGTATCCCAGTAAGTGCCAATATATTTCTGACTAAATGAATTAAAAATGGAAGGAAAATCAGTCCAAGAGACTTACATGAATCCTGAATAGTCCTGTAAGCAGGAGGGAGCTAAAGCCACAAATCACAAATATTCAAGCATTCATATTACAGAGAAAACAATTGCTCAACACTTATTTTTCAGAAATAGCTATTTATACATATGAAATTAATGTATTTGTGATTTATGCACCGCCTTCTAATTCACAGAGGTAACAAAGAAAATACCACTCACATGTAAAAGATAGCACACTGCCCATCATACACCTCACCTGATTACTCAAGTGAGCAATCCAAAAAATTCACCTAGATTCCTCTTTCCCTAACCTAGAATCCATCACAGGTCCCACTGAGTCTACCCTCAAAGCATAATGGCTAGAACCCCAGAAGGCCATGCCGCCATCATCTCTTGTCTAGACTACACATTGCTTGTAGGCTTACCTGTTTGTAACCCATTCCCAACAGCCAGAGAGATCTTTTTAAAATGTAAATCAGATCTTGCCACTGCTTTAGATATCCAGTGGGTTTCCAATGCACTTGAATAAAAGCCAAAGTCCTTACCCTTCAGTACAAGACTCCTGCCTATTTCTCCAATAGCCTCATATACCATAAATGCCCTCCCCTACTATACACTCCAACCAAATTGTCTCCTTTCTTGTTCATCAAACATTGTTTTTGCTTTTGATTTCTTACTTAAACTGATCCCTATACCTAGAAAGGGCTTCCCACTTACATCCAAACGGTTGTCATTCAACACTCCTCTTAAATGGCACCTTCCTAGAGCAGGCTTCCTAAAGTAGTTCCCCAGTCATTCTTTTATAGAATTCTCTGTGTTAGAGAGCAGTATAGTCCCTATTATTAGCCGGTATTATCAAGCTTTCTGTTTTCTGTTGGGCTCTCCACAGGAATGTAAGTTTCAAAGGGACAAGCTCTTTTCCTGTGTTGCTCACCTAAGAGAGAGTCTAGCACAAAATACATGCTCAATAAATTTGCTGAATGTTAAATGAATTTACAGTCCCTGTTTGCACTTTAACTTAATATCTGTGTGTTACAAAATCTTCTTAAAATTAAACAACAGGCACCTGAAATGAACGGTCAACAAGAGATCCTCCCTCACCAAGTTTAAAAACTTCCAGGACAAATTCTATGATCACGTAGCCATGCAGAGTCAGGTGTGGCCAACAAAGGAAAAGAAGCTTGGAAAAGATCATCTAAAACAGTGGAATTTAATTGATAAGATTTTCTCAGATTAAAGTAAAATCAGTTGCAACAGCAGCTTTAAGGAGTGTAAGAGAGACTGCGAAGATGGCAGAAGTAAAACGGAAGTGTGTTCTGGAGAAGGAAGAGAAAGAACAGGAAGAGGCTGCAAACAGCAGAGGCAAACTAGAATCGAAAATTTGCCACAGATAATCTCCAACATGAATAATCCACACTGGGTAATAGAATATTGACTATAATTACATTCATCCTACTGACCTTGTTCTAAATTATTATGGATTATTACTACGCAAGTTATTTTGTTCCACACCAGAGGTGGCTGTATTTCGCTATCAGATGACATGACCTCTAATTCAATAATGTCTGTAATGCACTGGTATCCTCAGATAAAAGCTGTCTATAATGTCTGAACAAAGGTGAATTAGTTATCCAATTCACACACGCAATTAACTCTCTTAATACCTGAGAGACCATGGAGCCCCTTCTGAATTTCCTATTAAATACTACATATGGAGGTCTTCCCTCCATCTGTAGTTATCTTGTGCTGTACTTCATAATAAACAATATTAATAGTTTATTGCCCCTGTCAAAAATCTTGCATTAGTTATCATAAAAGACCTCATTCCACAAAGCAATGACTCATTTTCCTGGGCAAATGCATTAAATTCAAATGTCATGCCTATTAGTAAAACATAACACTTCTTTATTCTCAGTAATGTAAAAATAATAATAGCACCTTCGTGAAGTATGGAAAATAATTTAAATTTTTTTTACTATTTAAAAAAAAACACCTCTTAAAAGCCTAAAGGCGATTGTTTATTATGTGGATTTATATTTATATGCTGTATTCAGTCATTCTAAATAAAAGACTATTTAAATTCAGGTATTAAAGGGCAAAAACAAATCAAAACATTGTATTTTTTTGCCACCTGTTCCCTCCACCAAGAGTTGAAATTTCATAAATAGTTTGAAGGCAGGGCACCATGCCTCTGCTTTGTGCCCATATGTGATGCCAATGGCTGAATTCGTAAAAACCCAGATCATAATAACTAGGTAATGTCAAATGTTAAGCAAATACCCATGCATTCTAAAAAAGGAGGTAATTAGTTCTTCAGGGGATGCTTTTTATTTAAGTCATCTAACATTAATGTATCCTTTTTGCAGAGAACACAATAAAACGCCTAAAATAAAGCCTAGCTCTTTTAGCACACACACATTCCCCTTAAAGTTCGCGTTGGAGTAGATCAATTCTGGGAGAAAGCAAGTAGTTATGGATACCTAACAATGTTACTGTAGTTCAAATGACATCTGCTGCTCACCTGGGCTTTCGTTTCCCCTCACAACTCAAAGAGAATGGAGGAACGAGGAAACAGTTTCTTACGTGTGTTTTGTATGTTTTATCTGCTCATGCAATGACAAGAGTAAGAAGGACATTATGGAAACTGAAAAGCTAAGTGGACGACATTCTTTGCTCCATAAACAATTTAAACTACAAACTAACCTTCCGCGTGCTGCAGCACAAGAAATACCGACTCCTCAGAAATGATGTACTTGTGCAGACACACCATGTTGGGCACACAGCGGGGGATGATGGTCTTTCTGTTCCTGCTGTATTCACTGCTTTTCCTTAGACCCTGACAGAGAACAAAAAGGTCAGTTGTACCCTCAGTTGCCTTTGGAGCCTGCTGTGCTCTGTGTTTATCAACCAAACTAATCTATCCGAGTTACTCTGGGCTTCAGAGAAACCACTCATCTGCTGCTCTATGCCCCTCAGTCCCTGGAGGCTCTGCTGATGGCGTCTGGCGTGAATCCAGAGAACGGAAGATGCCACAAAGCTGCCATTAAAATCAATTACATGGGTCAGTGTTTTTATTAGAGATGCTCTCAAACTAAGTCATCAGGATGACACACAGTTATTTCTCTATGACCTTTTCTTAAGTTTTATTTTACATATATAGAGAGATCTTTAAAGCAGTAGACATTGTGAGATCATGTGAATTTCTGAGACACAAAATGTAAGCCTAAACAGCCGATTTAAAATTTTATGCCAAAAACAGTATAAAGATTATTTGAAGTCTTCTCCAAAGGAACAAGGTGTGTAGTTTCTGATGGCATACCCTGGTTTAAAAATCTGGGGAAATGCCAGTGATAAAGTATACTCAGAAAGAAATCTGTTTCAGTATATGCTAACATGACCTACTGCCATGCTGTAAGAATCTGAAAAAAAATACATAAAATTAATCTGAAGTTGATTAACTCTAGATGCTGTGGAAATGATTAAATTAGGATATTTTGGAATATGTACTTTCATATCCATTTCAATTCTGAAATTACAAAGTTGAGGGGTTTTTCTTTTCTTGTCCCTAGAATTGAATTTAGATT
>NW_027529934.1:3549933-3574508 GCF_008692635.1 Crocuta crocuta | reverse complement strand
AAACGGCGGGGGGGGGGGGGGCAGGAATGTAGGTAACACTTTCCCAAATACCTGAACCAGAGACTTTAAGGCAAAATTTCAGTTCTTAGGGACTGTAATCATAATCAAAGGGCAACAGTGTGCGGTCTTCACAAATTACACAAAATGTTTATTTATATTTAAGGTACACACTATATGTTTAAACATGAGGGAATGAGTCTTCAACTTAACCAAATGATAACCTCTAAAGGCATGCTATAAAGTATTTATCAACTTATGACGAAGAACAGGAAGTAAAACAAATATAGACCACCACAAACATAAAAGAACATTCAAATTCCCAGGGAAAAAAATTAAATATTTTTCCTTTCTGACGCATTAATTTGAAAATAAATTCCTAAATTCATGAAACATACAAACTCTACTTACTTTTAAAATGAATGTCTGTTCCGTCCTTGTGTCCATTACAAGTAAAACCTACATAAAAGACATGAGTAATGAATCATTTACAGTACAACGAAACATGGACTTGTGACTTTTTGAAACTTCACTTTAAGGGTTTCAGGGATAGGGGGTAGGGAGGAGGAGGGCATTGGAATCGACTCCACCAAAATTGTTAATTTCTGAACAGATTTTTTTTTAAGCCACCAAATCACAGTCTTTGGTTTTACTGGGGTTTCTAGGTGGCTCAATGGGTTAAGTGTCCGACTCTTGATTTCAGCTTAGGTCACGATCTCACAGTTCTTGAGTTCGAGCCTTGAGTCAGGCTCTGAACTGACAGTGTGGAGCCTGCTTGGGATTCTCTGTCTCCCTCTCCTTCTGCCCCTCCCCAACTCACTTGCATGTGCTCTCTGTCAAAATAAACATTTTTTAATGTGGATTTTATTATAGTTTCCTTTTCTAATAATTCCATATTTTAGAAACATTTGTATATATTTACTTATTTCTATATATAGAATATATAAAGTTATTTATATTTATTTTTTAAGAAATATATTTTAAAACAAAGCTAGGAATTTGTTTTAAAATATATTTCTTAAAAAATAAATAAAATAAATTTCTCAGAAGGGAAAATTATTTTACACAAAGAATTTTTCCTCATGGAGGGGCGCCTGGGTGGCTCAGTCGGTTAAGCGTCCGACTTTAGCTCACGTCATGATCTCACGGTTCGAGGGTTCAAGCCCCACATTAGGCTCTGTGCTAACAGCTAGCTTAGAGCCTGGAGGCTGCTTCAGATTCTGTATCTCCCTCCCCCGCTGACCCTCCCCTGCTCACGCTGCCTCTCTCTCAGAAATAAAAACATTAAAAAAATTTTTTTAAAGAATTTTTCCTCATGGAATATATATGGTTAAGAGGAAGTAAATAAAAAAAATACAGGCATTGTCGAAGTCTCATTTTCTAAAACCCCTTATGCAGCAACTTGGTATAATGTGATCTCAATGACTCAGGCTCCAACTTAAGACTCCCTTTTGGTGCTACTTCTCCATCCAAGACTCATCCTAGCTCCTCTTTTTCCATCAGCAAATCCTGTCAGTTCTATCCTCAAAATGTATCCAAACTGTGAACTCACTTGCACAGCTATTACCCTGATCCAAAGGTCTACCTGGATTATAACAACGGTCTCCCAACAGATTTCTCTGCTTCCTCATTTGCTGCCCTATGGTCTGTTCTCTAAATAGCAGTCAGTGTTTTCTTTTAAAATAAAAATCCAAAAACTTTCCTCAAGACCCTGCATGGTCTCACCCACTGCCCCCTCAAACAACCCCCTCCACCCACCCACCTTGGTGGATAGGAAGAGTGCCTAGAGATAGGGGATTCTACCATGTTACTACTTTATTACTTTGGAGACTATATAGCAGAGTTGGCAAACTTTTTCCACAAAGACTCAAACAGTAAAGATTTTAGGTTTTGCCAGCCAGGGCGCTATCTTCTGGAGCTCTTCAGCTCTGCCATTGTAGCACAAAAGCAGCTACCACTGTCTGAAATGGGCCATGTCCAGAGTAACCTGCAAACACTGTAAACAGGGCTTTGTGTTCCCCCTCCAGAGAGCTGAGAGTCAAGGACAAGAAAAAGAGGTCAAGCTTGGGACACTAAAAAAATGGTGAGAAGAAAGAGTAGAGTTCAGATGGGGAACCAGTTAGAGGAGAAGAGTGAAGTTCCATGTTAGACATGATGAATTTTAAGTGATTGTGACCATTTCATCTTTAACCTCTCTTACAAGTGTCTGACCTATACTATTTAAGCCATCATTTAAACTCAACTGAATATTCCTCCAGAGACCTTCTGAACTCACCCCTTCCTCTTCTCAAACCTTGTCCCCACTAATAATAAAACCAAACCCTATCTCTCCTCCTACAGTATTGAATAACACTGTCATCCATGTAACATCTCCACCACCAAAGAGCTCTCTCAGTCACTATGAATTCTCCCGTCCCCTACTTTCATAACCAATGGCCAAGTCCAGTCAATTCTACCCAAGTATTTCTCCTATCCACCCTCTAGTCTCTCTACCTACCATGTACTAAGTGTTTACTATGTGCTATGCTTTAGCCACCAATGTTAATTCTTTCAACTACCCTATAAGACAATTTTACCCTTCCTATTCTACATGTGAAGACATTAAGACTTCATCTGTAGAAGCTACAATAGTAGATAATAATACCATCTACCATTTGTGAGAATTTCTGTGAAATAATCTTGTAAAAATGCTTGTTATAGCCACTTAACTATTATTGCTATCACTGTTGTTGCTTTTCCCTGACATGACCCCCCCCACCCCCTTATCAAACAAATACTCATCTTTCCATATTCAGCTCAAATGTCTATCTCTCAATAGCACTGATTCCCTCCTTTCTTCATTTTCCCACTGTATACAATACCAACTCCTTCAATTTTATTTTATTTGTTCATGTGTCTATCTCCCAACCAGATTTCAAGCTTTTTATGGGTATATTATAGGCAGAAGAGTGGTCACCAAGAATGTTCAGGCCTTAGTCTCCAGAACCTATGAATATATTATGTTCCCGGCAAAATAGAACTTTGCAGGTGTAATTCAGGTAGAGACCTTAAGACAGGTTATCTTGGATTATCTGTCTTTGAACATTATAGCCTGAAAAGCAGAGAACTATCACTGGCCGGAAGTGGAAACACAGAAGTGATTTGGCAGAAGGGGAAATCAAAGAGATTTGAAGCATGAGAGGGATACACAGTTGCTGGTGCTAAGACACAGACACCTGAACGTCAGCACAAGAGAAAGGCCATCAGGAGCTCATAGCAAACATGAGAAGGAGCGGACAGCTTCTAGCAGCAAAGACCAGTCTTTGGCTGATAGCCAGTAAGGAAGAGTTCAGTCCTACAATGGCAAACAAAAGAACTCAACCTACAACCTGAATGAGCTTGAAATTGGGTTTTTCTCCAGAGCCTTCAGTAAGGAAGGTTGCTGCTGGCACCCTGATTATAGCCCAATGTGACCCGCATCAGGCTTCTGGTCCAAAGAACCTTGATGTAATACATTTAATTGTCTCAAGATGCTAAGTTTATAGTAGTTTGTTATAACAGCAATAGAAAACTAATACAGGGCAGAAACTGTATTTCCTCCAACACAAAACACATCCCTCTCCCATAGTAAATAAATGTTCAATAAACATATGTGAACAAATTCAAGTGTAAACACTTACACATGGCAATATGTGAATGGAGCTTAGAAAATGAATTGGGACGAAAGTTTTATATTTGAGTATTATCCATCAAAATAACAGCTAAAAACATGAGACCGTATCCCCAATGAAACGTTTACTTTATATCAGGCACTGTGCTGGGTTTCAAAGAATTAAATCATGTAATGCACTAAACAATCCAATGAGATAGGTATATATATTTTTCCTCTGTAACTGGCTTTTTTTTTTTAATTGAAACACAGCTGACCTACAATATTATTAGTTTCAAGTAGTGATTCAACAATCATATATACACTATGAAATGCTTACCACAAAAAGTATAGTTACCATCTGTCACCATACAGAGTTATTACAATAACACTGACTGTATTCCCTATGCTGTCCTTTTTATTCTCACCATTTATTCTATAAGAGGATGTCTGTATGTCTTAATTCCCTTCACCTATTTCACCTATACCCCCAACAACCCACCTGTATCTCCATATCTGTGAGTCTGTTATTATTTTTTGTTTGTTCATTTGTTTTGTTTTCTAGATTCCATGTATAAGTGAAATCATATGGCATTTGTCTTTCTTTGTCTGATTTATGCCATGTAGCATAATATTTTCAGGTTCCATCCATGTTGTCATGAATGGCAAGATTTCATCCTTTTTTGTGGCTGAGTAATTTTCTTTTCTTTTTTTTTTTTTTTAACAAATAGTTTATTGTCAAGTTGGTTTCCATATAACACCCGGTGCTCATCCCCACAAGTGCCTTCCTCCATGCCCATCTCCCCCTTCCCCCCCACATCCATCAGTCCTCAGTTTGTTCTCAGCATTCAAGAGTCTCTCATGGTTTGCCTCTCTCCCTTTCCCCCACCATTTGTCCCCTTCTTCTCCCCCATAGTCCTCCATTAAGTTCCTCCCAATCCTCCTATATGTGCAAACATATGATATTTGTCCTTTTCTGCGTGACTTATTTCGCTCAGCATAACACCCTCAAGGTCCATCCATGTTGCTACACATGGCCAGATTTCATTGTTTCTCATTGCCATGTAGTACTCCATTGTATAGATAAACCACATCTTCTTGATCCATTCGTCCGTTGATGGGCACTTAGGCTCTTTCCATGTTTTGGCTATTGTTGAGAGTGCTGCTATGAACATTGGGGTACATGTGCTCCTATGCATCAGCATTTCTGTATCCCTTGGGTAAATTCCTAGCAGTGCTATTGCTGGGTCATAGGGGAGTTCTATTGTTAGTTTCCTGAGGAACCTCCACACTGTTTTCCAGAGGGGCTGCACCAGTTTCCATTCCCACCAACAGTGTAGGAGGGTGCCCGTTTCTCCACATCCTCGCCAGCATCTAGAGTTCTCTGATTTGCTCATTTTAGCCACTCTGACTGGCGTGAGGTGGTATCTCAGTGTGGTTTTGATTTGTATTTCCCTGATGAGGAGGGATGCTGAACATCGTTTCATGTGTCTGTTGGCCATCTGGATGTCCTCTTTGGAGAAGTGTCTGTTCATATCTTCTGCCCATTTCTTCACTGGGTCGTTTATTTTTCGGGTGTGGAGTTTGGTGAGTTCCTTTTAGATTTTGGATATTAACCCTTTATCTGATATGTCATTTGCAACTATCTTTTCCCATTCTTTTGGTTGCCTATTAGTTTTGTGGGTTGTTTCCTTTGCCGTGCAGTGGCTGAGTAATTTTCCACTGTGTACATGTATCACATGTTCTTTATCCATTCATCTATAGATAGACACTTAGGTTGCTTCCATATCTTGGCTATCATAAATACTGTTTCAATAAACATAGGGTTGCATATAATCTCTTCAAATTAGTGTTTTCATTTTCTTCAGGTAAATACCCAACGGTGGAATTACTGGATTATATAGTATTTCTATTTTCAATTTTTTGAGGAAACTCCATGCTGTTTTCTATAGCAGATGTACCAATTTATATTCCCACCAAGCATTCATGAGTATTCCCTTCTCTCCACATCCTCACCAACACTTATTATTTCTTATCTTTCGGATACTAGTCGCTCTTAACTATTATGAGGTGATACTTTGCCGTGGTTTTGATTTGCATTTTCAGGATGATTAGAAATGTTTTCTCATGTCTGTTGGCCACCTGTATGTCTTCTTGGGAAAAACGTCTATTTGGGTCCTCTCTCACTTTTTAATCAGATTTGCTTATGGTGTTGAGTTGTATAAGTTCTTTATATATTTTGGATATTAGCCCCTTATCAGGTGTGTCATTTGCAAATGTCTTCTTCCTTTCAGTAGGCTGCTTTGTCATTTTATTGATGGCTCCTTCTCTGTACGAAAGCTTTTTAGCTTAATGTTGTCCCATTTGTCTATTTCTCCTTTTGTTTCCCTCACCTACGGAGAAAGATCCAGAAAACTACTGAGATGAGAATCAATTACTTCCTAAGGCAGTTAGGAAATTGTTGGCAAATTTCAATACTGCATTATGCTGTAACTTGGTGGAACAGAAGCTGGACAGCTCTGAATTAACAATGAGTGGTAAGAAGATAGAGGCAATATATATAAATCTTTCAATAGAGAAGTATGCCAAAAGAAGGAAAAAGCACTAAAATTGACGAGCTAATGGGGCCATCAGGTTCAAACTATTTTCAGATAAAGTAGACCTATTCTCCCCATAATTCCCCTTTGAGCGATATTCATCACCAATCTTGAATCTTCAAAGCATGGAAACACATTCAAAGAACTTGAACTTTTTGAGATTTAAATTAACATTATCATATGTGTGAAAGGAGGCACTTTGGCCCTCTCTGCAAAGGAGGGCTTAATACACCTGTATCGAGTCTGTAAAGAAGTGTTCCTTAAATCCTCTTTGGTTTTATATCAAGTTGTGACTCTTTTAAGCCACTCACCAGAATGCCAACCTTATTTAAATAAGATACATCTATATGAAATAGAAAACATTATACTATGTAAAAGGTACGGAAGATGTATAAAGGAAAGAATTTCTTTCTTCTACCAGAAACCTCTTAACTGGCTGGACAGAATATTTCCACATGAATCAGGAGTGATATCTTTTTGCTGATCTTACTTAGCCATGAAGCATGAAGTGGATCAGATAAAAAGGCCAAATTAAGATCGATAAACATGGCTGGGAAGTGCTGCTCTGTTTACATTTACTTTCTTCTCCTCCCAAGTTTGTTTGCAACTAGACAACGTTCACATTGAGGCAATAAACACAAGAACATATGTGATTTTTTTTTAAATGTGCCCTTTGACTGTCAATTTCTCCCAAACAGGTGTTGGCTAAATGATTATAAATTGGCCTCTGGATACACCTCTTCAACTGAGCCGTACAGGGCTGGTGATAATATAATTAGACCTAAAAACATCAGGCTGGTGAATGCTTTCCATCTGTTTGGCAATAATGTTTAGTTAACAATAGTCTTTAAAAGAAGCACCTTCAACTTCAGTTCTTAAAGTTATTTATAGAGCCATTCTTAACACACCAGCACTCCTGCTAACAAGAGCTTTAGCCACTTGGAAATTATTAGCCATACGGCTGTATACAAAGAGAAACGACTGCATTTAACATCTGTATCTTTCCAAATTTACACGCTTCAACCTCATTTAAAGTCATTTCTTAATGAACAGTGCTATGGCACTGCATTAATATTATAGTTGCATGCGCAAAGATCATAAGGAGCCAAACATTTTTTTAATGCCAACAGTAGGCTAATCTGTAATGAAGCTGTCAGCATAAAGGACAAAATAATAGCTTCTTTAACCCTCAAACAGAATTTGTTCATTTGTGGACTAGAACACATCAATTTAAAAACTGCTCATGGGTTTGCTCACCTTTATAAAGACAAAAATCTAATTTGGTACTAATTTGATACAATTGTCTTTCCAATAAAAGGCTCCTAAAACCATCTTTTATTTCATGATAAAACAAGTACTATAACTAAAACTGTCATGAAATAATTACCTCGGATAGCATACCTTATTGAGGGAATACTATTAATGTATTTCCTGCTTTCATTTTTCACACTGACTTATCAGCACTATATTAGCATATGGTCTAACAGAAGAGATTACTCCATCTTTGCCGTAGTAATATATAGAATAACTGCCTCTAACTGGGGGGAAAAAACACAGACAACTTATCCCTTAAGGATTAGCCTCATCTGTTCTTCAGTTCCGCCAGCACAATGAGACTTGCCCACTCTTCTTTCATAACAGTGGTAGGAAAAGCTCCAACTGATGATAGTCTGGGTTTTTCTGTCAATTACAATAAGGAAGACCTGATATTTAACTAGGTACCACTTCTGGGAAGACAGGAGGGGTGGGGAAATATATCAAAGGCATCAAATGATTTTTTCTTAAAGCATATGAAGAATAAATTAGGAGAAAAGAGAGATGTTACTATAAAGACACTATCATTGTGGTGAGGATATGAAGACTTTCCTCTGGTGAGGATTAAGTGTCACCCACTCTTGAAGCTTTTTACACATTTAAATGTTGACACTCAAAGTATACAAGTCTCTGAAAATAACATGTGCTCCAATTCCTTTAAAAAGAAAGATTACGTGAGTAATTTGAGGTGCCAGTTACTTCACAGGATTCTAGAACAATTAAAAAAAAAAGTCTACAGAGGTAGTCATATTGAACAAACATAGGCCTTTCCCTTAATGATGTCACAGTACTATTTGTGTTTGCTAGATGTAATCTGAATGGACTTCAGTTGTGTAAGTTATACTACCGGGAATTCACATATAAATAAACATCACATAAAGAATGGGATCAATAAGAAAGAAGCCAGAGAAAACATGGAAACCCAATTCTGCAAGTTAGACACTTTTTCTCAACAAAATTTCAGCCAGATAAGACTATATTTACTGTACTCTGTTAAAAACTAACTTAACCATTATTAGATAAGTTATAAACTGAACCCATCTTGGCAGCATTACAGGGGATGGTAATCTTACTCTTATGCAAAAAAAATAGAAAAAAAATTTTTTAATAGACTTCATGCCCAACGTGGGGGTTGAACTCATGACCCTGAGATCAAGACCTGAGCTGAGATCAAGAGTTGGACACGTAACCAACTGAGCCATCCGGGCGCCTCTGCAGAAATGGTTTTTGTTTTTGTTTTTGTTTTTTTAAATGTTTTATTTATTTCTAGGAGAGAGAGAGAGAGAGACAGCGTGAGCAGGGGAGGGTCAGAGAGAGAGGGAGTCACAGACTGAAACAAGCTCCAGGCTCTGAGCTGGCAGTCAGCGCAGAGCCTGACACGGGGCTCGAACCCGCGAGATCATGACCTGAGCGAAAGTCGGACGCTTAACCGACTAAGCCACCCAGGCGCCCCTCTGCAGAAATGGTTTTAAGCAACAAACCTAGAGCACTAAATCTTTGCTTCCTCTCCCGTACCATGTGATGATAATCAAGTATTTATATTTACTGTTAAAAAACCATCTCATTTTGTATGCTTAGTGTTCAAACTGTATTTTCACTCTTATTTAATTCCATACCTTTTTCTCATGACAGATCTCTTATAAAATTCCAACTACTAGAAAACAAGTAATAGTACTAGGTGACCTTTAATACCGACAACTCTCCCCACTGGGCCCTAGCTTTCTCTTACCTTGACATCAGAAGGCTAGTGGTCCCTGTACCACTGCCAGCAACTCCAAAAGTAAAAGATGTTGAGCTTACAGGGGCATCTGGGTGGCTCAGGCCATGACCTCATGGTTTGTCAGATGGAGCCCTGCGTCAGGCTCTGTGCTGACAGTGCAGAGGCTGCTTGGGATTCTCTATCCTCCCTCTCTCTCTGTCCCTCCCTGGCTCATACATACTCTCTCTCTCTCAAAAATAGATAATACATAAACTTTAAAAAATGTTTGTTAAGAAAAGATGTTGAGCCTACAGTCTGTGTCCATCACAAGTTACAGTATCAAGAGCATCAGCAGGAATGCTCACAAAAGTATTTCACTGATAAGAATTCAAAAATGAAGTAAACTTTGGCATGGATAGTTTGTAACTCTAGCCTAAGGGTATTTTCATTTTACTAGTCTCAAGGATCTATATTTAACAAAGCATAAAAGGTATGCCCTAGGAGGTTTTTTTTTTTTTGAGAGAAGAGAGACAGCGTGTGCATGAACAGGGAGGGGCCAACAGAGGGAGGGAAAGAGAAGGAGGGGAGGGAGAAAGAGGGAGAGAGAGGGAGGGAGAGGGGGGGGGAGAGGGAGAGAGAGAGAGAGAGAGAGAGAGAGAGAGAGAGAGAGAACTAAGCAGGCTCCATGCCCAGAGAGAGAACTAAGCAGGCTCCATGCCCAGTGTGGAACCCACTACAGGGCTTGATCTCACAACCCCATGACCTGAGCCAAAATGAAAACTTGGATGCTTAACCAACTGAGCCACCCATGCACCCTTAAAAGGTACCCCTACGATAAAGGATTTAATGGAAACAAACAAACAAAAAAATCCTTAAGAGTCTTACCAGTGTTTTATTTGTGCTAGAACTTTCAAAGCATGGCACATTATCATGAGGTAGGTGAACAAACAACCCAAAAAGGATATGCTCTGTGGATTGATGGCAAAGCCAAAAAACAAAACAAAAAACAAACAAACAAACAAACAACTTAGAACCCGGTGAAATACCTTTTTGAGGCAAGTTGAGTTCTTCAACCTTCTATATAACCAAGCAATCTCTTCAAAGGTAGGAAACAAAACCAAATCTACCATGATAGTATGGAGGTAGTAGTAAAGATCTACATTTCTCATGCAAAGTGCCAGAATTCAAAAAAAGCTCTAAGTGTTTACAGAAACACATTTAATTCCTAAAAACATCTCCTATTTCAGTTTATCTAATATCTGCCTTAACTATAGGCAAACTGGCACAGGAAAAGGGAGGAAAAAACAGTAGGAAATGCAAGCAACACAAAACTAAGCTGGTAAATAATTTCTCCATAAGAAAACAACTAATTTTAGATTTCTTTAAATGCCTAGACATTTGCAAAGGTTTTAGTATGCTAATTTTTTAATTAAAAGATATTTCAGCAGTGAAAGCTCTTTCATATGCACTACTGATTCTTCATCAAACGTTAACTTTCCAACTTAACACCAGTATAGCCGATGGCAGCCTGAAGGTTTACCATCTGCTGCTACCCAAAGTCACTACGGCCACCTTCAGAACATATGCATCAAAGCCTGAAGATAAGAGACTGCCTAATACTGCCTAAGTCAGCATAAGGGGGATGACGGACCCAGAGGCAGGCAACAGGCAAGCTACCAGAAAATACAAAACATGATGAACCATCAGTCACCTCTTAGAGTAAGTACCCAAGGTCACAGGGGACTCTAGTGGTTGAACAGAAAGACAAGAGAAATACTCCCTCTAATGGGATTTACTTGAGTAAATTAAGTAAATGTGATGATTTTTTTCCTTTAAAAAAAGTTGGGGGGGGGCGATTAGTCATATTAAAAGTTGCCCATAATTTTATTCAAAATAAGCATACAATGAATAAAATGAAATATAAAAGCTACAGGATTTTAATCAGTCTATGAATAATAAGTTATTTTGTATGCAGTCATATAATAAGGTACTTTGTTCTGAAAGGTATGTTTTCTAGGTGACATTATACCCACAATCCAAATGCTACCCAAGGAAAATGTACTTTTTGAGATTAGGTTTTATAAAAATATCTACCAAATAACAATTAAAAAGCCTAATTTCTAAGGCAACGATTCTATTTGCCACAATATTTCATATAGAAACAAAATATTGTCATGTCTTTTAAAATATGAAAAACAGAATCTCAAGAACCTGGCTATATTCGATCATAATACTGAATAACCAGCATATATTCATCTTAAAAGAAATCAACTAATATGAAGTTTTCTTGTACATCATCTTGCGTTCTGGGTTTTGTGGGTTTTTTCCCCCCATAGTTTAAATGCAGTTAGGAGAAAATCAACATAGAAACTACTTTTTTTAGACAATAATAACAAAAACACCTTTAAATTCTTGGCTTTAAAATGGCAACAGATGCATTTGGTTTGCCTTAATTCTATATTAATCCAGATTTTTAAAAATTCTTCAAAGCTTCCATAGGGAATTAGTTATAAATTAATTTAAAACCAGAGCATTATTAAGCATTTATGTACCATAAGAACTGTCATAATGAAGCCCATTTGTCCTGCCCTCTATTTAAACTGAATACAGCCCTAACCTGTTGAGTGCAACTATCTATGGTCTCCACGACCTACGTGAACTCAATTTACACCTTCATGTACTTAATAACTTCAATAATAATCATAGTAATTTTTTTAAAGATCATAGTTTGTCACTGTAATAGCTAAAAATAAATGCTACCAGAATAACTTTATCTTCGAAGATATGCTATTGATGAGGGAGCATAAGGCAAGCTGAGGGCAAAGTACAAGCTAGCATAACCCGGCCCCCCACCCCCCAGGGGGGATTCATGTGACATTCCCAAGACCCTCCTGGCTGTCCAAGAACAAAGGAAAGGAAAGAAAACAAAAGGCTGACTGACAGAGATCACAGTCATACAGGACAGGAGCCTCCTTCAGTTCATGGTTAACTTAGTAAACCATAAGAAAAAGGCAATCTTATCCACAGCCCAACCTCCAGAAACCTATAGGCTCTGTTTCCTGGAGCCCTAATATCATGCTCATCAAGATGTATGGGGGTTTAAGTGCTTGCCATGGGGATGTGGGAAACAAAGGCAAATGAAAAATTAAATTCCCCTACTGCCTACAGTCCCTTGACAAGTCCTTGAAATGGGCAGAGTGACCTTCCTTTAGGAACTCAGCTGCCTCAATGATGACACTTTGCTGGGGGCAAAGGGGAATCTTGGCTTAAGATTATCCTGACGCCCCCAAGAATCCTGTAAGTCTCCTTAAACCATAAAAATTCCTTTACAGGGGCACCTGGGTGGCTTCGTCGGTTAAGTGTCCGACTTTCGCTTAGGTCATGATCTCGTGTTTCGTGGTTTCGAGCCCCGCGTCGGGCTCTGACTTCCAGCTCAGTGCCTGGAGCCTATTTCGGAGTCTGTGTCTCCCTCTCTCTCTGACCCTCTCCTGCTCACGCTGTCTCTCTCTCTCTCTCTCTCCTAGAAATAAATAAAAATACTTTAAAAAAAAGTTTAAAAAAAAATTCCTTTACAAACCCCCTGTATCTTTAACCCCCAAGTATATGTTGGCAATTATACCTCAAGCAAATGGCCCCTGATATATATATCATATATATGTATTATAACACATACATGTATTAATAATGTATATAATAATACATGTATATATTATATATATATAAATAATATCTGAAGGATCTCATGACTGAGGTTTATAGTAAACAGTAATAAATGGTGTTTTCCTAACAAACAGCTAGCCTCTCAAACTCCTGGAAACCTTGCTTCCAAAATCCCTTAGAGACTTAACACCGTCCTTAAGCCCTTCCCAGCCTGAAGGTATATAATCAGTCACTCTTCACAACCCCAGTGCAGCTCTTTCTGCCCAAAGGTCCTGTCCCCATCCTTTAATGAAATCACCTTTTTTGCACCAAAGGCATCTTCAGCTCTGAACCCCTATCATCACCCCACAGTCCCATCACTATGAATATATTATGATTCATATTAGAAAAAGCAAATAAGTGGGGCACCTGGGTGGCTTAGTCGGTTAAGCGTCCGACTTTCGCTTAGGTCATGATCTCGCGGTTCATGGGTTCGGGCCCCGCGTCGGGCTCTGTGCTGACTGCCAGCTCAGAGCCTGGAGCCTGTTTCAGTCTGTGACTCCCTCTCTCTCTGACCCTCCCCTGCTCACGCTCTCTCTCTCTCTCTCTCCTAGAAATAAATAAAACATTTAAAAAAAAAAGGAAAGAAAAAGCAAGTAAGTATATTTTGGTGGTGCTAAAACAGATTTGTAAATACAAGTAATTTACTCAAAATGCAAAGGCCACTCATTCCTACATTGCTTCATTCCTTCAGGAGGCACTGAAATTGGGTTGGCAAAGCTTCTTTTGACAGACTAATATCAGGATCAGAAAAGATAAAAAGGATTAAAAAACATTTCTCCATTTTCCATCTAGAAGTCACTTAGTCAAACCCCTGGATTATTTATCTTTAGGCAAATAGCTAACTCTGGTCCAGCCCTAAAGCAATGCAAAATAGATGTGATTCTCTAGAAAATAATTCAGGGAGTAAATACTTCAACCACAAACATGAATTTAAAATCTCTTATAGTCCTATTAGCCAAATGTCAATGAATGTAAGCCATTCCTCAAAGATGTCTCCTACCAGGAATGTGAGGTTAATGATTTAGTGAACAATAAAGTTATCACAAAAATGTCTTTCATATACATATATGAAAAAAGTTTTACTTTGTATAATTTTTCAAATTCTAAGCCTATACATCTTATTACTTCATGAAACTGGTTTCCAGAGGACCTGGTGTGTCTTTGTAAGAAAACTGGATATAAATGTAGCAGAAGGCAGAATATAAAAGACAGAAAAACTGGGTTTAAATCAGAAATGTTGAAGAGCTACAAAAAACATCCACTTAGGAGGCTCTTCTCAGATCCAAATGCTTTAAAAGCTAGATCTCTACACCTTTGTCATTCTCATTTTGATTGTCTGTTTTCTGTTTTTGTGAAGCAACTTGCCCAAGGCCACAAAACGATTATGCGAAAGAGAGGTTAAAACTCAGAAGTTCTGGGTTTACAGGCCTAAATTCAGCTCATGCCAGTCAATTCTATAATAAAACCATTTATTTTATTTCTCTGGTTTGAATTATGAAGTTCACTTGGGATACTGACTTGACATTTAGATAAGTTAAATTTAGATGAAAATTAATTCAATTAAAAGTATAGGGCGCCTAGGTGGCTCAGTCGGTTAAGCGTCCAACTTTGGCTCAGGTCATGATCTCACGGCTTGTGATTTTGAGCCCCATGTCAGGCTCTGTGCTGACAGCTCAGAGCCTGGAGCCTGCTTCAGATTCTGTGTCTCCCTCTCTTTCTGCCCGTCCTTCGCTCACGATGTCTCTCTCCCTTTCTCTCAAAAAATAAACATTAAAAAAATGTTTTTAAGTATAGTCTGTTTTATTTAGCTTTAGATCCTTCTTATTACATTCACTAGAAAAACCTAATACTACAGTACTGATATAAACTACATTCATTCATGCTCTGATTTAGTATTTCCATTCTGCTGCCACACATGCTCTATAAATATGCTCAAATCAATTTATAGGCCCTGAAAAGTGCAATTAAAAAGTAAATATGTCCACATAGTTTTTACACAGTGTTCAGAATCAGTGCAGTATGTACTCAGTTAATAAATGCTATCTTAAAATGATAATGGACACAGAGGTTACATCTTCAAGTCAATCAATACATATCCAACTAAATTGCCAATGTCAAAGGTAGCATGATTCCAATTCAGAAGAAAATGCCTCAAGAGCAAGGAAGTTTTAAATGCTATTATTTTTAAATGTTTTAAATGAGCTTCGTACTTTGGTAGCAGATAGAGCTGAACTTCTAGTACTGATTAAAATTGAAGTGTTTTCATATGACCTAGATAATTTATTTAATATAAGAATACAACGTGTCCATGTTTTGAAAAATTCCAAAATATTTTACAGCATGTATGAAATACAAAGACACAACACTCATTCGCAAATTGAAAATTTCAATGACTGCAATAAAGTACCCCAATAATCCATAACACAGGTGTACTCAGAGAAAGAGGAAAAGGGGGGAGTGTGAAGGGGAATGTTTTGACAACTTTTAGTTCAAACTACCTTCCTACCGTGTTAGTGTGATCCAGCAGATATGGTGCATTTTGAGCTCAGATTCACACAGAATTTGAAATCCTAGAACATGTAAATTTTCTCTTTTTTGTTCCCTTTACAATTATTCAACAGGTATTTACTAAATCCTCACTGCATGGACAGCACTGTATGTAGTTAGGCACTATCAGAGAAAAGAAAGAGGAGTAAGATATAGTTCCTGCCCTCCAGGACAGGTTAACAATATATTTAAGGCAACTGAGTTCATACAAGTGAAAATAATACACAACTGAATGCTGAGCTTAATTCAAAGACAGAAAAAATGAGCATACAGTAATGGAGGAAGTGAGCTTCACTAAGTCGTGGAGAATGGTCTAAATATAGATGGGCAAGAAGGAAGAATGGAAAGGGCTGAAGTAGCTAGAGAGAAAGCATGCTCTCAAAGACTCCCACAACCATGTATATGCTATTCTTTGAGCTTGGAACACTTCCTACTCATCCCTCTTGTTCTTGCTTTGCTTACTCTAAGAAGCCCCTGGAGAGCCCCAAGCAAGTTGGCCTCCTGTGTGTTCTCACGGTATCTTAGTGGACTTCCTTCACCCAAAGCACTTTTCACCCGGGACTGTAACTCCAGTTTATTTATTTAGATTTCCCACTGGATTATAAACTCTGAGAGGTTAGGTGTGGTTTGTTCACCATTGTACCTGTGGCTAATACCACACCTGCCGCACAACAGGAGCTCAGTAAATATTTGCTGAATGAATAAATGAGGAAACAGAAATGGAAAAACAACAACAACAACAACAACAACAGAGAAATGGTGAGGAGACCAACCAATTAGAATAAATGGCCTCCACTTTTTTTGACATAATATGAGTAGGGAGGCACTGTTCATTCATTCATTTTTTTCATCAACTTTATATATTGAGTATCTGTTACCTGCAAGCCACTACACTAAATGCCAAAAATGCAAAATTAAATAAGCTACAGATACTAAGCTGGTGTTTGACATGTTTTAGAGATTTATTCTACAAAGACACATATGTTGAGCACAGGATTTAGACTACATTTTTTATCTAATAGGTGTCTGTAAATACTGTGCCAAAATAAAAAAGTTAACTTAGAAAAAAGAAGAAAAATGCTTGGTCATTTAAGGTATATGAAGGCTTGTTGGAGCCACAGAAATAATACCAAAACTAACATACAGAGGTACCTGCGTGGTTCTGCTAGATGAGCATCTGACTTCAGCTCAGGTCATGATCTCACAGTTGGTGAGTTCAAGCCCTACATCTGGCTCGCTGCTATCAGCGCAGAGCCTGATTCGGACCCTCTGTCCCCCCTCTCTCTCTGCCCTGCACCTGCTCATGCTTTCTCAAAAATGAATAAACATTTAAAAAAAATTAAAAGACAAAACTACCATAAAATATGAATAAATGTTATGACAAATAAAGTCAAGACATTAAAAGGACACAGCAAAAGATATTTACTTCAGACAGTACAGGTAAGCAAGGGAGCCTTCCAAAAGAAGACAATAATTATGAATAACATGAAATTAAGTAAGGAGGAAAAGCAAAAGTCACTCTAGGCAGACAGGTACATCACGTGTGAAACATGACGCCTTATATACCTTGCAATAGTGCTAAAACCAGGAGAGCACTTTGTGGTGGTCTGGGGGTGGGGGAGGGGCAGTGTTGGACAATCTGAGAATCAATCCAGAAAATAGGGACGAGATCACAAAGGTCTTGGCAGGCTTAGCTTAGAAGTCAAAACTAAAAACTATGTTAAAGTATTAAAGGATTTTAAGCAAGAGAGTTTTTAGTTCAGAAGGGTCATTTGTTTGTATATATTTGTTAATTTGAGAGACAGAGTGTGCATGAGTTGGGGAGGGGCAGAGAGAGTGGGAGACAGAATCTGAAACAGGCTTCAGGCTCTGGGCTGTCAGCACAGAACCCGAGTCCGGCTCAAATTCATGAACTATGAGAACATGACCTAAGATAAAGTTGGACGTTTAACTGACTGAGCCAACCAGGGACTCCAGAAAGATCATTTTTCTAAAGCATCAGTTTTATGAATTATTCTAGCAGTAGTGCTAACAATGAACTGGAGGAAAATCAGACTAGAGGCAAATGATAGTACATCTTAAAAGGAAGAATAAAGAAAATAATATATACGTTGAAACTTACACATAATTTGTGATGCCTAAATTCTAATCTAAAATACAGCTGAAGGAAAGGTAGGTTAGCTGTAAACAGCAGTACTTAGAGGGTACTGGGTCAACCAGAAATAATTACACTAGCTATATGTCACCTATAGGACTCTTGCCTATTTTGCTGAAAAGATTTGTTAACAACTTGAAAAAGGTCAACATAGACATGTTGGTCAGAATTACAGATACTACAGGTGTGAGATGGGCTACATAATATGCTAAGTGTAACACTCCTTCAAATATAGGTCACTATCTCCTATAAAAATGACACTAAATAACAGTAAAGAAATTTTAGAAGATACACAATGATAACTACAAAGAAAACATGAGAGATGAGAACAGATGGCAAAATTTTAGAAGAAAAACATGCCAAATGTCTCTAGGTAGAAAAACCAACAAAAAGCAAGCCAATTCTTACTGCAGAACTCCAGAAATACGAGGTACCAGGTATTTCCTGAACACAAGACTGGGAAAAAGTCTCTACACTCTGTGCTACTTCACAGCCAGCCAGGCAGCTACCCTTCTCCTCGCTGGCAAAAGACAAGAGGTTTATTCTCTGAAATGGGGTATCACATACTACAAGCATTGCAAGTGGGACCGAGGCGCGGTACTGAAAACAAGGGCATTACGCAGAACCTGCACATGGAACTGGTGAAGCCATCAGTCCCCCTTCCACCAGCGGCTCCACAATGCTGCTGGTCTTACATTAGCTCCCTAGGTAGGAGATGGTAAGGTCCTCTTCTGAGGAAACCAACTGACCTAAAAGATACACAGATTCTGACATTCATTAGGTCTCCTAACAAAACATCTGGATTGTTGCCCAAGTTGAAGGCCACCAAATGCCCAGCTCAACTAATGAAAGAAAAAAAAAAAACCCACACCAAAACATATCATTGTGAAATTGTGGAACAGTAGGGCCACAGAGAAGATTCTAGAGGTCTCCAGCAAAAGAAAGAGAGGGTAGAAAAAACAGGCCACATACAAAGGATCAGGAATTGAAACGCAATATACAAATGATGAAGGGAAGTCTCAGAATAACAGGACATGGAGGAACGAAGAGGGAAGCGACGCAGCAGGCCAAGAGACAAGCCAACCAAGGCTGGAGCGAACGAGGAGTGTCCAGGAGACATGGCTGAGAAAACCACAGATTTGATGGATTATCCGAGGTGTCTACTTGTATTGAGAGAGGTTTTAAAGTTGTATCAGAGGGTTTAGGAATAAATGATAGGTACACGAAAAAAAATTAAGCAAATTAAAAACTGGGTAATTTATTAACCTAAGAAAAATAAAAATTTGTACAAGGAAGATCCAAAGATACTTCAACAGATGGGAATTTAGGCTGATTGTAAGTAAAATAAATCTAGAAGGAAGAAACAAATAAATAATATCAACTGGAAAGACAGCGTAACTATTCTGAAATAACTAAAAGTTGGTTATCGGAGAAGGGCAGTATTAAGACCTAACGCAGCAGTATTTGGCTCAAGAGAAAAAAGGACCCTCTAACAGTTTCAAATATGTAAAATGGACTTTGAGGCGTTAAGTAGCTGTTTTTATTCATGCTTCTTTATAGCCCCTTCTATGCTGCTTTAGAATTTACAGACTAACTTATATCCCTCCTGCTAAACCAAAGAGAAAAACAATGTCTTATCCCAGCCATCATATTCCCAGCACCTAACACAGTGCCTGCCATATGACAGCATTCAAAAGAAGCTTGTTAAATGGATAAATAAAAGGCTTGAAACTGAACAGTGGGGCACTAGAGATGAGTCAAAAGATCCATAATGCAATGAGTCAGATAACCTTAAAGTCTTCTGGAGGATCAAGATTACACCGCCAAGGCATAGATAGTGAAATGAAACTACTCCCTTTACTTTGAAATTACTTATTATAAAACTGCCATAAAAATATGTTAGAGAATCATACTTCAAATACTAGAAGAATCTGAGTTCTCTGGAACAAAAATACACTATTTGTCTAATAATTAACATTGAAATGACACATAAAGCATTTTGCAAGTATAGAATTTATTTTATATACTCTTTAAAATTTTTAAGTTTATTTATTTATTTTGAGAGAGAGAGCGTGCACACGTGTGGGGGAGAGGCAGAGAGAGAGGAGAGAGAAATCCCAACCAGACTCCACACTGCCAGTGTAGAATCTGATGCAAGGTTCCATCCCATGAACCGTGAGATCATGACGTGAGCTGAAACCAAGAGTCGGACACTTAACCAAATGAGCCACCCAGGCTCTCCTTATTTTATATACTCTTAATTATAATTAAGATGCGTATTTATACAACAGGGAGACAGAATAAGATACCAAAGCAATGAACATTATGAGACACAAGTAAAACTCTCGTATGTATATATCAAACATATGGTTGTCCCTTATTTTTAAAAATAGGTATACTGGATACAGTTCCCTTAAGATGATATTATTAATATAATGGAAGCCTATTTTGATGCTATATATAAACCCTATGGGTAAAGTGCATTCCCTTCAACAATATGCATGAATTAGTTTGTAGTTATTAACGTTACCCATACAATCTGGTCCTATTAGTATCTATTCTTTAGTCACTTGGTCACTCTTAGAGCTTTAAAAGGACCCCCTCCCCACCCACACTACAAATATTTCAAACTGTTTCATGCAACTGCCCTATAATTTTCCCCACATTCATAATAACTGGTGCTCCACGAGATTCTTGCATGAATTCTGTCTATCCAACTCACTGTTATCCTCAGTATATAATAATCTTCAACACAACATCTCAAGTGACTCATAATGGCTATGTACTAATGAATCAGAAAGCACATTCTGGCACTAACTTGTTTGTATCATCCTCGAAGATGCATAAAGTTAATGGATTAAGCAAGGTGTAAAACACAACTCTACTTAGGGTGTCGATCCAAAAAGAGATATTTCATACTGTAACTCATACCAAAAGCAGCCTAGGATTGGCATCATGTTCACAATGCCCAAAACAGTCTGACCACTATTGAAATGAGATGTGTATATGTGCCAAATGCGACAGTATTTACAAAATCGATGGACTTGTTCAAGTCTATTAGAAAAACCAACAATTACATTAAAAATTGTTTAGTAGCAAATTGTGAAAAATTGCTTTCTTTACATTAGCAGATTTAGACTGCTTCTTAGAAGAGACCGTTCAAAGGTATTTATGTAGGGGCGCCTGGGTGGCTTAGTTGGTTAAGCATCCGACTTTCGCTTAGGTCATGATCTCACGGTTCGTGGGTTCGAGCCCCACATCAGGCTCTGTGCTGACTGCCAGCTCAGAGCCTGGAGCCTATTTCAGAGTCTGTATCTCCCTCTCTCTCTGACCCTCCCCTGCTCACATTGTCTCTCTCTCTCTCCTAGAAATAAACAAAAATATTTAAAAAAAAAAACAAAGGTATTTATGTAATCTATTCCAGTATACTCTTAACAATGCTAAAATGGATTATGTAATTATTAAATAATAAATAATTATTAATTTAATTACTAAAAAGAGACAACAACATCAACAGCAATGGTAAAGAAAGAGAAGATAAAAATTTATATCACACATAAAATTAAAAAGCAAATTGATGCATAGGGATCTTCTCTCACCCCCTTCATGTATTAAAATCCAACAAGGCAACATACATTTACTGAGAGCCTGTTATGTGCAAGCACTGTACTGGCCATGGATAAAAGCACGATGAACACACCAAATATGGTCTCCACCCTACACGTGCTTAGAGTTGAGCATGGGAAAGGGACAATCACAAACACTTTAATAAGTGCTATGCTAGAGGGTGACAATCCAACTGGAATGAGGAACAGTGTCTAATTCAGACGTGGGACCATCAGAGAAATCCTAGAGAACTGCATGGCTGGCAGAAAAACAGGAGGCTCCAGTAGATGGCTGCAGACACATTCTTAAATTCATATAAGGCCACAAAGAATCTCTGAAATACTTGTGGGGTGGGAAAGAAAGATAGGAAGGCCCCACTTTGCAGGTTAAGAGCTAAAGTCAGTATAATTTAGATGCTAATGTCTTTATGATTTCATTTGAAACCACAGGCTAATGGGGCCTAGGTATATGTATGAACACACACACAGAAAGACAGAGGAGCATACAGTAACATGTATAATGGGTTCTCAGCAGGTGGCAGAGTTATGGGGGAAAGGTATCCTTTTTTTTAGCTTATTTATTCTTTCCTTTTTCCACAATGAACAATGTACACAATGAGAAGGTTTTGTGTTGGAGAAAAACATGAGAAAAATAACACCTGGATATTCAAGACAAAGGTTTACAAATCCTTAAATAAAGAGAGACATCTTAAAAATCATTAAGAATATATAATCCTCTCTTAAAAATCATTAAGAATATATAATCCTCTAGTTAAAAAAACACAGAAAAAGGAAATGAAAGTCATTTCATAAAAGGAGAAATATAAACAGCCAATTAATGTTTTTAAAAATTCATCCTCATTAGCAATTAAAATGATAATGAAATCGAAATTTTCAGCTGGCAAATTCCATATGTTAGGAAGGATGTTAGGAACTTAGTCTTCTTATATACTCCTGGTAGCAGTATATATTAGTATAACAGTTCTGGAGGTTAACACACACACGTATACTCTTTGACTCATGATCTCCAACTCTGAAAAAGTGCACTAAAGAAATCATAATAGGAGGTAATTTATCTCTAAGAATATTCATCACAGGCAGAGAAAAAGAGGAAAGCAACCTGAAGAGCCAACAGTAGGGAATTGATTAAATAAATTACAGTATGGTAGTATAGTATGAAACCTTTAAAGAGAATAATTTAGAATAACATTTCCCAATTGGATCACACAGAATTTCTGAGGTTCACATTTTAAAGATGGTAACGGTGTATATTTCAATTTCTATCAGTTTAATCAATGAATATAATAATTATTTCAATATTTTTACCTTTAAGCTAATATAGTTTGAAAGCATCAAAGTGTTTATGAAATAAGCAATGCATGCTGGTTAGTAAAGATCAAATGACACCCTGACTCAAGCATCCAATTAGTTACAACAAACCCTATTAGTCACTGTGCAGATTTTTGATTGCTAGTTTTAAAAAATGTTATTATTCATAAGTTAGTTTATATTGATAAGGGTAAACTGATTTTTTTAAAAAAGCAAAGCTGAAGAAATAGTGAGCTGAAATATAAGTTGATAAGGGACCTAAATGTTATAACCATCACATAAAATACAGTTCTGAATAATTATAAAGATCTCTGATTTTGGAAAAAGACAGTCTTGGGGTCAAATCTCAGCTCTGCTACTTAGTGGTATCCCTAGACAAGATACTTCACATCTCTGAGTTTAGGTTCTTTACCTGAAAGAAGAGGTAGTGTGTAATCCAAAGAGTTCGGCCTTAGGAAAACTCAGAGTCATCTAAAAAGGTACAGTGATCTGAAGCACATCTGTAATAGCTAACTGGCTGTGAGGACCAGTTTACTCACAGTCACAATCTTCTCCTTTTGCAATTTTAAAATTTTACCATCAACTATTATATGAATTTTAGGTGAAGACACTGTTGTGAAGGTCTCCATAAGCTTTCACTTAACATGGTAATTACTGTATTGATTTTTTTCCTTTCATTTTTACTATTACTATTATTGAGAGAGAGGGCACAAGTGAATGAGAGGCAGAGAGAGAGAGAGAGAAGAGAGAGCAGTGGGGCTCACCTGGGGCCTCGTGTTCATCTACAGTGGGGCTTGAGCTCACTCGATTTGGGACTCGAACTCAGTAACTGTGAGATCATGACCTGAGTGGAAGTCAGACGCTTAACGACTAAGCCAACCAGGCGCTCGATTTCTTTCCTCTTAAATAGACTTCATGGGGCACCTGGGTGGCTCAGCTAGTTAAGCATCGACTTTGGCTCAGGACACGATCTCACAGCTAGTGGGTTCAAGCCCCTCTTTGTGCTCTGTGCTGACAGCTTGGAGCCTGGAACCTACTTCAGATTCTGTGTCTCCCTCTCTCTCTCTGCCCTCCCACACTTGTCTGCTCTCTCTCTCAAAAAAAAAAAAAAAAAAAGAATACACATTAAAAAAATTTTTAAATAAACAGACTTCATATTTTAGAGCAGTTTTAGGTTCACAACAAAACTGAGCAGAAAGTAAAGTTCCATATACCTTCTGCACCCAAACAATCACAGCATCCACTGCTCTGAACATCATGCATGAGATTGATACATTTGTTGAAAGTGATGAACCCACAGTTATACATTATTATCAAATTCCAGTTTACATTAGGATCCACTCACAGAGCTGTATATTCTATGGTTTTTGCCAAATGTATGGCATGTATCCACCATTATAATATCATATAAAACTCTGTCTCCACTATTCATCTCTCCTCCCAATTGCTTGTAACCATTGATTTCTTTACAGTCTCCATAATTTTGCCTTTCATACAGTATGCAGCCTTTACTGACTGGCATATTTCACTTAGTAATATGCACTTACTCCATATACTTTCAAGACTTCATAGCTCACTTCTCATAACACCAAATAACATTCCATCATCTAGACATAATCCAGTGTCTTTATCCATTTACCTATTAAAGAACATCTTGGTTACTTCCAGGTTTTGGCAATTATGAATAAAGCTACTATAAACATCCATGTGCAGGTTTTGGTGTAGACATAAGTTTTGAACTCATTTAAGGCAAATACCAAGAAGGAATTTGCTGTATCATATGTTAGGACTATGTTTAGTGTTGGGGTTCCTGGGTGGCTCAATCTTAACTCATGGTTTGTGGGATCAAGCCCTGTGTCAGGCTCTTCACTGAGAGCTTGGAGCCTGCTTGGGATTCTGTCTCTGTCTCTCTCTGATTCTTTGCTGCTCTTTCCCGTGTATGCTTGCTCTCTCTCAAAGTAAATAAAAACTTAAAAAAAAAAAAAAGGTTCTTTCTCTCCCT
>NW_027529934.1:3481948-3549265 GCF_008692635.1 Crocuta crocuta | reverse complement strand
CACAAAAAAAAAAAAAAAAAAAGAATACACATTAAAAAAATTTTTAAATAAACAGACTTCATATTTTAGAGCAGTTTTAGGTTCACAACAAAACTGAGCAGAAAGTAAAGTTCCATATACCTTCTGCACCCAAACAATCACAGCATCCACTGCTCTGAACATCATGCATGAGATTGATACATTTGTTGAAAGTGATGAACCCACAGTTATACATTATTATCAAATTCCAGTTTACATTAGGATCCACTCACAGAGCTGTATATTCTATGGTTTTTGCCAAATGTATGGCATGTATCCACCATTATAATATCATATAAAACTCTGTCTCCACTATTCATCTCTCCTCCCAATTGCTTGTAACCATTGATTTCTTTACAGTCTCCATAATTTTGCCTTTCATACAGTATGCAGCCTTTACTGACTGGCATATTTCACTTAGTAATATGCACTTACTCCATATACTTTCAAGACTTCATAGCTCACTTCTCATAACACCAAATAACATTCCATCATCTAGACATAATCCAGTGTCTTTATCCATTTACCTATTAAAGAACATCTTGGTTACTTCCAGGTTTTGGCAATTATGAATAAAGCTACTATAAACATCCATGTGCAGGTTTTGGTGTAGACATAAGTTTTGAACTCATTTAAGGCAAATACCAAGAAGGAATTTGCTGTATCATATGTTAGGACTATGTTTAGTGTTGGGGTTCCTGGGTGGCTCAATCTTAACTCATGGTTTGTGGGATCAAGCCCTGTGTCAGGCTCTTCACTGAGAGCTTGGAGCCTGCTTGGGATTCTGTCTCTGTCTCTCTCTGATTCTTTGCTGCTCTTTCCCGTGTATGCTTGCTCTCTCTCAAAGTAAATAAAAACTTAAAAAAAAAAAAAAGGTTCTTTCTCTCCCTCTGTCCCTCCCCTGCTTGCACTCTCACTCTAAAAAACAAACAAAAAATATGCTTAGTTTTGTAAGAAGCCACCAAACTGTCTTCCAAAATGGATATACCATTTTGCATTTCCACCAGCAATGAAAGAATTCCTGTTGTTTCACATCCTTGTCAGCATTTGGTGTTGTTGGTGTTCTAAATTATGGCCACTCCATAATAACATTTCACTTTTTTTTAAGTTTGAATATACCTGATGATGTATGATGTGGAGTATCTTTTCAAATGTCTATTTGTCATCTGTATATCTTCTTTGGTAACATGTCTGTTCAGAACTTTTGCCCTTTTTTAAAAAAAATCAAGTTGTTCATTTAGGTTTTAAGAGTTCTTTATATATTTTGGGTAATTCCTTATATGTCTTTTACAAATATTCTTTCCCAATATGTACCTTGTCTTATCCTCTTGACAGTGTCTTTTGCAGAGGAGAAGTTTTTAATTTTAATGAAGTATAGCTTATCAATTATTTCTTTCACGTGTCATGCCTTTGGTGCTATATCTGAAATCATTGCTATATACAAGGTCATCTAGATTCTCTCCTACTTTATCTTCTAGGAGTTTTATGTTGTTATGGTTTTGTGTTTTCATTTATATCTATGATCTACTTTGGGAGTTCATTTCGTTGAATGACGTAAGGTCTGTGTCTAAATCCACTTTTTTATATGTGGCTGTCTTCTGGATGTGGAGTTCCAGTACCATTTGTACCCATAGTATTGCTTTTAGTCCTTTGTCCAAGATCCCTAGACTAAACTCATGTAGATCTATTTCTGGGCACTCTAGTCTGTTCGATGAATCTGTCTATTCTTTCATAAAGGTCTTAATTAGTGTAGCTTTATAGTAAGTCTTATAGTTGGGTAGAGATAGTCCTCTGAGTTTATTCTTTTCCTTCAATACTGTGTTGGATTTTCTTCAATATTGGGTTGGACTTTTGTCACTCAATAAAAACTTTAGAATAATTTTCTCAATAGCCAAAAAATTACTTACAGTGATTTTGATTGGGATTACACTCAATGTATTGATCAAACTGGGAAGAATTGACATCTTGACATTAATAGTCCTCCTAGCTATGAACATGTAACATTTCTTCATTTAGTTCTTTTTTTGTTTCCTTAGAGTTTTGTAGTTTTCCTCATATAGATAGTATACACATTTTGTCAGATTTATACCTAAGTATTCTTTTCTTTTTTCTTTTTCTTTCTTTCTTTCCTTTCTTTTCTTTCTTTCTTTCTTTCTCTTTTCTTCCTTTCTTTCCTTCCTTCCTTTCTTTTTTTTAATGTAGGCTCCACACCCAGTGTAGGACTTGAATTCATGACCTTGAGATCAAGAGTCACAGGCTCTATCCACTGAGCCAGCCAGCACTCCAGTATTTCATTTTTTTGAAATACTATAAAGGATATTGTGTTTGTCTGTGTGGGTATGTTTATGTATATTTGTTTACTTTGAAGAGAAAGAGAGACAGAGGATGAGCAGGAGAAGGGCAGAGAGTCATGGTCTCATGGTTTGTGATAATCAAGCCCTGCATCATCTATGCTGACAGTGAAGAGCCTGCTTGGGATTCTCTTTTTCTCTCTCTCTGCTCCTCCGCCACTCGCACTCTCTCTCTCAAAAGAAATAAACTTAAAAAAAAATCATAGTGTATAGCTCTTTCTATACTGGATTCAATTTGCTAATATTCTGATTAGGGTTTTTGCACCTATATTCAGGAGATATATTGGCCTGCAGTTTTCACTACTTATAATAGCTTTTGTTTTAGTTATTAGGATAATACTATCCTTATAAAATGAGTTAGAAAGTATTCCTTCGGCTGCTATATTCTGAAAGAGACTGTAGGGAATTGGTATAATCTCTTCCTTAAAAGTTTGGTAGAGTTCACCAGTGAGCCCAGATAGGCTGATGCTTTCTGTTCTGGAAGGTTCTTAATTCAATTTCCTTATAGGTATAGGCCTATTCAGATTGTATATTTCTTATTATGAGAGTTTTGGCAGATTGTGTCTTTCAAGAAATTGGTCCATTTCCTCTAGGTTACCAAGTCTGTAGACATGGAATTGCTCACAATATTCCTTTATTACTCTTCTAATGTCCATGTCTGTACTAATATCTTCTCTCTCATTTTTGACATTAGAAATTTATGCATGCTGTCTTTTTTTCTTACTTAGCTTGGCTAAAAGCTTATTGGTTTTACTTATCTTTTCAAAGAATCAGCTTTTGGTTTTGTTCATTTTCTCCGATTTCCTGTTTTCAATGCCATTGATTTCTCCTTAAATTTTTATTATTTCTTTTCTTCTACTTACTTTAAATTTGATCTTCTTTTTCTAGTTTCCTAAGGTCAAAATTTAAATGACTGATTTTAGAGCTCATCATTTTTAATACATGCATTCACTGATATAAATTTCCCTCTAGTACTGCTTTTGCTGCATCTCACAAACTGTGATTATGTTTTCATTTTCACTGAATTCACACTATTTCAAATCTTCTCTTCAGATTTCTTCTTTGACCTCTGTGTTACTTAGAAGTGTTAATTGGAATACCTGGGTGGCTCAGCCAGTTAATCATCCAACTCTTGATTCCGGCTCAGGTCATGATCTCATGTTTGTAAAATGGAGCCCCGTGTCCAGGCTCTGTGAAGACAATGTGAAGCCTGCTTGGGATTCTCTCGCATACTCTCCCTTTCCCTCCTCTGTTCATTGTGCATGTTCTCTCTCTCTCTCAAAATAAATAAACATTTTTTTAAAAAGAATTTGTTAGAAGTGTGTTATTTAATCTCCACATATTTGGGGATATTCCAGTCATATTTCTGTTATTAATTTCTACTTTAATTCCACTGTGGTCTGATAGTAAATATTCTATGTTTCTTATTTATTTATTTTATTTTTGAGAGAGAGAACAGAATGAGTGAGAGACAGGGAGGGGCTGAAAGAAAGGGAGACACAGAATCTGAAGTAGGCTCCAGGCTCTGAGCTGTCAGCACAGAGCCCAATGTGGGACTCAAACTCATGAACTGCGAGATCATGACCTGAGCTGAAGTCGGACATTTAACTGATTGAGCCACCAAGGGGCCCCTCTATGTTTCTATCATTTTAAAGGTGTTAAGTAGTGTTTTATGACCCAGAATGTGGTCTAACTTGGTGAATGTTCCATGTGAGCTTAAGAAGAAAATATTTTCTGCTTTTGTTGGATGAAGAAATCTACAAATGTTCAGCCATGTCCAATTCTGTTGATTGATGGGTTCAACTATGTTCCAGTGATTTTCTGTCAGCTCAATCTGTCCATCTCTGATAGGTGTTGAAGTCTCCAACTGTAATAGTAGAAATACCCATTTCTCTTTGTAGTTTTTTCAGCTTTTGCCTCATATATTTTGATGCTCAGTGTTAGGCACAATACTCTCTATGAATTGTTATATCTTCTTGGAGAATTGACCTGTTATTATTATGAAATGTCTCTCTTTATTCCTGATAATTTGCCTTGCTCTGAAGTCTGCTCTGTCTCAAATTATTATAGCTACTCCCACTTTGTTTGGATCAGTATGAACATGGTATAAACCTTTCTCTAACCCTCTACTTTTAATCTATATGTGTCTTTTATATTTAAAGTGACAACTTATAGACAACAAATAGTTGCTTCCTGTTTCTTTATTAACTCTGACAATCTCTGTCTCTTAATTGGTGCATCTGGAGCACTCATGTTTATGATTACTGATATAATTGGATATCTACCACAGTTTTCAATGCTTTCTATTCACTGCCTTTGTTCAATTTTTCCTTCGATTCTTTTTCTGCCATTTGTGGCTTTAATTGAGTATTTTGCATGATTCCATTTTCTTTCCCTTCTTACCATATCAGCTATACTTTTTTTTTTTTCATTTTTCTTAGTGGTTGCCCTAGAGTTTGCAATCTACATTTACAACTAATCCGAGTCCACTTTCAAATAACACAACACTGCTTCTCAAGTAGTTCAAGTACCTTATAATAGCAAAATATTCCTAATTCATCTCTCCAATCCCTTAGATCATTGCTCTTACTCATTTCCCTTGCACATAAGTATACACATTTCTTACTATTATTTTAAGCAGACTGTTCCTTTCCCTTTCTTCCTCTTCTGAGATTCTCACTGCGTGTGTGTTTCACCTGTGCAGCTGTCCTACAGTTCTGGGATGTTCCATGTTTTTAGTCTTCGTTCTCTTTGCTATTTAGTTTTGGAAGTTTCTACTGACATATCCTCAAGCTGAAAAACTCTTTCCTCGTCCCCGTCCAGTCTGTTTATGAGCCTATCAAGGCATTCTGTTATTTTTATTTATTTAATTTTTAAAGTTTATTTATTTGAGAGTGAGTGGGAGAGGGGCAGAGAGAGAGGGGGAGCGAGTATCCCAAGCAGGTTCCTTACTGGCAGCACAGAGTCTGACACAGGGCTTGAACTTAAGAAACTGCTAGATCACGATCTGAGCCGAAACCAAGAGTCAAATGTTTAACCAACTGAGCCACCCCGGCACCCCTATATTTTCTATTTCTTTGTTAGGACTTTCTACTTTTTTGTTTGTTTCATATATGTTTGTAATTGCTCACTGAAGTATTTTTATGATGGCTGCTTTAAAATCTTTGTCAGATAAATCTAGCATCTATGTCACCTCTGTGTTGGTAACAGTTGATTGTCTCTTCTCAATGATTTTCTATAGAAACCTGGATATTTCAGACATATTATAAGACTCTGCCTCTTGTAAATTATTTTATTTTAGCAGTCCTTCCCTGACATGATTCTGATGGGGGAAAGAGATAATCAGTCTGAAACTACCAGGTGGCAATGGAAGCTCAGGTTCCCTGTTTGGCTTTCACTGACACCTGAGGGAGGAAAATGGGACCCCTGGTTACTGCTGGGTAGGAGCAGGAGACCAGGCCTCAGCAGATACCACCCTGGCTGCGAAGAACAGAAGGCCCTCGTTACTGTTCCTCATGTGCCCTTCACTTTACAGCACATGGGAGGTGGCTTCATTACCACTGGGTAGTGGTCAAACCCTGAGTCTCTCCCAGCCCCCCTCTAACACTACCACAGTGGGGAAAGGAAAGGGAGTCTTTTTACCACCAGGTACAGCTAAAAGTCCAGGCTTCCCAAGAGATCACAATGAACGTGTGTCATTTCTGCCCACTGGGGATACAAGACCCAGATCCCCACCTGGCCATTTCTGGCACCTGCCAAACAGGAGGGTGTAGCACCTCAGGGCAGCCTTGCAAGAATGAAAGTCTAGGTACCTCCGTGGTCTCTGCTAGCGGTGATGGGGCAGGGCCAAAGTCTTCCTGTGGGTTCGATGGAGTAGAGTGCTTACTGTCTAAAAGTTTTCTATCTGACTAAACTCCCCGTTTCATAGTCCTTTGGTTAGAAAGACCACGCTTTTGTTAAGTTTGGTTTTTGTCTGTCCCTATTAGCTTTGCTGAGTTGCCCATTTCTCTAACATCTAGTCTGAAACATGTGAGGAAAAGAAAGTACAGGGAGTTCACCACCACGCAGTCAATGGATCCCACGGTCATTAGCCAGACTTCCTTCTACTCTCCAGTTTCCAGTCTACTTCTTCTTTGTTTTCTCAATAACATCCAGAGTTTTAGTTAGACTTGATAGGGAAAATAGGAAAAAGGATCTCAATTCCATCTTTCTACAAGCAGAAGTGCAACATTTGTAATTTATTATCACTTAGGCAATACTTTTGCCCCACTGTTTAAATAAAGGACAAGTTCCTATTAATACAGTTCAACCTAATGTTCCCTCAATGAGCAAATACCCAAATATTGATGCTTCTGTGTTCTCAATAAGGACAGTTTACCCATATATCACAGGAAATACTATTTAGGAAACTTAAAAACATAACTATTTATTTTGTACTTATTTTTAAGGCTCTCTTAACATCTACTCAATTTGAACAATCTCCGCAAATGTTTTCAAAAATATTTAAGCTGAAATTATATTTTTCCAGTGGCAAGTCAACCTAAGAATTCTGACTGGCAAGCTTCAGAGAGTTCAGAAGCTACCCTGATTACAAAAATACCTAAGCACTGGATGTAATAAATAGTGATTAGCTTACAAAGTGTGTGGCACCTCTCATAACAATGACTTCTAAAGCATCCTGTTGAAGTTGTTTTTCAAGGAATGACAATGAATTTGAGCAATACAGCCATACCATCTTCACGGGCTGACCCTGCAAACACCATACACACACCCACGTGCAGGATGAGTCTGGCTACACACAACCCAGAAGACTTAACTAGACATGAAGGGATCACATCTTGGTATTATTACCGATGTTCAAGTCAGCATCTTCCTAGCCCCCGCCCTCGTTTTTTTTAACTCTTTTTAAACTCAGGAAGTTGCAAAAACAGTACAGTCCCATGTACCGTTCACTCAGCTTCTCCAAACGATGATATTTTATATAGTTATAGCACAATATCAAAACCAGGAAACTGCCAGTAGTACTTTACTGTTTACTAGACTACAGACTCCTTTATCCTTTTATTTTTTTTAATGTTCATTTATTTTGGGGAGAGAGATAGTGTGTGAGCAGTGGAGGGGCAGAGAGAAAGGGAGACAGAGACTCCAAAGCCAGCTCTGACAGTGTAGAGCCCAATGTGGGGCTCAAACTCACAAACCACGAGATTATGACCTGAGCCAAAGTTAGAGGCTTAACCGACTGAGCCACCGAGGTGCCCTTGCTGTATCAGTTTAATAGATAAGTTATACAATAGTGAACTTTCACAGAAACTCTCCCTACACTTGGGTATTCTAGTACTAAATAACGAATCCAGACTTCTAACTCAACTGCAAATTACCTACACATAAGCAATCCTTATACATACATACCTCATGAACGTAAACACAAAAGTTTGCACCCACACATGCACAAATTTATGTGAAAACAACAGCAATCCATTCTTTTCATCCATGTATTGGTGTTCTACTAATTTCTACTTTCCCTTGCTATTACTACATGAGGACTATGTGCAAGTGAATCTGAGGGCTAAAAGAAATCTTTATCTAAACTCCACCCAGTGCTTGGATTCCTTCTACAACATCCCCACCAATGACCCTTCAACCTTTGCTTGAATATCTCTAATGACAAGAAACAAATAAGTATGATGAAATCCAGTCAGCCGTTAGTCAATCCTAATTCTCAAAATCATTAGCTAAACTTTGAAAACTTATACTCATTTAGCTCTGATTGTATCCTTGGGGATATTAAAAAGCAAGTCTTATCCTTCATTACATTTGCTTTGCCTAGATCTTAGCTTGCACCTCTTGATCTGGAATAATTAATATCCCCTTTCACCCTCAATATTTGAACAAACATTACTTAATCACACTGTCCTGGATAGCCATCCAAAAATAGGAGGAACACATATGTTTTGATTAGGTTATACATACTTCATGTTTTTAGCTATTCTCTGTATGATTTTGAGGGTCTTCACTAGCCTGATTGAATGTTCACAAGCTTATTTATATTCCAAGAGCCCTAATACTTAAATTCCTTGTTGCACATATGTATTAATAACGGATTTTGTAATCCAATTAAAGAACAGGAAATCATTTATTTCCCTTTGAATACTAGACCAAGATGTAGCAATGGCATTATTATCTCTGGGTACAGATACCTGAGTGTCTAGAGCAATGGTACTAGGGAACAGTCTCGCATTCTACCAGTAGGTGTCACTCTACATACGATGTATTTAGAATTATTTAAGTTTCAATTTATTCTTTCAACAAATATTTATTAAGCACCCATTAGGTGCCAAGCATGATTCTAGGCACTAAGAACATAAAGAACAAGACAGACAAGACGTTATTCTCATGGAATTTATGGTATAGAGACTGATGAACAAATTTGCTTTATTTATTTTCTATATAGAAGTCGGTAAAATCCTATTGCCGGGAAAATTTTATTTTCCTAAGTTAATAGACAACAACACTCAAATTAACTCATAAAGAACAAATAATGTAATGAAGCAGAATCAGAAAAACTGTAGTCTGTATAGACTAGATTAATGTACCCTGTGTATTTTCTACACTATTCTTCCAATCTTCCCATTTCTAAAACCCGAATGGAGAACAATTTATCTTTAAAAACAATTCAAATTTTTGGGGGTGCCTGAGTGGCTCAGTTGGATAAGCATCTAACTCTTGGTTTTGGCTCAGGTCATGAACTCATGGTTTGTGAGTGCAAGCCCCACCCAGGGCTCTGCACTCTGGGGGCAAAGCATGCTTCAGATCTTCTCTCTCTCTCTCTCTCTGCCCCTCCCTCACTTGCACTCTCTCTCTCTCTCAGAAAGAAATAAACATTTTTTTAAATTCAAATTTTTAAAATTCTATTCATGTTTTTATGAAGACTTAGAAATTTTAAAAGATTATTTGCTAAGCTTATTAATTCCCAAATACATATTTAGTTATCTCTACTTAGAAAAGTTAAATGTCACCTTCTCAACACCAAACATACTTCCCAGGTTAACAGAATATAGACAGTAGCAAATTATGCCTTAGCACACAATTTCGGAATTCCTCCACTGCTGAAAGTGCCTGTTTGGATAAACCTGTGAGACTCATAGTTATTAGCAGGACTTCAAGGTGACTCACTCATGATTAGAGCACAGCAATGAAAGGTCATATTTTATCAAAACAAACAGATCAAAGAGAGGGGACAGACACTGCACATAAAAAAAGTATATTTGCTTGCACAGAAATCCAAGATCCTTGGAACTATTCAGTTCTTATTTTGCCTCTCTGTACTCTCAAACAGAATGTTCTCCAAACTGGAAAAGCTAGGGAAACATGGTTAAAGAAATATTTCAGGCTTAGAATTCTTTAAGTCAAAATTCAGTTTTATGAATTTATTTGAGAAAAACAACGCTTACGATAATAAGACACCTAGAGTCCGTGTAATATTGAACCTACTGTTCCCTTTGGGATGCCTCAAACCATTACCTCTGTCTAAACTACCTGAGATATGCTGCATATTGTTCAGTTTTAGCAACAAATCACATGCATACTTTAGAACACACAAAATACTCAATGAACATTAAGTTCCAAATGACCACTGACGTGCTTCATAAAAGATGGTTAATTAAAAAAAAAAAAAAGGCCTACAACAGACACATGAAATGATGCTCAATGTCACTCATCATCAGGGAAATACAAATCAAAGCCACACTGAGATACCACTTTATGCTGGTCAGAGTGGCTACAATGAACAAATCAGGAGACTACAGACGCTGGCGAGGATGTGGAGAAACCGGTACCCTCCTGGGCTGTTGGTGAGAATGCAAACTGGTACAGCCGCTCTGGAAAACAGTGTGGAAGTTCCTCAAAAAATTAACAATAGAACTCTCCTATGACCCAGCAATAGCACTGATAGGAATTTATCCAAGGGATACAGGAGGGCTGATACATAGAGGCACACGTACCCAATGTTTATAGCAACTCTTTCAAAATAGCCAAATTATAGAAAGAGCCTAAATGTCCCATCAACTGATAAATGGATCAAGAAGATGTGGTTTATCTATACAATGGAATACTACTTGGCAATGAGAAAGAATGAAATCCCACCATTTGCAGCAACGTGGATGGAATGGTATTATGCTAAGTGAAATAAATCAGTCAGTGAAAGACAGATACCATATGTTTTCACCCATTTGTGGATCTTGAAAAACTTAACAGAAGACCATGGAGGAAGGGAAGGGAGCAAAAAAAATTACAGAGAGGGAGGGAGGCAAACCATAAGAGACTCTCAAATAAAGAGAGCAAATTGAGGGATGATGGGGAATGGGGAGAGGGGAAAGTAGGTGATGGGCATTGAGGAGGGCACTTGTTGGGATGAGCACTGGGAGTTGTATGGAAACCAATTTAACAATAAATTATATTTTAAAAACAAAATATAAAAATAAAAATGGCCTAAATTAATTTACACCTTAATATTAAATAAAGCATTTTCTTTTACTTTGAAAGGTAAGGTGATGGTTGATCAAATACATTTAAAAATGGTTTATTGTGTGTGATTTTTTAATTTATTATTTTTTTAATGTTTTATTTATTTTTGAGAGAGACAGGGTGTGAGCAGGCAAGGCACAGCAAGAGAGGGAGACACAGAATCTAAAGCAGGCTCCAGGCTTTGAGCTAACAGCTCAGAGCCCAATGTGGGGCCCAAACCAACAAAATGCAAGATCATGACCTGAGCAAAAGTCAGATGCTTAACTGACTGAGCCCCCTAGGTGCCCCATGTGTGGTTTTTAAATTACACTTGAAGAGGCACCTGGGTGGCTCAGTTGGTTAAGCATCCAACTTCGGCTCAAGTCATGATCTCGTGATCTGTGGGTTCAAGCCCCGCATCGGGCTCTGTGCTGACACCTTGGAGCCTGCCTCAGATTCTGTCTCCATTTCTCTCTCTCTGCCCCTTCCCTGCTCACACTCTCTCTCTCAAAAAGCAAAACAAAACAAAATTTAAAAATAATAAATTATTTATTTATGTCTGCCAATACTGTGAAATTGTGGCATATCTGAGATGTCACCAAATTTGGAAAAACTCAATAGTGGATCTCTGTTATCTCTTTATTTTTATTCCAAATACAAAAATAAAGGAGATGTGGTTGGGGGGAGGTGTGTACTGGAAAAAACACTGCTCTTGGAGTCACAAAGATATAGGTTCAAACGCCAGTACTACCCTAAGTCAGCCATGTGATTTCTGGGTAAGTTACTTACTCTGTTCTACACACCACTTTCCCACCATGATGCAAAAAGCAGGGTTGTGAGAAGGATTAAGCAACTTGCTTTATATGAAATGCCTGTGTATGCCTGACACATTGTAGGTTCTCAGCAGACAGTAGGTCTTAAGAGGGTGACATTTTTCTTTTTGACCATTAGATTGACTATACCGGTTAATGTTGAAAACTACCAACAAGTTTTTGTAACTTACAAAAAGTATATCTTTACCCTGCTCTAGCAGGTTTATAAAACCAAAACCCCTTACTCAAAAGAATGCCAACAAATATGCACCTTATTCTTTAGCTCAAATATATTTTGCATGACCTTACATGAATTGCTTAGATAAAAGCTTTTTCTTTTCTGCTTTTGTTATTTTAAAGTGCAGATGCATTTGAGTCATTTTCTCCTTTTGTTTCATATCCTTAAGATCCAAAGCTTCAAAGACATAATGTCAGCATGCAGTCGATTTATGACTGAACTCTTGAAGAGACACTGAAGAATTACCTTGTCAATCACCCCAAGGACTCTGAAGGCCTTCAGCTCCTCGGCGGGGCTCCTTAGGTTCCAAGGGGGCCTTGAACTTAGTGATCCTGGAGGCTAATGGAAGATATCAAAGATTATACATCAATCAGGGAGGTACTTGAAGGAAGACTGCCTGCTGAAGCAAATGCCAGGCCAAAGGAAGCTAAATTTATCATAAATCAGAGAATGGAAAGATGAAAGGAGGAAGTTTCTGTTTGTCTGTAATGTAAAATAAAAAAAATAATAAAATCAAAAAGAAAGAAAATCAAAAAGAAAAAGCAAGAAAAAAGTTGCAAGTAAATAAATCATGATAACATAGAAAACAAAATTTTAAAAAGAAAAAATAATGAGCTGATATAGTTTCTAGAGCAGTAATTCAATTCAAAACTATAGAGCTGTAATGAAACTTTGTAACAAATAGATAACTAAGACAACCATCCATCACAGCCTTATATTTATCCCAGATGGCCCAGAGTAATTGAGAAGGAGGGTACTAAAAAACAACGTAATAATCGATAAACTGGGGGAGAGAGGGAACACAAGTCATTCTCTCTCATCATGAAACTATAGTCTTTTATTGTTACTTTATAATCATATACTTAGGTATTTTAAGAGGATTGGCAGAGTCAAGTTTAACCAGAAGAACTGTCATTAATGGTGAAAAACAGAAACTCCACCATATAATCAATAATTGTTACAACTGACGTTGTTTAAGCCTAGAAAAGAAATGATTTACAGTAGAAAAATATTTTTTAATATTTGAACATGTGTGATGTGGAAAACTAGGTCTGTTGGCTACCAAAAAAATAAATAAATAAAAGGTCAGTGAAAACAGGAAGGGATATTTCAGTACCACACATAGTAAAAGAATAAATCTTACTCTCTGTCCACTGGTCTTAGTTTTTCCCCATCAGTAAAGTAAGACATTTTTTGTTGTCTGAAGTCTATAAGAAAATGCAGGAACACTGTTCTCTCCATGAATGGAAGACAACTATCTTGGTTAAACAAATATCATGACTAATAGTTACTGATATACCATTTTGGATACTTCAAGTCCTTGTGCAGACCAGTATCACCAGACAGAAAGCTCCCTGAGAACAAGAAATATGCCTTATTCATCTTTATCTACACAGTGCCTAGAGTGTTAGTCAAAAGGAGAGAGGAAAAGCAGAAAAGAGAGGAAGGAGGAAAAGAGGAAGAAAACGAAAGAAGGAGGTTACATAAAGAAATCAGGTGTCATTTACAACTGGGAAAACTATCATTTTTGAAATTTTCTAAAAGCAGCAATTCTAACTGCTTCCAAATATTTGTTTTTAGGCTTAGCAAGCAAGTACTAACTTCAGTGTGCCAGAAGAGGTGATGTTCCCGAACTTCTTACTGTATTGCTTGCAGTCTTTCTACTCCACAACACATTCTGATCATTAAAAATTAATCTCTCCCGAATCTATTACTAAGGAAGAGTAAGAATTGCTTGTGATTTCTGGTAAGAGAAATGTTAAGGAAAAGTTATGGGGGAAAAGAATATCCTATATTAAATGATAATTTATGCATTATATTCATCTTTGAATATATGGCCAAATGCATCTAACATCCATACCTCCTATTTATACCTTATACCTTCTTACTGATGGTATTGGAGCCTTCAGTTTTTCCAAAGAAAAGTTTTGGTTCACTGTGGTAATCTCAACAGCAAAGACAGCAAACTACAAAATCTTTACAAACTGTACCTTTCAGTGAATAAGTACTATGTGCCCAGTATGTGCATGATAACTGAAATAATATAAACCATCGAAAGGCATGATCCCCTAGCTTTAAGAAGTTTATTACTTATTTGAAGAGACAAGCAAAATACATGAAAAATTAAATAATAACAAAACATTTTTTAGGAATTCAAGACATACACTTATCATATAATAAACTGTGATCTCAGAAAGAAATGGAAAAATGATTTTAAATGCTATGTTGAAGTTAGGTTAGGAAATGGATATTCTATGAAGGATTGGAAGGAAACTGGCCTGGTAGGGAAAAAATGTTCAGGTTGTAGAACAAAGGAAAATAAAATTAAGCACTTAGGGTTGGTCAGTTTTCACAGGCCTTGAATGCCAGTTCTGGACCATATTCTCCAGAGTCTAGAAAACAAGTTTTTGTATGAGAAACAACCTAAGGAAAACAGTGATTCAGTAAGCTTACTTCTGCAAAAATGGGAATGGTGAAATTGTAATGGGGAAAGACCAAAGGCAAAGTGATCATTAAAGTTCTCTTTCCACTTTAACCATCTATAAAAGTTTAAGATCAGAGAAATGAACAAAGAAAGATCATGAAATAAAATCATCAGTAAAAACTCCTGTATTCCTTATACGCAGCGCTTAAATTGGGTAGAATCCCTATAGATCTATTCCTTTTTTCAGATGGCAAAAGGAAACATAAATCCACAGAATTTTAAGAACAGAAAGAGACAGAGATCAAGTCCAACGTTCTTTTTTTTTTTTTTTTCAGATGAGAAAACTAAGAGGCAAGGTTAAGCAATTTGTCTAAGATGACAAAACTAGATAATATATAAGAAGGAATTACATCTTACTTATGAAATAATATAATATATTTGGGGAAACTCCAGCTAATGCTAAGGGAATGGGGGTTGGGCGATACAGCGTATTTCTAGGAAACATGGCTGATTTCCTTAATGAGAAAGGTAAAATTTTCATTTACGTATATTAACTACTGCAGCAGTCAATGCCTGAAGAAGCAAGGAGAAGTTGGATTCACCTATACCAAAACCAAACACAAGGGGTGAGAAGGGACAGAGGGTACACGATGGATCTTATGATACAAGAATGTATGATGAACCAACAATCTTCAAAACCAAAGATGGCAAATACTTATCACTCAACCCTTCAAGCCCATGCAGATATCTCTGTTCATCTCACACTCTGTCTCACAATACAGTGTTCTTGGCAACCATGACCAGAGGATTGGGGTTAACACACTAGTAAAACCTATTTCCCGTTTCTGTTCTATATTCTCTAAATGGCTAAGTGACACTTACCCTTGCTTTAGTTGGTTTCTTTAAAGTTGCTGTTTATCCTGCCCTGCCCACAGTTGTCTTCACTTGGTATGATTCTCTGTTTCAATGACATTTACCCCAATTCTTACCGAGCTGTTAGTGCAGTACTTAAACTTTAACATGCTTGCGCATCACCTGAGGATCTTGTTAAAATGGAGATTCTGATTAGGTCAGTCTGAGAGACACTAAGATTCTGCATTTCTAACAAGCTAAGAGGAGATGCTGATGCCACTGGCCCACCAACCACATTTGGAGTAGGGTTAGCTACCTGTCCTTAACCTAAGAGTAAGTCACCATTTTGGAGTGGGAGAAGATAAGGGTAAAAGGAAAAGCACTTTACAAAAAAAAAAAAAATCTATCAAGAACGTACACTCTAAAACCTGATGGCTAACTACACTAGTTTCTGAACTTGGTTTCACCTGTATATTTTTGGCTTTGCCAAGACTTTCCCTGGTAACTTATTAACCCTCAAACCCAGTGTCCTAGCCTCTCTTCCATCACATTTCAAGGATGTGTCTTCACTGCAGTACTATTATTGATGTGGAATGCCCCCAATTGCCATCTAGGCTTTGTCTATGTCTCACTAAGGGTGACACAATACTCATTTTAAAATATTTTCTAGGGGCGCCTGAGTGGCTCAGTAGGTTAAGCATCTGACTTCATTCAGCTCAGGTCATGATCTCATGGTTCAAGGGTTCAAGCCCTGCATGGGGCTCTGTGCTGACAGCTCAGAGCCTGGAGGCTGCTTTGGATTCTGTATCTCCCTTTCTCTCTGCCCCTCCCCCGTTCATGATCCGTTTCTCTCTCTCTGCCTCTCAAAAATGAATAAACATTAAAAAAAATTTTACTAAATAAATATTTTCTAAAGAAGAATTGAAAAACATCAATAACACCAGTCAACAAAATGCACAACAGGAAAATATTTTCAATATCATAATAACTGTACTCAAAAATCTACAAATATTCAGGAAAGGCATATATTCTACATGTAAATTTTCATTTACATCTTGTTTCACTGCATGACAAAATACGTATTCATACTTTAGAAACAACACAATATTTTATGTCCTAAATTTAGACCATTTATTGTCTTTTTCCAAATTTCCATGATCTTAAGTTTACAATTCCTAGAGCTAAAAAGAGCAAAAATGCTTTTACAAGTCTTTTCCAGGAAAATTCCCTCTTAATATTAATTCTTGGGGCACGTGGGTGGCTCAGGCAGTTGAGCATCTGACTTCAGCTCAGGTCATGATCTTGTGGTTTGTGAGTCCAATCCCCACAGTGGGCTCACTGCTGTCAGCACAGAGCCTACTTCAGATCCTCTGTCCCCTTCTCTGCCCTTTCTCAGCTTGCGCTCTCTCAAAGAAAAATAAAATAAAAACATTTAAAATATATATTAATTCTTAAATCAAAGTCCTCTGCAATTTAAAAAAAAAACGAAAAGGAAAAGGGGACACCTCAGTGGCTCAGTTGGTTAAGTGTCTGACTTCGGCTCAGGTCATGATCTCACGGTTCATGGGTTCGAGTCCATCATCAGGCTCTGTGCTGACAGCTCAGAGCCTGGAGCCTGGTTGAGATTCTGTGTCTCCCTCTCTCTCTGCCCCTCTCCCTCTCATGCTGTTTTTTTTCTCTCTCTCAAAAATAAACAAACATTAAAAAAAAAAAAGAACTCTGTCAGGTAAGACTTTACTTTTACTTTAAAGAAAATTCATTTCCTTTTTTCCTGAAACCTGCCCCTTAAGTTTTTCTAGAGCCTATTAATAATGAAGTAATGAAGAAAACAAAGAGTCAAAAAGGACTTTTGCTTTTTTTCTGTCATTTTTAAAAAAGGATATTACCATCAATGACTGGGAAATTTAGAACCTTTATTTTTACCACAAGAGTCTCATAAATAAATTTAGTAAAGCAAAAGTTTAAATCATCACAGAAAACACAGGTGGAGTGAGTCATGACCTGGACTGCACCAAAGGAGAAAACAACTATCAACCAAAAATGTTAAAACCAGAAAGGATTCCTTTATTTTCCTAATCAACTAGACTAAAAAGAAATGTTTGCCCATGGATTTGAGAGACAATATCTGCTTTTGCACTGAATTTAAGAGCTAATGGGCCTCAGAAATCATTTATACTAATCCTCTGATTGTGTTGGTTGAAACTGAGGCCTAAAGATGGTTAAAAAAGAAAATAATGAATTCACCAAGCTAATCAAGAACCTCTACACGACATTTAAGTTAGATAATAGATAAGGAAATAATTGAGCATGCCCCTGACCTAAGTAAGGGCCAGGTTTGAGAGCATAAAATACAGAAGTGAAATGGGGCACCTGGGTGGCCTGGGCGCCGACTCCGGCTCAGGTCATGATATCACGGTTCGTAGGTTTGAGCCCCGCGTCGGGCTCTGTGCTGACAGCCAGCTCAGAGCCTGGAGCTGTTTCAGATTCTGTGTCTCCCTGTCTCTCTGACCCTCCCCTGCTCACGCTGTCTCTGTCTCTCTCTCTCCCTTTCTCTCTCTCTCTCAGAAATAAAACATTAAAAAAAAAGAAGTGAAATAAAAAGCAAATACTAGCCATAATAGAGAAACATCTTGGTCTAGTAAGAAAGACTATTCTGTAGCTTCCTTGACTAAGAACTGAAAAAAGTCCTGGCATATCAAATTTGATTCACTAGTTAGTCCTTTTTACCCTTTGTGATACAAGTTCTAATTATTCTACATGCCTCTTACAATTCTAACGTTTCCTCATTGAGGTATATTTTTGGGGTCTTCAATTTTACTATACAGGGTTTGCAAAAGCAGAGTGTCATTATCTTTTGTATAACTTCAAAGTATATCTAGTTTGATACTGTATACATACAGAGTCTTAACAGATGCTTAGTGAATTAATATATAATCTAATACAATCAGTTCTCTTGTATAATCTCCAAATGAAACAGCAGAGGTCTTATTTAAAACATATTCATTATGTAAGAACAAGAAACAAAAGTATATTACTTCTAAGCTAGAATATAAATTTGTTGTTCTACAAGTAATGGTCAAACACTTACACTGAAAATTTGCATTAATAACTATAGTTTTGATTACTGAATTTTTTTAAAGGCCACGTGCAAAATGAAAAGGACTTAGAAAATCAGCAACAAAAAGTTTAATGGTCCAACGAGTCAAGATGAAGTATTGGGCTATTTGTAAACTAGAAAACGGATACATGTTAGAACTGTCAAAAAGTACATAAGCATTAAAAAATAGGGAAAAAATTACACAAAGCAGTATATGAAGGAAGATGAAAAATAGGGCTAAAACTTATTAAGCTACTCTTATAAGCTTGGCTCATAGGCTGGTCTTTTTATGAGATAAGCACTTGAACTGCAGGATGTGTGTGTGTGTGTGTGTGTTTCTGTGTGTGCACGCGCGCACGTGTGCGCATGCACCTGAACATGTGCGCCGGTATATATGAATGATTTTTTTTTTAACTCATTTAATCCTAACAATAACCCAGAAAGGAATTGCTATTATCCTCATAATCCTACACTTTCAGATGTAGAAAGTGAAGCTAAGAACTGGAGTTCAGTGTCCTGTCCAAGGCTCCATGACTTCAAGGGGCAGAGCTGGGATATGAACAAGCCCACCTGCATCTTAGATCAATTAAGAAAATAAGCACTTTCTCCCGTCTCTAGAAGATATGATTCTTAAATTGTATCCAAAAGAAGAAAAACTTATAATGAATATAAGGAAAAATATATAAATATTTTTTATTAAAAAAACAGAAAAGTTACATATTTGCCAAATCTAGATGACATAAAAACAGTAATAATAAACCACAAGGTTTCCAATGTTCTAAGCATTCACCTGCTTTCTAGACAAGACTAAGGATAGTCCCAAATAACCTAAATACCCCTGTGAGAATTATGCCTTTATAATTCGAGGTGATCTATAGCAGCTACTTTTAAGACTTCTGCTTACATAATTAGTTTTAACATGAATCAATAAAACTGTACAGAGATTGCACAAAAACGATTATTTAACCCTAAATACTTCAAATAAAATTCAGTACAAATTACTATCATTTTACACATGGAGTTTTAGGGGTAGAGTAAGGAACAAAAGACTGAGAAAGAGAAAGCAAGCCCACGTTATTCCACTTTTGGTGATTCGTTTTAATGCTTTTCTTCCCAGCAATAATTTGTTTAAATATTACTAATAAAATTCCAAAGACCAAAGTTCTCATTCTAATTATAAATAAAGCCAAGAGACAAGACAGCAAAAATAGAAAAACAAAATACAAAACATAAGACATACCTGAGATACATCATCAAGTTGAGGTTTTCCATAAAGGCTAGAGAGACTCTCTGCTCGCATGAGATATTCTGCTGTTCTTCTCTTCACAGCTTCTCGACGGGTAGGGCTTGACTCTCCTGAAAGTAGAAAATAAGGACAGGACATGTGAAAAATAAACTTGCATTTATCCAATCTGAAGATTACCTTTCTTTTACCCAGTTCACCACTTGTTCACTTTTTTTTTTTTTAACGTTTATTTATTTTTGAGAGACAAAGAGACAGAGCACGAGCAGGGGAGGGGCAGAGAGAGACAGACACACACACAGAATCTGAAGCAGGATTGAGGCTCACTCTGAGCTGTTAGCCCAGAGCCTGACACGGGGCTTGAACTTACAAAGTATGAGATCATGACCTGAGCTGAAGTCAGATGCTTAACCGACTGAGCCACCCAGGCTCCCCAGCTACTTGTTCACATTTCTAATAAAGAAGAAGAGAAATTCAAAATTGGAACAGACATCCGAGTTATTAGTATCAGCAAGGTCTCAATACTATCACCACAAATTTGATTTATCCAAATTCTGAAAATTTTCTATTAAAATATATAGAGAGAACCTGATACCTTCTATAGGAGGAGCTGATATACAAGAAATGTAATACAGGGGCGCCTGGCTGGCTCAGTCGATTAAGCGTTGGACTTCGGCTCAGGTCATGATCTCATGGTTCATGAGTTCAAGCCCTGCATTGGGCTCTGTGCTGACAGCTCAGAGTCTGTAGCCTGCTTCAGGTTCTGTGCCCTCCCCCCGTCTCTGCCCCTGTCTCACTCGCTCTCTTTCTCTCAAAAATAAATAAAAACATTTAAAAAATTTTTTTAGAAAGAAATGTAATATAAAAAGCCCTGCAGACAGAAAACTAGCCTAGTCTAGGCACTACGCTATTGCCTAACTCAACAAATTGGGACTAAATGCGATAGATATTTAATAAGAGCCATGACATGGATATGATACGCTGCCAAAGTGGCACCAAACTGGAGAATAAAATCATTTAAGGGTAACTCTGAATTCACTCTGATTTTTGTAAGCTTCATGTTTTTTCATTAACAACAAACTGTCACCCACCTTACAACTGAAAAGTAAGATTCTACTTGAAATGTACGTTAACTAGCTGGAATTAAAATAAAAGCTTTAAAAAACAGAAAAAAAGGAAGAATGTAATTGAAATCTCTGCAATAGACAAGTATGTGAAAATGAGCAATTCATTTACCCTGCCTGGCTCTCAGTTTCTCTAAACAAATTGTATTCAAAATGGCCTCCAAAGTACTCATGACTTCAAAAACCAGGTGGTCCATCCAGCCCATGAAGTACTGGGGCTCTCTCTTCTCTAGCACAGGACAATCCTATGCTATTACCCATTTTATATACACTTCATTTGAAGAAAGGATTCCATGACTGAAAGTTAAAACTTTTGAAAACCACTGTACTATATAATCTCTAAGGCTTCTTTCATAAATAGCATTCTATATTTTCATGACTCATTTTTATCTAAGCACTTCATACACAGTACTTTTTTTTTTTTTATAATTCACCCTATGCATCTTCTGAATGAAGTTAACTAAAAAGCAAGTATCATACAGTGGAAAGCACCCTTGATTACATTCTGGAAATCCTGGTTATCTACATTCTGGCTCCGCCTCTCACTAGTCATGTGACCGATAATACATCATCTCAACTCTCTGACCTCTTCCTCATTCTCTAAAATGGAAATATATACTTCAAATGACTGCAGAGATTAAAGGAGACAATATACATAAACGATACTACAACAAAGGCAGTTGTATATAGGAAGCACTAAATTGTAAAGGTTTTTGATCTTGGTTTCTCTCTAAACCAAGTCCTACAAAATTATGTTCCTATTTTGCTGAAGTGAACTGAACTGAATTATAATGAAGCAGTCATTCTTCCCCAAAAAATGACTACGAGAAAGCCCTTATTTCTGCCTGGAATAGCATCTTCTATTTCTTCTGAGGAATGCTCCCTTCTCCCCTCAGTAGCCCTCCACCTTCAGCCACCATGACCATCGACCATCGACCATCATTTAACAGGGTGGTCTGAATGAAAACTGCTATTGTGTTTCAGATCTCAGTCACTCTGCCCCGTATTTACTACACAGTCAAGGGTGAGCCCTCTGTCACAAGCTGGGCCAATCACAGGACCCCACCCTTTTGGCGTTGGGGAAGGAAGGAATTGGCCCAACACAAACTGGGCCAATCAGTCCCTCTTTGCTACTGAGGCTGGAAATAAGGGAACTGGGATCTGCCAAGAGCCACCTTCTCTATCAATGTGCTAAGCGCCAATCAGAGATAAGGAATTTAACAGAGAGCAGCAGTTATGGGAGACACAAAAAGGAATCCTGGTGTGACTGGGGTCCAGATTTCAGCCCAACCTACATTCCTGCCATTCTTTGCCTACTGGATTTTCTCACATGCAAACCTAAGAATCCAGACTGAATAGGGCCCTCAAAGGGAACCGGCAACAAAGTTGGGGGTGCAGTTTTGCTTAAAAAAACCTTCCTTTTCACAGCTTTTACATGACCGTTCCATCTCTTCTCTCCTTTATGAGTACTTCAAAAATGTAACTAGTCCTGGGGGCTGGAAGGGGTACGTGGGAGGGGAGGGGGAATCTCTACTGCTTTTTAACTATGGAACAGTCTACATTTATTAACTCTCCAACTCCTCAAACTTCAATTAAAATTAAAATTTCAATATGATCCTTTTCTCTGTCCTTAAAATGTATTTAATTTCTAAACTCAAGCTTTTATTTTTATATAATCTATCTGTGAAAGTTAGCTAAGTAATTGAAACATGTTGTGAAGGTAAAATGTGCCACAGAGATAAGAAACATTTACTATTTCTACACATTACTCATCCTTCAGTTTGGAGTTTACCTTTCCTGGACTCTTCACTGCTACTGCCATTATCATCAGTGCTCCTATCAGGTTATACCTTTCATGCCCTCAACTGAGATCCCCCATTTAAAATTTCTGATTCATCATAGGCTAACCTGCGATAGAAACCATGGCGATTTATTTAATGCAATGCGATCACAAGCTGTAATACAACTATGAAATTTGCTTTTGTTCAAAAAAAGAAATCAACTTGTTTCCCAAAATAATTTGAAATTCAAAAATGCCAAGGCTGTGGAGCACCTAATTCAAGCTAAAACCATATTTTGTAATGAAATCACTGTTTTCTTAAAACTTTTGGGGCCTCTGCCGCTTTTGAGGCAGTCTCCATAGTAACAGAGAAACAAAACCGGAAGCCAGCAGTTGCAATGGACTCCTGCTGCTGATAGTGGTTCCACTTCCATGGAAACAACAATGGAGTGATGGAATACGGGGAGGCCTTTTAAACGTAACCTTCAATATACATACTATGACTCCTTCCTTACCAGCCCCTTAAAAGTGGGTCACAAGCACGGCTGCCCAAGAGTAGCTGCCAAGGATGAAAATCACCTCTTGCAGATTCCTACTGCCGGACACTTCCTGAGGTTTGTGAGTACTAGGAAGAAAAGATTAATCTAGAGATTTCTGGAATAATTTTAACCGATCAAAGTACTGATAAATATGACTTGAAACAGATTTTAACAGATTAAAAATTTTCAGTCGGCCCTAACCTTAATTTCTTAATCTTCCTAGTAACACACACACGCATACAGCCCATAATGGTTATTTTTCAAGGAAAACCAGGTTATCTGAAATTCAAGGTTTAATCCCATTTTAGGTCATGTAGATATTATCTCTTCAGTGTTTTATCGAGGTAGACATTTAATAAATATATATTTTTTTCTTTTTGGAAAAACAATGCATGCTTTCACGCCAAGAAGCAGAGAGATGGGGGGGTGGGGGGGAGAGAATCTTAAGCAGGCCCCACGCTCAGTGCAGAGCCCTGATCGTGCAGGGCTTGATCTCATGACTGTGAGATCATGACCTGAGCCGAAATCAAGAAGCACATGCTTGATTGAGCCACCCAGCAAATGCTTTTAAAAATGGATACATATTTTACATGCTACCTAAGGATAAACCAGTACCTTCAATAAGTTTCTCTACATTTCTATTAATAATTCAGATACAGTAAGAATTTCCACTGGGCTCTGGCATCCAAAACAGAAAACATACTAAATACTCATTATTTACTAACGATTATGTCAAAAAGTTTCACTGTGCCAAAAAAAAATGTCTTTTGTATATCGTGTCAACCTGTATTTCTTTACCTTCTCAATTTCTGATCAGGAGACAGGACGGATATAGGGTGAATACAGAGTCTGATCTGTGGAAGAATGGGGTGTGGCCAAATAGAAATGAGGAGAAAGTCCAAAGTTCATGAAATTTTTAGAAAAACTAGACTGCGGGACACCTGTGGCTCAGCTGGTTGAGCATCCGACTTCGGCCCAGGTTATGATCTCGCGGTTTGTAGGTTCAAGTCCCATGTTGGGCTCTGTGCTGAATGCCAGCTCAGAGCCTGGAGCCTGTTTCAGATTCTGTGTCTCCCTCTCTCTGACTCTCCCTTGCTCATGCTGTCTCTCTCTCAGAAATAAATAAAACATTAAAAATTAAAACAAAAAAAAGAAACACTGGACTGCTTGTTCTACATTTCTCAGAGCACCAACTCTGACTTGATACTAAGTTTTACAGAAGGCACAGTCTACATAATGAAATCACAAATTTCTAAGGTATTCAAGAAGCCATCACTACTTGGCACTCCTTTCATTACATCAAATTCTATTTACAAGAGATAGGTTACCTTCCCTATACGACTAAGACTCAGGGATGTGGAGTGGCTTTCGCAGTTAATATAAGAGACTAAAACTGAAGCCAGGTCTTAGCCAGTCACTTCTGGTGACGGAATGTGAAGTGGACTGTGCTGTTACTGAGTAGAACAAGAAAAATACAGAGCACGGGACAAGTACAAGTGAGTATGGGAACAAAGAGGAAGAGAAAATAAGCATGAGGAACTGAGACAGGAGCCTATCAGACAACACAGCAGAAGAGAAGCAGACAGAAAGAGACTGGAAATGACAGACAAGGGCACAGGAAAATAAGAGCTACAAAAAGGTATATATTTCACACAGTGAGAAAGAGAATGGGCCTTTCTGAGAAAAAGCGGTCTCTCAAAACATCCCTGTTACCCAAGGAATTCTTTGGGAAACACAGGTCTTTTCTCCTTTACCCATTAAAAAAAAAAAAGACATTATATTCACAGCACTAGTGAAAATCTGTTTCACAAATCAGAATAAAAAGTAGTTCTTCCAATTCTGTTATTCTGTCCTTAGTCACCAAACAGAATATAGCTAATGCCTCATCATTGGTTCAACAAAAGAAAACCAATGCTGAAGGAAAATCTGGCCATGTACCTGAAAGACAGTATGCCAACATCTATATTTTATGGAAAATTTTAAGGGATTTTTAAGAGTATTTTGACTAGATTTTTTGCCACATGCACAGACATTAATACTCACCTAAGACCCTTTGTAGGCAAATCCTATATATCCTTATCTCTATTTCTCTTCAACAAACACTCTCCAGTAGGCCCCCATGACACTATATTCTTGGTCAAACATGCCTGATTTTTACTCAGATTTATCACATTAGAAAGAACATTCAAAACAACCTGGCTTTAAGGGAATGAGTTTTTTTGTTTATTGGTGCTTCCCTTTGTGGGGTTTTTTTTTTTTTTTTTTTTTGTAACAACTTTAGTAGCAAAAAGAATATGATGGCCTTGGTGGTTATAGTCGTTTTTTTATTTTTTTTTTTTTAGTGCTGATTTATTATAGTTAATGGGTTTTTTGTTCTTCTCAGGTATAGCCTACCATTTCTGACTTATGCTAAGTGTTCTGACAACAAAAGGCAACCTTGAGAAAAAGCAGTAATTTATGGTTCTACATTCTACCACAATTGGGGCCATCGGCCTCTCCACATATAACAAAATCGGGTCAATCAGGGAAACTGCTTCCCATTTGTATTAACCAACTCCATAGTAATGTCTTCTCACAACCAACTGTTATGTGACCTCTAGAAGTTCAAAGAGTCACCAAAAAATAGTAAAAGCAAAAGTCATAATAATATTCATGTCCAGGCATTGCCTCAATTATGACTCCTTTCAGTGCTGTTTAGTAGTTTTTCTATCAGTTAATACTGAATGAAAACTAACACATCATTAGATCATAGTGTTCAATGCCTACAGACACCGTCTTCTCCTAGATTCAACTATTTTTTTTCCTGCTCCCTAACCCATTTTTTGTTTGTTTTGCATTTTAAGGGGGAGTACCCAAAAAACTAATCATTCAATCCCCTCAAAACAACATGACCTGGCCAGTCTCTTTATGACAATAAACTCTTGTCTAGATAGATAGATTGGCTGATAGATAGACGGACAGATAGATAGGTAGTTAATCCCTAAATGTGCCTTATGCTGTTATCCATGGCTTCTAACGATTAAAATACAAAGTTTAAAAAGAGCTAGAGATACACTGAAGGTAAAAGGAATGAAGAATGAAAACTCATAAGCTTTTTACCTTCTGAGATGAAATAACAATAAGGAAAAAGATGGAAATGAAACTCCACTTAGACTAAAAATCGTTTATGTACTAGTATACTAGTAAATATGAAAAGTCCCCCAAGCCCCACAAAGGCTCTTGCTCATTTCTCTCATCTGCTTAAGTGACATCTTAAGAAGAAGTAAATTCATGGAGGACTCCAACAAACTGTTTTCTTGATATCATGATACTGGATCACATATCTTCCTTTAAGATGATGTAAAGCAATCAACAGAATTACTGATTATAAGCAGTTAATTCTTCTGAATCCTAGAAGTGTCACAGACTCCTTTAACGTATCTCACCTTAAAAAATTATACTACTTCATATATAGCAGAATTAGATAGACTCCATTCCATTTCCAGATTTATTTAACATGAAGATATTTATCTCCACATTTAAACAATTCAAAGAACGTGCCAAGCGATACGCCCACAGTATATCACATCTGAAGCCCATTCCAGGATAACAAAGAAAATCCTCCCCAACGAGTAAGACCATACATATTCCTGCCCCTCCTTCTGCTCTTCAGAAGGCAAAATGCCTGATGGTTACTGAGCATCTATTATGTTCCAGACACAGTTATCTCAATGTTTACAGTCATCTCAATGTTGCTGCAGAACATCACATACAGCAGACCCTCAATAATATTTTGTTAAATAAATGAATGGGAAAGCAAATGAATGATTTGGCACCAATACTACATGGTCTGATAACAATGCCTTCATGCTTAGAGATACTATAATTACCTCTTTCTATAACTGAGGGCCTTTCTCTAACTTAACCAGTTACAACATATGCATTTCAGAAAATGTCGTCTATAATTATCTTTATCATCTATGTAGTTGAAATTGTAAAAAAGGAATATGGAGGAACATGGCATAGAAGTGGCATGATTGGACTAAAAGTCCAATCTAATTAAGAAAAACTGTCATGACAGTATCATTGAAGGAAACACAAACACAGATATTCTACATAACTTTAAACCACTACGTAAAAAAGAAGTCTATGAACTTTATATTGTTCGACAATTACAATTTTAGAAAATCTGTTTCTTAACAGTTGATAAAAGTACAATATGCCTGAACAATGATCTGGTTATTTTTCAAATAAAACACACGTTGAGACCACTCATGACAACACAGTAAGCTCATGAGAAAAAGCAGACTTACGTTTTCAAAACTTCCTAAAAGAGAATAGATAAACTGAACTTCTGTGTAATTTACTAAGACTCAATATTTAACTATTACAATTAACTAAGCTGTAAGGTCAATAAAACTATGTAACTCAAGTAATCGTGAAATAATGATTGACTGCTTCTCAAAGTGCCTTACTGCTAGTACTGAAAAAAAAATGCCAGCAGCTTTCCATTTAGAGTTTTTTAGTTTTGTGTGGTTTACTTTACAATATTCATAGATATCTGGGGTGCCTGGGTGGCTCAGTCAGATAAGCATCTGACTCTTAATTTCAGCTCAGGTCATGATCTCACAGTTTGTGGGTTTGGGCCCTGCACCGGGCTCTGTGATGACAGTACCAAGCCTGCTTTGGATTCTCTCTCTCCCTCTCTCTCAGCCCCTCCCCTGCGCGTGCTTGCTCGCTCGATCTCTGAAAATAAACTTAAAAAAATTTGTTTTTAATTATAAAAAATAAAATATTCATAGATATCTATATTTCTTCGGATCAGAATTAAGGCTTTTTCCAGTAATCACAGGAATTAAATCAACACACATTTTAATGTTTTTAAACTGTGTTGCTAAAGATATAAAAATGTGAGGATACTGATGACCAACACCAGCTAATAAAAAACCCTTCGAGAATCCTCATCACTCTCTCTCTGCTTCTGCAATAGAGCAGCTGTGCCTCACACAGATTCACATGAATGAAAATATTTAGACGAGAAACCACCCACTTAGTTTATTTTCCATACGACTTTCCTGTAATTATTTTGTAAACTGTTCACAAAACAATACATAAAAACATCTGCAAAAACAGGTAATTAATGTGTCAAGCCAAACTAATGCATTTTTTATGGTGTCCATGCTTCGTCAACTGTAATTATAACTCTTTTTTAAGCAAATGATGATGTGTTTGTTGCAATGTGCAAGTGGTTATTTTAGATGCTCTGTTTACTGTTCATACAATCTGAATATAAAACTCCACAGCTACTTTACCCTACATCAATGTTTTACCTAGCTTTTTGCAGAAGCAGGAGAGTGGTTCTCTTTTCCAAGCTATAATTTCCAGTAAACAGTTTTGTCATTAAAACATGAAACTCTTAACATTAAAGTTGATACCAAAATGCCCAAAAACTGAAGAAACATACGACAGAAAATGATTCACTCAGACTTTCTTCCTGCAGCTGTAAACCTCTGGGAATTATAGCACTTTATGCCCCTCAGCTTGCGGGAAATTAAGCCTCCTGATTATGAGAAGTTTAGAAGGTTTGCTATTGTTTTTATGTATAATATCCATCCTGTTTAGACCCACCAGACACATATATCTTTGACATGAGACCAACAAATGAAGAACCAAATCCTGCCCAAAGTATATTGTTTCATATCCATCCATACGCTTGGGTTCTACTACAGGGAAGGTCATGCTCATTATTAATTACTATTACTCTATGCACCAACATTGCATACCAATCATCATCCTCAGATGGCCATTCCTTAAGGCCCAACGTTTCTATTCTATAAAGTTCTGTTTCCAGAGCTAATAAAAGCTAACATGAAGGAAAAAGCAAAACACTTTAATATATATGTAAAGTCCTTTCTCTCTTTAAAAAAGGCAATTTTTAGGGGCACCTGGGTGGCTCAGTTGGCTGAGTGTCCAACTTTGGCTCAGGTCATGATTTTGTGGTCCATGAGTTTGAGTTCCACGTCAGGATCTGTGCTGACAGCTCAAAACCTGGAGCCTGCTTCAGATTCTGTGTCTTCTTCCCTCTCGGCCCCTCCCCCCACTCTCTCTCTCTCTCTCTCTCTCAAAAATGAATAAACATTTTCAAAAAAACTTAAAAAGGAAATTTTTAAAACATCTATGATGATTATCTATAGCACAGAAAAACCCTCAAAATTAAAAACTCTTAGGAAACAATGGCTTCTGTTTATTTTCACAACCAAACTTTTTCAGAAATAGTGTAGAGTTCACCCTTCCAGGTCCAAGCTTATGTAATTCCTTATTTTGATACAAATATTTCTAAACTGAGCCACTTCATTCTTCCCTTGAATATTAGCTACTGTGATATGCTAAAAGTGCCTATCTATCCTCACCCTGTTCCCAATAAGAACATGAGGTAAGTACTACAGAAAATCAAGTAAGTTTCCCAGCTGCCAAGCTTTAGTTTTAGGTCCAATGTTTATTTTGGAGAATTTGGGGTTGGGTCTGATCAAAACAGAACAGAGCTCCAGTTCCAAGGATGCTGGAAAAGGAAAGACATGACTAAGACAAGGTAAGGGAATAGGACAGAAACTTATTTATTAAAACTCAGGGTCAGATGAGCAAGAAGTCTCAATACTGAGTTTCACTACTTATAGTGATTCCTACAAATATAAAATGTAATAATGAATATAATTAATGCCATTTCATACGGCTGAATTCTAAACATCGCCCAACCTTTGCGACAAATAATAGTGATACCGGTGCAGAGTACTGAAACACCAGACAAGAGGCATTTAAACCTATATGGTATTTTCAAAAGCTACTTTTATGCATACGGGCTGCTTCCTACACATACTTTAGTATTCAACATTTTTAGCACCTCCTGCACAAGCCTTCCCTATAAGCCTCCTCCTTCTCCCTGGTCAAGTGCCCATTTATACTTATCTATAGAATCATTCTCATTCAAAAATCTTTATAGAGAATTTCCTATGTAACAGGCACTGTGCTAGAAAATACACTGAATAAGAAAATGCATTACCTTCAAGGATATTACAAATAAAGAGATATTCATTCAGTAAATAACTGCACAAATAATTATTTCATTGTAAATATGATAAGTACTTGAAGCAAAACAGTGTGCAATGACAACAAAGTTCAGGAAATCTATACTGGTGGGAACCGAGGTGGAAAAACGTTTGCTTGAGGAAATATCACTGAAACAGACCTGATGAACAAGGAGGAAATTCCAATTGAAAAAGCACAGTAAAGCATTCAAACAGAGCACAACTTATGTGAAAATTTGAACATGGGAAGGGCCACCGTGTCTTCTAGGAGATAAAAGAAGGCCACTGTGGCTAAAGAAAAATAAGTGACTAGGATTGGTTCAATATGAGCCTGGAGAGAATGGCAGAAACTGAATCATTCATAGACTCATAAACCATAATATCTTTGGATTTTATCCTCAAAGCACTGAGTTTAATACAAGAAAGTGACATGATAAAGGTCCATTTTCAAAAGATCAGTTAAACTATTGGTATAGAAAGAAAGGTTTAGACTCAAGCAAGGATGATAACAAATCATCAAATACGTTTTAACAATAAAAACAGAAACTGTAACTTAGACCAGACTAAGACACCTATAGAAAGCATAAAGCATGCTAAAATATATATAATGTAGTCCAAGAAACAGAAAAAGGAGGGAAAAGGCAGAAAAATCACTGGAGAAATGATATGTGAAAACTTTCCAAATTGATAAACATTGACCTACATATCAAGACCATCAAATACCAAGAATAAAACAAACACCAAGAAGAATAAACCCAAAGAGATCCACATCTAAACATATAATAGCTAAACTATCAAAAGCTAAAACAGGGGCGCCTGGGTGGCTTAGTCGGTTGAGCGTCCGACTTTCACTTAGGTCATGATCTCGCGGTTCGTGGGTTCGAGCCCCGCGTCGGGCTCTGTGCTGACTGCCAGCTCAGAGACTGGAGCCTGTTTCAGTCTGTGACTCCCTCTCTCTCTGACCCTCACCTGCTCACGCTGTCTCTTTCTCTCTCTCTCCTAGAAATAAATAAAACATTTAAAAAAAAAAAAAAAAGCTAAAACAGAAAATCTTAAATGGGGCAAAAGATAAACTCATTTCTTCTCCAAACTGGTTTAAAGAATAAGTCCATTTAAACAATATAAGACTACACTGTGGGGCTTATATAAAAGTGCAACATATATGACAATACTAGCAAAAAGATGTAGGAAGAGAAAAGATCTATACTGAAGTAAAGTTCTTATATATTACTAGAATTAAGGTAATGAAGTAGAATGTTTTAAGTTAAAGTACTTATTACTATAATCTTCAGAAAAAATATGAAAAATAAAAAATTCAAAATGTTAGTCTACAAAAAAAAAAGGAAGGGAATAAATTGTACACTAGAAAAAATATCTAATCATGACACATGGCAGTAAAAAACAAAAAACATAGACATAAAAAAAATCAATAGAGGGGCAGCTGGGTGGCTCAGTCGGTTAAGCATCTGACTTTGGCTCAGGTCATGATCTCACACCTTGTGAGTTCAAGCCCTGCAATGGGCTCTGTACTGACAGCTCAGAGCCTGGAGCCTGCTTTAGATTCTGTGTCTCTTCTCTCTCTCTGCCCCTCCCCTGCTCATGCTCTGTCTCACTCTCTCTCCCAAAAATAAACATTTTGTTAAAAAATTAAAAAAACAAAGAATTTTTAAAATAATAATAAAATTAAGAATACAAAAGCACAATGAAGCATAAATCTAACCACACTATTAAATGTGTTAAATGTATATGGATTAAACATGCCATGAAAAAGCAGAAAGTATAAGGCACAAAAAATTTTTTTAAAGATCCAATTGTATTCTGTTTACAGGAGACATACTTTGATTCAAAAAAACCAAACAGATTAAAAGTAAATAACTTGGGGTGCCTGGGTGGCTCAGTCGGTTAAGCATCAGACTCGATTTCAGTTCAGGTCATGATCTCAGAAATTTGTGAGTTAGAGCCCTGTGTTGGGCTATGTGCTGGCAGTGTGGAGACTGCTTGGGATTCTCAATCTCTCTCTCCTTCTCTCTCTCTCCCTGCTCCTCCCCTGATTTCACTGTCTCTGTCTCTCTCAAAATAAATAAAAAAATTTTTTAAAGAAAAAAAGTAAATAGTTTCACTAATATCTAACAAAATAGATGTTAAGAAAAATGAATGTTACTAGAGACAAAAACAGACACCTTATAATGTTAAAAGGTTAAGTTAGTCAGAAAGATACACCGTTATAAACACACATGCATCTAACAAGAGTCCTATAACAGATGAAGCAAAAACAGATAAAAATAAAAGGAGAGTTTATAGCTGAATAAAAATATAGGCAACATAATCAAAATTTTTGAGATGCAGCACAAGTAGTACTTGGAAGGACTTTATAACTTTATTAAAGACCTAGGTTGAAAAGATTGCAAATCAATAACCTAAGCTTCCACCTCTTCAGATGAAATAAATCTAAACAATGAAGAGTGAAATGCACAAAAAGAAAGCAGAAGCAGAAACCAATGAAATAGAAAATTAAAAAATAGAAAACAAACAAAAATAAAAGTTGGTTCTTTGAAAAGATCTGACTGACATTTATCTAGACAAAAAAAAAACACACACAAAAAAAAATCAAAACACAAAAACAAAAAGACACCACAATCAAAATAATGAATATATCCATCACTCTCAATTAACAATTTGTCGTAAGCAGGCTCCACACCCAATGTGGGACTTGAACTCAGGACCCCAAGATCAAGAGTCACATGCTCTACCAACTCAGCCAGCCAGGCACTCGTCATTTGGCAATTCTTTGTTTTGCCTTCATTTTTAAAATATACCTTCACTGAGAATTCACTTGATAGACTTTTTTCCTCTATGTATGTTAAAGGTGTTAATCAATAGTCTCCTTATTTGCATGTTTCTAACAAGAAATCTGACATCATTCTCATCTTTGTTCTTCTATATGTGTCTTTTGTTCTGCCTGTTTTTAATTTTAAGTATTTCTCTTTAATGCTGATTTTGAGTGATTTGGTTAGAATGTTCCTTGATGTAGGTTTTCATGTTCTTATGCCTAGGGTTTGTTGGGTTTCTTGGACCTGTACAATGTTTTCAACAAATTTGGAAAGTTTTCAGGCATGATTCATTCCAATAATACCCAGTCTCCCTCTTTCCCTCCCTTTTTAGAGGTTCCAATTACATGGAGAAAAGTTGTGCTATAGCTTACTACTGTTATATTAATTTTTGCTTGATTTTTTCATCTCCATTTCATTTTGGATAGTATCTATTGCTATGTCTTCCAATTCATTAATCCTTTCTTCTGCAATAGCTAATCTGCTACTAATCTCATTCCTTGTATTTTTCATTTCCCATACTGTAGCATTCACCGCTAAAAGTTCAATTTAGGTCTTTTGTAAATCTTCAATTGCTCTACTTAATTCTGCATAATGAACACATTTCTATTAAGTTTTAAAGTCCTCATCCTTCCCTTCTAACATATGTGTCAATTCTGAGTGGGTTCTGAATGATTGATTTCTTTCTCACTACAGGTCATATTTTTCTTGTTTTTGTAAATGAATGGTAATTTTTTAAAGATACCAGACATGGGGCACCTGGGTGGCTCAGTCGGTTAAGCATCTGACTTCAGCTCAGGTCATGATCTTATGGTTTGTGGGTTCGAGCCCCGAATCAGGCTCTGTGCTGACAGCTAGCTCAGAGCCTGGAGCCTGTTTCAAATTCTGTATCTCCCCCTCTCCCTCTGACCCTCCCCTGCTCACACTGTCTCTCTCTCAGAAATAAAAATAAATAAATATATAAAGATGCCAGACACTGTGGACTTACCTTATTAGGTGGTAGATACTTCCTTATTCCTACAAATATTACTGAGCTTTGTTCTAGAATAGTTATGATTCCTGGAAGTACTTTGATCCTTTTACGTCTTGTTTCTAAAATTTATTAGGGTGGGTCTTGAGCAAACTATTTCACAATAATGTGGTAAGACTCTTGAATATTCTACCCAATGCCCCATGAAAGAGGTTTTTAAGGCTACCTGTTAGGAAGAGGAACTATTCCTAGCCCTGTGTGAGCACCCACAATGTTTCCCCTAATTCTTTCAATGGATCATTCCCTGGCCTTGGGTAGTTTCTCCATAGACATGCACTAATCAGTACTCTGTTAAGTATTCCAAGGGATACTCTGCAAATCTCTGTAGAGCCATCTCCTCTCCAGACATCAGACAATGATCCTGGAAGGTCTACCTGTAAACTCTGCCTTGGTCTTGCTGGATTCAGCCCCATCTCCTCAACTTGGAGGTTTTGACACAATTCATCTGCCTTCCTTCTTCCTTAGCTACAACCTAGAAACTCAAGACTGTAAGCTAAGCAATCATCAAGGCTCACCTTATCTGTTTTCTATCCCTCAAAAACCACTGTCCCTCACTGTCTAATGTCCAGTGTCTTGGAAACCACTGTTATATATACTTTGGTTTTTTAGCTGCTTCAAGAAGAAGGGTGAACACTGCCTCTGTTGCCCACCTTGGTCAACAGTGGAAGTCCTAATTTTTTGTTTTGTTTTTTATCCACTTCACTTATTTCACTAATCCCCCCGCACACCCACCTCTAGTAACCATCTGTTTGTCCTCTATATTAAGAGTCTGTTTTTTTGGTTTGTCTCTCTTTTTTTTTTTGTTCATTTGTTTCACTTCTTGAATTCCACATATGTGCGAGTAGAAGTCTTAGTTTTAATGTGGCTACTAGAAATTTTTTAAATTACATATATGTGTCACATTATATTTCTATTATACAATGTTACTTTACATAGTTATTGAAATTATATAATGTTGAAATCACCTAAGAAAGTAGGGTACGGAGGCTAAGAAAGTTGACAATGAAGTCTCAATAAGCTTCAAGACATTTTTTTAAAGTTCATTTATTTTGAGAGAGACAGAGCAAGGGGGGAAGGGGGAGAGGGAGAGGGGAACAAAGGATCCGAAGTGGGCTCTGTGCCAACAGCTGACAGCCCAATGTGGGGCTCAAACTCACAAACTGTGAGATCATGACCTGAGCCAAAGTCAGGCGCTTAACCGACTGAGCCACCAAGCTCCCCTAACTTCAAGTGGGGAAGAAGAAGCTGGCAGCGTAGACTTAGAAAGGTTAACCTAAGTTTAGAAAACTAACTAAGAAAAGTGTGGTGTCACTGGAATAATAGAAGATTTAGGAAAGCAGAGGTTGTATGAAATAGTCACTGAAGAGTTAAAAAAAAGAACATTAAGGGTAAGTAACATTATTGAAAGTCCAGTTAAGATTAATAACAATGAATTCATTTTGGTTATCTGTCCAGTGTGTGTGGCTTCTTCAAATAGCACTCAGCTAGCTAGCTGCCCAGTTGTTTGCCTCTGTAAGCCAGAAATAAAGGAAACATGAATACTTGAAAACAAATGGATAAATTAATCCAGGGCTGAGATTTTGCCAAGTATATAGATTAAAAGATCAGAAGTAAGAGCGATTTAAGGTATTTAACATAAGGCTTTCTGAAACGATGGATCAAGAAAACTAGTAAGATAAACAGAAATGGAAGACAGATGAGAGATACTAAAGAGAAAAATGGAGGAAAGTATAATGACACTTTTTAAATTGTTTATTTACCACTCTCTCCCCTTTGATAACTTATAAACTGCTCATTGATTTCAGTGAACATTAACAGTCATCCATTAAAGTTTTGTTGAATGGAACAAAATCGCCCAGACTTTCTAGATCACACACTACAAACACTACAGTCTATTTCTTATCTTATTAGATCACTTCATTCAAAGGGATCATTACCACGTACTGCCATGTCGCATCTATGCCTCTCCTTCTTATTTATTCCTTCTAATTTTGTTTCTTGTTGCCTGGGCAAAATTGGGCCTTTTATTAGTTTAAGTCAGGGCACTGCCCCTTTCCCTGCAAACCAAACCAGTTAACAAAATATTCAATTTGGAGTTCTTTGTTTCTAATCTCTGCTTTTCTTTGTCCCAGGTACTCAAAACCTTTGTTCTATTGTCCTATAGTGTACTTTCCTTTTGTAGGGTAATGGGTTATCAATGACCTGGACTTAATCAATATTATTATTTTATAACATTACTGTACTTGTGAGCTTTTCACAAAAGTAGGTATGCTTTCATTAGTCACAAAATAATTTAAAAACATCTCATACAGATCAAAAATCAATTTAATCATAAGTAGCTATGACTGACTATTCTGTTAATACAGAATGACTATTCTGTAAGGATTGGTTAACTACCTAAAAGAACACAGAGACTACTATACGATAATGTCCTATAAACAAAAGATGATACCCATGTAATACAAAGCACCATGAGACCCTCAAATAATTTTTGGAATGTAGTAAGCATTCCCATTTCAAGGTGCTATTTAAAATGGTTAAATAGGCAGGGTGACTTCGCCGTAAAGAAAGCTTCAACAAATTTAAAAAAACTGAAGTTATTCAGACAAAGTTCTTTGAACACCATGGAATTAAGCTATAAATCAGTAACAAAAACATAACTAGAAAAGTCTCAACTGCTAGAAAATTAAATAGTATACTAATAATACGCTTAGAAGTATATTACTGAGAAGTAATTCACAGGTGCAGCAGACTAATGGGCCCCTAAAAATGGCCATGTCCTAACCCAAGAACCTGTAAATATATTACTTTTACTTGGCTAAAAGTGACTTTACAAATGTCATTAAGGTTAAGAATCTTAAGATAGGGCGATTGTCCTGGATTATCAGGGTAGGCCTAACCAAATCACATGGGTCCTTAAAATCAGATAACCTTTCCTTGCTGAGGATCAGAGTTAAATGTTCCTAGGAAAGAATGGTCAAAGAGATAGAACACTGCTGACTTAGAAGAGGGAGGAAGGTATGCAGGCTCCTCTAGAGGCTGGAAAAGGCAAAGTTAACAGATTCTCCCCTAAAGTCTCTGGAAAGGAATACAGTCTTGCCCATATCTTGATTTTAGTTCAGTAAGATTCATTTCAGATTTCTAACCTACAAAACCATAAAATAATGTGTTATAAAATTGTGGTAATTTGTTACATCAGTAATAGAAAACTATGGGACAAAGAAAAAATCAAAACAAAATAAAAACTATTTTGCACTGATAATAATGAAGATATGACATATCTAAATATATGGAACATAGCTAAAGCAGTACTTAGTGGGAAATTTATCATCTTAAACATATATAGAAAAAAAGGCCAAAACTCAAAGATGTAAGCTCCTAACTCAAAAAATAAAAGTCAGACCAGGGCGTCTGGGTGGCTCAGTTGGTTAAGTGTCAGCTTTGGTTCTGGTCATGATCTCACAGTCAGTGAGTTTGAGCCCCGTGTGCTGACAGCTCAGAGCCTGGAGTCAGCTTTGGATTCTGTCTCTTTCTGTCTCTCTCTCTCTCTCCATTTCTCTCTCTCTCCCCCTCCCCAACTCATGCTGTGTCTCTGTCTCTCAAAAATGGATAAATGTTAAAAAAAATAAACAAAATAAAAGTCAGACCTAAAGTTAAGTAGGAGAAAAATAAATAGAAATCCATCAAATAGAAAACTAACATCCAGTAGTATAAACACTGGTATAAATTGATAAAACTGGTAAGTCCTTAATATGACTAATATAGCAAATCACCAATATCAAGAAAGACCCAAAGAGGGGCGCCTGGGTGGCTTAGTCGGTTAAGCGTCCACCTTTCGCTTGGGTCATGATCTCGCGGTTCGTGGGTTTGAGCCCCGCGTTGGGCTCTGTGCTGGTTGCCAGCTCGGAGCCTGGAGCCTGTTTCGGAGTCTGTGTCTCCCTCTCTCTCTGTCCCTCCCCTGCTCACACTGTCTCTCTCTCTCTCTCTCTCTCTCTCCTAGAAATAAATAAAAATTAAAAAAAAAGAAAGATCCAAAGACATTAAAAAGATACTATAAATAATTCTACAATCAGTAAATTTGAGGATATGATGCCAAAAGCAAAGGCAACAAAAGTAAAAATAAACAAGTGGGACATCGAACCAGGAAGCTTCTGCACAGCAAAGGAAATCATCAACAAAATGAAAAGGCAACCTACCAAATGGGAGAAAAAATTTGCAAACCATACACCTGATAAGGGATTCATATCTAAAATACTTAAGGTACTCATCCAACTCAATAACAACAATTAAAAAGAAAAGGATTGAAAAAGGGCAGAGAATCTAAATAGACATTTTTTCCAAAGACATACGGATGGCCAATAGACACATGAAAAGATGCCACATCATTAATAATCAGAGATATGCACATCAAAACCACCATGAGGAATCACCTCACACCTGTTAGAATGACTGGTCTCAAAAAGAAAAGAGATAACAGGAGTTTGCAAGATGCAGAGAACAGGAAACCCTTGTGCCCTGTTGGTGGGAATGTAGATTGGTACAGCTACTATGGAAAACAGTATGGAAGTTCCTCAAAAAATTAAAAACAGAACTACCCTAAGTTCTAGCAATTCCACGTTGAGGTATTTCTCTTAAGAAAACAAAAACACACAAAAAAAGTATCTGCAACCCCCATGTTCCCTGCAGCATTGTTTACAATAGCAAAAAAATAGAAACAAAGTGCCCATCAATGGATGAATTGGATAAAGAAAATGTGGTACACACACACACACACACACACATACACACACAGGAATATTATTCAGCCATTAAAAAAAAAAAAAAAGGAATCTTGCCATTTTCAACAACATGGATGAACCCTAAAGGCATTAGGCTAAATGATGTAAGTTATACAGAAAAAGATAAATACTGTATAATCTCATTTATACAATATATTTTATCAATAGACTTCATTTCATTTATGCAATCCATTTTTTTTAAAAAAGTTCATACTTACATAGCTACAGAGAACAGACTTTGTGTGTGTGTGTTAATTAGCTTAATATTTTATTCTAAGAACTTAATTATTATTTCCATTTTGCATGTGAGGAAACAGGCACAGAGATAGTGGATAACTTGTTTTCACAGTGGAACTCAGAATCATAATCTTCCTATTTTGATTAGGACTGCATTTAAGACAGTTTGTATTAGAAAGGATCAACTTTTTTTTTACCAGGTTATATCTTCCCACTGAGACCAGAGATAATAAAACCTGCCTTAGCAGGTTAGTGAGAGGATTATCCGAGACAACTCGTGACAGAGCCTCCTAAGTGCCTAGATAGAGTATGATTATAAACAATTGGCTCTTATTATTGACACTATTNATTCCTTAATGCTGCTTGCCCATTTAGCCCATCCCCCCTCCCACAACCCCTCCAGCAACCCTCTGTTTGTTCTCTATAATTTAAGAGTCTCTTATGTTTTATCTCTCTCCCTGTTTTTATATTATTTTTGCTTCCCTTCCCTGGTGTTCATCTGTTTAGTATCTTATTCTTCATATCAGTGAAGTCGTACGATATTTGTCTTTCTATAATTTCACTTAGCATAATGCCCTCCACTTCTAGCCACATAGTTGCAGGTGGAAAGATTTCATTCTTTTTGATTGCCAAGCAATACTCCACTGTGTGTGTGTGTGTGTGTGTGTGTGTGTGTGTGTATACATACACACACCACATCTTCTTTATCCATTCATCCATTGATGGACTCTTTCCATATTTTGGCTGCTGTCGACCACACTGCTATAAACACTGGGGTGCACGTGTCCCTTCAAAACAGCACACTTGTATCTCTTGGGTAAATACCTAGCAGTGCAATTGTTGGGTCAGAGGGTAGTTCTATGTTTTTTGTTTTTTGTGGGGGTTTTTTTTGTATTCTTTTTTCTTAATAATGCTGAAGGTGTGGGTCTTATGTGGTTTTATTTGCTCCCTCAGGTTTTTCATTTGTTTCCTGGTTTTGAGAGATTTTGTGGAGGAGATTTGAAATTGGGTAGCTGTCATTATCCTCCAGACTTGAGGTTTCTACACTAATTATTTGAATGTAACCTGGCATTCCTGAAATAACCTCACTTAGTTGCAATGTTTCTTTTTTTTTAATATCACTGGGCTTGGCTGCTATAATTTATTCAAGATTTATGTGTTGTGTGTGTATGTGTTCATTTTTCATAGTTATTTTTTTGTATCTATACACACACACACACACACACACACACACACACGTTACATTTATTTACTGAATTAAAAGTAAATTAGAGACATCATAGTTTTAACCCTTATATATTATTTTCCAGAATGGCTGTACCAGTTTGCATTCCTACCAGCAGTGCAAAAGAGATCCTCTTTCTCTGCAGCCTCACCAACATCTGTTGTTGCCTGAGCTGTTAATGTTAGCCATCTGACAGTGTAACATGGTATCTCATTGTGGTTTTGATTTGTATTTCCCTGATGATGAGTGATGTTGAGCATTTTTTCATGTGTCTCTTTGTCATCTGGATGCCTTCTTTGGAGAAGTGTCTATTCATGTCTTCTGCCCATTTCTTCACTGGATTATTCATTTTTGGGGGTTATAGATTTTGGATACTAACCCTTTAGCTGATATGTCATTTGCAAATATTTTCTCTCACTCCATCAGTTGCCTTTTGGTTTTGCTGATTATTTCCATCTGTACAGAAATTTTTATTTTGATGAGATCTCTAAAGTTCATTTTTGCTTTGGTTTCCCCTCCAGAGACCTGCTGAGTAAGAAGTTGCTGCAGCCACGGTCAAAGAGGTTTTGCCTGCTTTCTCCTCCAGAATTCTGATGGCTTCCTATCTTACTTCCTATCTTATCTTATCTTCCAATCTTCCTTATCTTATTTAGGTCTTTCATCCATTTTGAGTTTAATTTTTGTATGGTGTAAGAAAGTGATCCAGGTTCATTTTTCTGTCACAGTCCAGTTTTCTCAGCACCAACTGCTGAAGAGACTGTCTTTAATCCATTGGATATTCTTCCCTGCTTTGTCAAAGATGAGTTGGCCATATGTTTATGGGTCCATTTCTGGGTTCTCTATTCTGTTCCATTCATCTGAGTGTCTGTTTCTGTGCCAAGAGAACAGACTTTTGGTTGTCAGAGGCAGGGGGATGGCAGGTAGGCAAAATGGATGAAGAGGGGTCAAAAGTACAAACCACTTCCAGTTATAAACTACACAAGTCCCATGGTGTAATGCACAGCATGGTGACTATAGTTAATAATACTGTATTGTGTATTTGAAAGTTGCAAAGAGAATATATCTGTTTTTTTAATGTTTATTTTTGTGAGACAGAGAGAGAGCAAGTGGAAGAGGGGCAGAGAAAGCCAGAGACACAGAATCCAAGGCAGGCTCCAGGTTCTGAGCTATTAGCACAGAACCTGACATGCAGTTGGAACCCAGAAACCATGAGATCATAACCTGAGCTGAAGTTGAACCCCCAACTGACTGAGCTACCCAAGCACCTCAAGAGAACATATCTTAAAAGCTCTCATCACAAAGAAAAAATTTGTAACTATGTGGCGATTGTTAGCAAGACTTACTGTGATCATTTGCAATATATAAATATATCAAATCATTATGTTATATGCCTAAAACTAATACGTTATATGCTAATTAGATCTCAATAAGAAAAACAGAGAAAAATCAATTAATTAATCTGACCATTTGAATAAAACAAATTCTTTCAAAAACACAATTTACCAGTAAGTTGATAAAAGAAGAAATATATCCAGTTTTAACAGCTGGATATTAGAGAAATTAAATTTGCTATTAAAATCCTTTCCCTAGAATTGTTTTTACATTTGTAAAGTATGGGGGTGCTGGTTGGCTTAGTCAGAACAGCATACGACTCTTAATCTCAGGAGTCATGAGTCCAATCCCCACACTGGGTGTAGAGATTGCTTAAATAAATAAAAACCTTAAAGAAAATTTTTTAAGTAAGATACTTGCATTGTGGATATGTAAAAGAATGTCCTTATTTTCTAGAAACATCTATTATATAAGGGTTAAAACTATGATGTCTCTAATTTACTTTTAATTCAGTAAATAAATGTAACATACATATATTTGTGTGTGCGTGTATATAGATACAAAAAATAACTATGAAAAATGAACACATACACACACATCACATAAATCTTGAATAAATTATAGCAACCAAGCCCAGTGATATATAAAAAAAAAAAAGATACATTGCAACTAAGTGAGGTTATTTCAGGAATGCCAGGTTACATTCAAAAAAATAATTAGTGTAGAAACCTCAAGTCTGGAGGATAATGACAGCTACCCAATTTCAAATCTTCTCCACAAAATCTCTCAAAACCAGGAAACAAATGAAAAACCTGAGGGAGCAAATAAAACCACATAAGACCCACACCTTCAGCATTACTAAGAAAAAAGAATACAAAAAAAAAAAAAAGTGAGGATACCATGACCTTCAGATTACCTGTAAATAGGGAAAGAAACCAAATTATAACAGAGCTCCAAGGGACCCACTATTGCAGGCCCGTGAATGTGGAAAGTGGAGGAGAAAGAGTTTAAGAGATCCCTTTTAAAAAGTAGACAAGGAACACAGGACTTAAACCAAAGAACAGGAGAAAAACAAAACAAAGCATAAACACACCCCCAGAAAGAGAAAGCCCAATAAAATGTCAAAATACAAAACAGAGATTGGGACTTGGTAGTTGAAAACACAGGTTACAAAGAAAGACTTGGATGAAAGTCAGTGGAACTAAAAGTTAGAGCCTTGGTAAAGCTTTTCTTCTGGGCAAGAATCAGACATAAAGAAAAGGGCATTAGGGAGCAGTAAAGGGGTGCAGGGAATAAGGGAAAGGAGAGGAGAGAGATAAGGAGCCTATAAAAACAAAAGAGAAACACCAGCTACTCCTCCATCCTTGTCCATAAAAGAAACTGCACAGAAGAGGACATCAACTGAACCGCGACCTCACAAGAAATAACAATGGAAAAAGGCAGACTTCATGCAATCAGTGCTGTTAGAGATCAAGACAGCCATCACCTTTGAAGAGGTAGTAACTAGAAAGAAACATAAGGAAGCTTCAAAAGTGCTGGTCAAGTTCTACTTGTTGATCCAGGAACCAGTAACATAGGGGCGTATTCCATGTGTGAAAATATATCAAGCTATGTACTTATGTGCATTTCTATATATTCAATGAAAAGTTAAAAAAAAAAAAGAAAAGAAAAGGTATCATGGTTGTTCCCTACAGAGTCTAAGTCTGAGAAACATATGAAAAACATATAAACTATATATTTTTTTAACAGACAGGGGAAGAAGGCATAAGTGGGGTCAGGAAGGGTAAGTAGAGGATGACATTTTAATTTGTTTTGTTTCTGCCTCATAACTCCTCATTTGGGTTCACTCCCCTCACATTCTACGGCTATGCTGCTCAGTTCATGTGGTTCATCAGGGATAGCTCTGCCCACCTTTTCAGGGATGAGTAAACAGCCTCTACCGAATTAGGTCATTTCCTAGCTAGAAAATAAGGCATGTGACCCATGTTTTTGACTCCAGTTAGGGGAAACACCCTCTTCCTCTAGGACTCAGAGGAAAAAGCCTCTGTAAACCTAGAGCAGCTGAGGGGTTATCTTTCACACCACCTGGAGATAAAAGCAAACCAGAGAAAGGGTTTCATAGTGCAGGCCATGTATAAAGATAAGCAAACAGACATAGAGACCAGGTGATACTTCTTGAACACCTGAATCTAGCGATACAGAACCACTCATTCATATGGGCTAAAATACTTCTGTGAGTTTCTATGTGAGCTTCCTTGAATGGGTTTTGTGTCCTGTAACCAAAACAGTCCAGTATAACACAAGATCTGAAAGAAGGACTGATCTAACTATAAGATAATTTAAAAGCAACTCTCTTCATTTGTGACCATCCAACCAGACAATCAAAAGTCTTCTCTTAGTTCATTCTGGCTACCAGAAAAGAATATCAGGGACTGGGAGCTTATAAACAGAAATTTATTTCTCACAATTTCAGAGGTTCAAAGTTTGAGAACAAGACTCCAGTAGATCTGGTAAGAAGTAGCTTCCCTACTCATTGATGGCGGTCTTCTCACTATGTCCTCACATGGTAAAACAAGCAAAGGGGCTCTCTGAGGTCTCTGTGGGCCCTAATCCCATCATGAGGGCAGAGTCATCATGGCCTAATCGTCTCCCAAAGGCCCCACCTGCAAATACCATCACACTGAGGATCAGGGTTACAAACACTTCCTAGATAACTAAAGAAAGAAAAAGAAAAAAAAAAAAAACCAGTAATGATGGGTGATTGGAACAGGAAAACAGAATAGGTGGTGCATATAAATAGTTTCAAATCTCTATTTTTAAAATCAGATTTTCTTTTCCTGTTTTAAAATGCTTTTTTCTGGCCAGTTTCAAAACAGTTAAGATCTAAAAATGGCTTGGGGTGCCTGGGTGACACAGTTGGTTGAGCATCCAACTTCAGCTTAGGCCATGATCTCACAGCTCCAAGTCCCACATCGGGCTCTGTGCTGAGAGCTAAGAGCCTGGAGCCTCCTTCAGATTCTGTGTCTCCTTTTCTCTCTGGCCCTCCCCCATTCACACTGTGTCTCTGAAAAATGAATATACGTTAAAAAAAAAATTAAAAGAATAAAAGATCTAAAAATGCCTCAGCTAAGGCAATTTATTGAATTACAATTTTTTTTAAGTTCTTAAATTTATTTTGAGAGAGAGAGAGCCAGAGTGCACGAGCAGGGGAGGGGCAGAGACAGGAAAAGAGAATCCCAAGCAGGCTCTGCATTGCAGAGCCCAATGTGGGGCTTAAACTCACGAACCACAAGATCATGATCTGAGCCAGACCAAGAGTCAACACTCAACTGACTGAGCCACCCAAATGCCCCTATAATATTTTATTTTAAAACAGAAAAGGCGGTAGAAAACTTTCCAAAAAAATTCTAAATTTCCTTACCACTGCTCTTTGAAAAGACTGTGATTTATACATTAAGATGGACAATTAGGTTCATACTTCAATGAGTAGTCCTTCTTCTCCAACTATATTATATATTACAATGATGAACATCAAGAGATACTAAAAGGCATAATTAGGTTTAAATATAAGATAAAAATCTCTGTGGCAAGTGAGATTTATTCCAGGAATGCAAAGGTGGTTCAGTGTAAAGAAAATCAATGTGGGGTGCCTGGGTGGCTCAGTCAGTTGAGCAACCTACTTCGGCTCGGGCCATGATCTTATGTATGGTTCATGAGTTCAGTCCCACACTGGGCTCACTGCTGTCAGCATGGAGCTTGCTTCAGATCCTCTGTCCCTCTCTCTCTCTGCTCCTATCTCACTTGCTCTCTCCCTGTCCCCCCCTCAAAAATAAACAAACAAAAAATCAATGTAATATATCACATTAACAGAATAAAGAAGAGAAAAAACACATGATCATTTCAATTGAAGCAGAAAATGCATTTGACAGAATCTACCATTCTTTCATATTAAACCATCCAGAAAACAAGGAACAGAAGGGAACTTCTTCAACATGATACAGGGCATCTATGAAAAACTAATAACTGACATCATATCATACTCAATGATAAGACAGAAAGCTTTCCCCCTAAGATCCAGAACAAGACAAGGATGCCCACTTTCCCAATGCTACTGAACATTTCACTGGAAGCCCTAACCAGAACATTAGGCAAGAAGAGATAAAAAGGCATCCAAATTGAAAAAGAACAACTAAAACTACATCTATGCACAGATAAACATAATCCTACAGAAATCTGAAAGAATCCACGAAAAACGCTACTAGAAATAATAAGCGAATTTAGCAAATAGCCACATACAAGATAAAAACACAAAAATCAGTTGCATATACCCACCAAGAATGAACAATCCAAAAAGAAAATTTATGAAACAACTCCAATTACAATAGTATTCAAAAGAGTAACTAGGAACAGATTTAACCAAGAAGGTAAAACACACACACACTGAAAATTATAAAACATTGCTGGAGACAATTAAAGAACATCTGAATAGGGGTGCCTGGATGGCTCAGTCAGTTAAGCATCTGACTCCAACTCAGGTCATGATCTCATGGTCCATGAGTTCAAGCTCCGTGCTAAGCTCTGTGCTGACAGCTCAGAGCCTGGAGCCAGCTTCAGATTCTGTATCTCCCTCCCTCTCTGCCCTTCCCCCTACTCATGTTCTGTCTTTCTCCCAAAAATAAACTAACATTAAAAAAATTATGTAAAAAATAATATCTGAATAAATGGAAATACATCCTATGTTCATGGATTAGAAAACTTATTTTTAAGATGGCAATACTACCCAAATTTATTTACAGACTTAGCGCAATCCCTATCAAAATTCCTACAGCCTTTTTTTGCAGAAACAGAAAAGCTGATTTCAAAAAAAAAACAACAACAAAAACAAAAGAGACAAAGAAAAATATTAAAAAATAAATAAAATGTCAATTACCGCTCATTTTTTTAAAGGTCATTTTCAAATTTATATAGAGCTGTAAGGGGACTCAAAACAATCAATATTGTAAAAGAACAAAGTTCTTAAAGAAGATCATATATCAAAACAGCTAGGAGCAAATGCATTAGGAAACAATATGATTACTCCACCATTCCCTATTAAAAATTTAGCCTTTGGTGTTGTTAGCCTTACACTATACCATATTTTGTAGTGAAATGGGCAATCCCTAAGGGTAACCGTCTAAAGAGTTAGACAATATTTTCATAGTATCTTCAGAGTTAACAAACACAATAAACAAGCCAAATAATTTTTTTTGAGAGAGAGAGAAAGAGAGAAAGCATGCGTGTAAGCAGTAAAGGCAGAGAGAATCTTAAGCAGGCTCCATGACCAGTGCAAAACCCAGTGCAGGCCCAATCCTCAGGACCCTGAGGATCATGACCTGAGCCGAAATCAAGAGTCAGACACTTAACCAACTGAGCCATCCAGGTGCTACTATTTTTAAAGTTATACATTTTCATTTGTGAAATTCAGCAACAAGTAATCATGTGACTTGTTTCCCTTTGTCAAACATAAACTTACTACTACCTTTCTCATATATCCATCCACTCTAAAATTTTTCAATATTTGTTTATTTTTGAAAGACAGAGAGAGACAGAGCATAAACGGGGGAAGGGCAGAGAGAAGGGGAGACACAGAATCTGAGGCAGGCTCTGGGCTCTGAGCTGTCAGCACAGACCCCGATGCGGGGCTTGCACTCCTGAACTGTCAGATCATGACCTGAGCCAAAGTTGGACACTTAACCAACTGAGGCACCCAGGCACCCGTACCCATTCATTCTAAATCAAACAAGTTTATACTTTGGGTTTCTTAATATTTGAATAACTGCTATTCAAAGGAGTAAATCAATGGCCAAAATTGCCTTTTACAGTATTTCAGTATATATCATTATGAACGCAGAGAGACTAACCACCTTCATAGGGTCTGGACATGTTCTAGAACCAACCCAACAATTCTGAACTAGTCTAAGTGATTCAAAGGAAACCTAGAAATATACATGGGTTTGCAGTCTCCCAAGGAATTCTAGTCCTCATTAGGGAAAGAGAAAAAGAGTAGTCAAGACCCAGTAAGAGGCCCAGAAAGATGTAGTAGTCCAGCACACTAGGTCACGGTTTTTTAAATAAGTCTGGATATCTCTGAGAGTCTAGCATACATGTACCCAGGGCTGGGGTAAACTAAGAAAAATGGCTTTGTATCACTTATTATGCCATTTATTAGGATGAAAATTGCAGAAGACTGTTGGCATCTCTTAGCTGAGTAGTTACATCAGAAATAGTCTCACAGGTCAAAAATATCAACAAGATTATCAAAGGAAACTGAGCAACAACATCCAGGCATGTTGTTCAATGTGAGATTTATAATGTATGCAGTAGATTTAAGCAGAAACAAAGAGAAGAGAATCTATTTTGAAGGCCCATCATTCAATTCTACATTTTTATTAAAAAACTATTTATACTCACTATCACAATACCTAGTACATAGTACTAATAAAAGTTTGTTGAATGCTCAACTGGATGGATAGATGGCTGAATGAGCAAACAAATGGGTAGAAGGAAAAAAGAATGAATATAAGAAAAAAGTTGAAAAAGATTTGATACTTTTGGGGTCCTTGGGCAGCTCAGTAGGTCAAGCACCCAACTAGGTTTCAGCTCAGGTCATGATCTCACAGCGAGTTCAAGCCCAGCATCAGGTTTTGGGTTGACAGCATGGAGTCAGCTTGCAATTCTCGCTCTCCTTCCTGTTCTCACTCCCTCTCTCTCAAAATAAACAAACTGACCAAAAAGAAAAAGAAAAAATAAAAAAAAGAAGAAGAAGAAGATTTGTTTCTTCTCCATTTCTAAAAGCTACTCTAATTAGGGGAGAAACATATGAAAAGTAACATGGCACAGCAAAAAAGAAGATAAGATTTAAACTCAGAAAGACCTAGATTTAAATCTTAGCTGAAACTCAGTGGCTTGCAGTGTTGAACAAATAGCTTACGTTATGTAAGTCTTAGTTTTCTCCACCTATAAAATGGGGATTACAGGATCTACCTTACAAACACAATAAACCAGCAATTTTGGCACCTAGAACAAACTAAACAAAACCAGTTCTCAAATCAACTCTGTAATTCATAATGTAGCCCACAGATGGGTGTTACTAACAATGCTCGCCATCTGGAAGCTTCCTGTTTTAAATAATTATTCTTGCTAACTAGGTGCCAAGCTTTTAGAATCATTACATTAAATGTTTGCACCCTCTAAATTTTAGTGTCCTTAGACAAAGCCCAGTAAGACCCACCATAGTTCAGCTTATAGGCTTGTTCTGAGGGTTAAAAGTAATGCTAAGAAAAATCCCTTGTACAGTGACAGGCATGTAGCAGATGATTTATTATTATTATTATTATTTCAATATTTTATTAATACTTTTATGTCATCCATTTGCCACTCTACATTCTCACAATTATTCTAATAAACCCTCAGAGTATATAGATTAATCCTATCAGGCCACTGTAGAAATATATATAAACAAGACAGAAGTGAAAGGATATTTACTAGAAACATTCTCTTTGAGTTGATTCCTTCATTCTTGATTTTTGTATTTTCTGTTTTAAATACACAAAGACCTCATGAGTTAGAAAAATAGAAAGTACCTGAATTTCAGGAGCCATTCCTAGATTGAGGAAATAAATGAATCATTAGGTTCAAAAGGAGAATTCAAAGTTACCACTATCAGGGTGTGCTTCTTTGTGGGATGGACAAACAGAACTGCTGCTATTGTGTTCTGCCTCTAGTCTCAGCTGTGCAAACACTAGTTAAGTAAGAAAAACATCAAGCCATCTTTATCAGATCTACAAACAACCCAGATAAACTCCTTTAGGATGGATAGTTAGGATGAATAGTTACTATTTAGAACAACAAAATTTGCCAAATCATAAGTACCCCTACATAAAGCAGCACTCCTACTTAGCTCTGAAAGATCATTTTCTCTGGATTGTCATATCCAGAAATCATGATTTTATTATAGAGTGTATTAAACCAAACCAAGGTTACCAATACCAATTCTATTTTCTTTTTTTTTCTCAACAGGTAACCATTCTTATAGCAAGAGTTAAATTTAAATGATTCATAGGTATTACTGGTTATAGTGATGTTTCAGTAACAGTTTTACTACACTAAAATAAACTTTCCCTAAGAAAATATCTTTTCTACTCATAAATATCAAGTTAGCTCACAAGCTAGATCCCCTAATTTCCCAACAATTTAAAGAATAAATCCATCATACTCAACATCACACTCAATGGTGATGAACTCAGTGTTTCCTCTAAGATCAAGAAGAAGACAAGGATGCCCACTCTCACCACTAGATTCAACATAGTACCAGGGGCACCTGGATGGCTTATTCAGTTGAACATCTGACTTTGGCTCAGGCCATGATCTCACAGTTCCTGAGTTCGAGCCCTGCATCAGGCTCTGTGCTGAGAGCTCGGAGCCTGGAGCCTGCTTCAGATTCTGTGTTTCCCTCTCTCTCTGCCCCTACCCTGCTTTCTCTCTCTCTCTCTCTCAAAAATAAACACTTAAAAAAGGTGTGTGTGTGCATGTGTGCATGCATATACACACACATATGATTCAACATAGTACTAGAAGTCCTAGCCAGAGCAATCAGACAAGAAAAAGAAATAAAAAGGCATCCAAACCAGAAAGGAAGAACTAAAACTGTCTCTATCTGCAGACGGCATCATATTATATACAGAAAACCCTGAAGACTCCATCAAAAAACTGTTAGAACTAATAACAGATGAAATCTGTTACAAATCCTTGCTGAAAAAAATTGAAGACAAAAATATATGGAAAGATATTCCATGCTCATGGATTGAAAGTATTAGTGCTGTTAAAATGTCCATACTACCCAGTGAAATCAATAAATTCAATGCAATCCCTATTAAAATTCCAATGACATTTTTCACATAAGTAGAAAAAAGCAATCCTAAAATTTGTATGGAACCACAAAAACCCTAAATAGCCAAAGCAATCCTGTGACTAAAGAACAAAGCATTTCCTTATTTCAGATTATATTACAAAGCTATGGTGATCAAAACAGTGTGGTATTGGACACACAGATCGATGGGACAAAATAAAGATCCCAGAAATAAAACCACATACACAGAGTCAGTTAATTTATGACAAGGAGCCAAAAATATAAACTAGAGACAAGACAGTCTCTTTACTAAAAGGTACTGACAAAAATGAACAGCCCCATGCAAAAAAATAAATAATAATAATAATAACACCAGACCCCTATTTTACACCATACACACATACTTTACACATAACCCAGATTAAACAGATTAAAGACTTGGACATAAAATCTGAAAACATAAAATCCTAGATAAAAACAGGGAGGTAAGCTTTCCTGGCATGATTTTTTTGCATTTGACAGCAAAAGAAAAAATAAACAAGCGGGACTACATCAAACTACAGATATTCTACACAGCAAAGGAAACCATCAACAAAATGAAAATTCAATCTACCAAATGGGAAAAAATATTTGCAAATCACCTATCTGATAAGAAATATATAAAGAAAACATAATTTAATATCAAAAAACTCTTAATCAATATGATCAAAAAATGAGTAAAGGAATTAAGAAGATATTTTGTCAAACAAGACATAAAAATGCCAAGCAAGTACATGAAAAGTTATTTAACATCATACAACATCAGGGAACTCCAAATCAAAACCATAATTCAATATTACCTCAAATCTGTTAGAATGTCTATCATCAAAAAGACAACAGGGGCACCTGGGTGGCTCAGTTAAGCGTCTGACTTCAGCCCAGGTCATGATCTCGCAGTTTGTGGGTTCGAAACCTGCATGGGGCTCTGTGCTGACAGCTCGGGGCCTGGAGCCTGCTTCGGATTCTGTGTCTTCCTCTCTCTCTCTCTCTAGCCCGCCCCCATTTGCACTCAGTCTCTCTCTCTCTCTCCCAAAAATAAACACTAAAAAAAAATTTTTTTATGACAACAGATAACAAGTGTNCCCTGCATGGGGCTCGGTGCTGACAGCTCGGGGCCTGGAGCCTGCTTCGGATTCTGTGTCTTCCTCTCTCTCTCTCTCTAGCCCGCCCCCATTTGCACTCAGTCTCTCTCTCTCTCTCTCCCAAAAATAAACACTAAAAAAAAATTTTTTTATGACAACAGATAACAAGTGTTGACAAGGATGTGGAGAAAAGAGAACTCTTAGACACTGCTGGTAGGAACATTAAAATTGGTGCAGCCATTATAGTAAACAGTATGAAGATTCCTCAAAAAACTAAAAATAGAACTACCATATGTTCCAGAAATTCCATTTCTAGGTACATGTCTGAAGGAAACAAAATCACTGTCTCAAAGAGATAGTGTCCATGTCCATTGCAGCATTATTTACGATAGTCAAGACACACACACACACACACACACACACACACACACACACAGAGGAATTATTATTCAGCATTAAAAGAAATCTCATTAATGACATGAATGGACCTTGAAGTCATTATGCAAAGTGAAATATGTCAGAAAGAGAAACAAATACTATATGATCTCATTTATGTATAGAAACTAAAAACAACCAAACTTATAGAAACAGAAGATTAGTGGTTACCAAATTTGAGCAGGGGTTGGGGGTGGGTAAAGTGGGCAAAGGTGGCCAAAGGATAGGAACTTCCATTTATAAAATTAATAAACTCTGTGGACCTAATGTACAACATGGTGACTATAGTTAAAAATACTGTATCACGTACTTTAAAGTTGCTAAAAAAGTAGATCTTAAAAACTCTCATCATAAGAAATAAAAACTATTAACTACGTGAGGGAAAAGATATTAACTAAACTTATGGTAATCATTTCACAATACATACATATATCAAATCATTACTTTGTATACCTTTAGTATAATGTTATATGTCAATTACATCTCAGTAAAACTAGGGAGAATTTTTTTTAAACCAATTATGTCCATGTGTCTGTTAGGAGGTAGCTGAAGCACTGCTCTGAAGTTACATTTAACACATAGTTAAAAGTATAACCACAAGGACTAAAATAAAGGTTATTTTACATATTGGTTAAAAATTATTCGAATTCTGTGATTGTGGTTCCCACAGTCTGTATGAATACAAATTTGGATTACTAATAAACCAAAAAAGACTAAAAAGCCATTAGTCAGGTATCATTTTTTAATTCTGATGGCACATTAACAACAAAAACCAGTTCAGGGCAGGAACAGGTATCTATCCTGGTTTCAGAAAGACGGGCCTACGATAAATAGGAAAAACGTGTTTAGGTCATAACATTCCTGAAGATAGAAGTCTACTATATTTAGTATCAAGTTCTAGTGAGAAATAATTCACCATAATAATCACAAAGTAACTAAATGATATTTTTTGTTATTTGCGGATATGCATCCATAATTCTCATTCTTAAGTAAAGATTTTTATTTTTCTGGCGCCATCAAGTGGTCATACTATGAAGTGCTCTAAGTTTAAATGCAAATAACTTTAGACAGCAAAAGATCACACTGCTGTTATCTGTCAATTAAACACTAGTGATTTTTTCAGCACAAAATTATCCAAAAAAAGGAAAAGTATCAGAACTAATTGCAACTCATCCTGACTTTAAACTCCCAATCAAAAATGGGAGTTAAGACAAAGAAGAAAATGTAGGGATCTTCAAAGACCAGAATGCTCTAACAGCAAACAAGAAACCCCAACTAATGATGACACTACTTGAAAAACAAAAATTTGTGGGGCACCTGGGTGGTTCAGTGGGTTGAGCGTCTGACTCTTGATTTCGACTCAGGTCCCGATCTCACAGTTTTATGAATTCGAGCCCCGTGTCAGGTTCTCCACTGACTCTGTGGAGCCTGCTTGGGATTCTCTCTCTCTCTCTCTCTCTCTCTCTCTCTCTCTTTCTCTCTCTCCTTCTTCCNCAATCCTGTGACTAAAGAACAAAGCATTTCCTTATTTCAGATTATATTACAAAGCTATGGTGATCAAAACAGTGTGGTATTGGACACACAGATCGATGGGACAAAATAAAGATCCCAGAAATAAAACCACATACACAGAGTCAGTTAATTTATGACAAGGAGCCAAAAATATAAACTAGAGACAAGACAGTCTCTTTACTAAAAGGTACTGACAAAAATGAACAGCCCCATGCAAAAAAATAAATAATAATAATAATAACACCAGACCCCTATTTTACACCATACACACATACTTTACACATAACCCAGATTAAACAGATTAAAGACTTGGACATAAAATCTGAAAACATAAAATCCTAGATAAAAACAGGGAGGTAAGCTTTCCTGGCATGATTTTTTTGCATTTGACAGCAAAAGAAAAAATAAACAAGCGGGACTACATCAAACTACAGATATTCTACACAGCAAAGGAAACCATCAACAAAATGAAAATTCAATCTACCAAATGGGAAAAAATATTTGCAAATCACCTATCTGATAAGAAATATATAAAGAAAACATAATTTAATATCAAAAAACTCTTAATCAATATGATCAAAAAATGAGTAAAGGAATTAAGAAGATATTTTGTCAAACAAGACATAAAAATGCCAAGCAAGTACATGAAAAGTTATTTAACATCATACAACATCAGGGAACTCCAAATCAAAACCATAATTCAATATTACCTCAAATCTGTTAGAATGTCTATCATCAAAAAGACAACAGGGGCACCTGGGTGGCTCAGTTAAGCGTCTGACTTCAGCCCAGGTCATGATCTCGCAGTTTGTGGGTTCGAAACCTGCATGGGGCTCTGTGCTGACAGCTCGGGGCCTGGAGCCTGCTTCGGATTCTGTGTCTTCCTCTCTCTCTCTCTCTAGCCCGCCCCCATTTGCACTCAGTCTCTCTCTCTCTCTCCCAAAAATAAACACTAAAAAAAAATTTTTTTATGACAACAGATAACAAGTGTTGACAAGGATGTGGAGAAAAGAGAACTCTTAGACACTGCTGGTAGGAACATTAAAATTGGTGCAGCCATTATAGTAAACAGTATGAAGATTCCTCAAAAAACTAAAAATAGAACTACCATATGTTCCAGAAATTCCATTTCTAGGTACATGTCTGAAGGAAACAAAATCACTGTCTCAAAGAGATAGTGTCCATGTCCATTGCAGCATTATTTACGATAGTCAAGACACACACACACACACACACACACACACACACACACACACACAGAGGAATTATTATTCAGCATTAAAAGAAATCTCATTAATGACATGAATGGACCTTGAAGTCATTATGCAAAGTGAAATATGTCAGAAAGAGAAACAAATACTATATGATCTCATTTATGTATAGAAACTAAAAACAACCAAACTTATAGAAACAGAAGATTAGTGGTTACCAAATTTGAGCAGGGGTTGGGGGTGGGTAAAGTGGGCAAAGGTGGCCAAAGGATAGGAACTTCCATTTATAAAATTAATAAACTCTGTGGACCTAATGTACAACATGGTGACTATAGTTAAAAATACTGTATCACGTACTTTAAAGTTGCTAAAAAAGTAGATCTTAAAAACTCTCATCATAAGAAATAAAAACTATTAACTACGTGAGGGAAAAGATATTAACTAAACTTATGGTAATCATTTCACAATACATACATATATCAAATCATTACTTTGTATACCTTTAGTATAATGTTATATGTCAATTACATCTCAGTAAAACTAGGGAGAATTTTTTTTAAACCAATTATGTCCATGTGTCTGTTAGGAGGTAGCTGAAGCACTGCTCTGAAGTTACATTTAACACATAGTTAAAAGTATAACCACAAGGACTAAAATAAAGGTTATTTTACATATTGGTTAAAAATTATTCGAATTCTGTGATTGTGGTTCCCACAGTCTGTATGAATACAAATTTGGATTACTAATAAACCAAAAAAGACTAAAAAGCCATTAGTCAGGTATCATTTTTTAATTCTGATGGCACATTAACAACAAAAACCAGTTCAGGGCAGGAACAGGTATCTATCCTGGTTTCAGAAAGACGGGCCTACGATAAATAGGAAAAACGTGTTTAGGTCATAACATTCCTGAAGATAGAAGTCTACTATATTTAGTATCAAGTTCTAGTGAGAAATAATTCACCATAATAATCACAAAGTAACTAAATGATATTTTTTGTTATTTGCGGATATGCATCCATAATTCTCATTCTTAAGTAAAGATTTTTATTTTTCTGGCGCCATCAAGTGGTCATACTATGAAGTGCTCTAAGTTTAAATGCAAATAACTTTAGACAGCAAAAGATCACACTGCTGTTATCTGTCAATTAAACACTAGTGATTTTTTCAGCACAAAATTATCCAAAAAAAGGAAAAGTATCAGAACTAATTGCAACTCATCCTGACTTTAAACTCCCAATCAAAAATGGGAGTTAAGACAAAGAAGAAAATGTAGGGATCTTCAAAGACCAGAATGCTCTAACAGCAAACAAGAAACCCCAACTAATGATGACACTACTTGAAAAACAAAAATTTGTGGGGCACCTGGGTGGTTCAGTGGGTTGAGCGTCTNCTCTCTCTCTCTCTCTCTCTCTCTCTCTCTCTCTCTCTCTCTCTCTGCCCCACCCTGGCTCACGCTTTCTCTCTCTCTCAAAATAAATAAATAAACCTTAAAAACTATTTAAAAAAAGAGAGAAACAAAAATTTGTATCAAAATGATATATCAGTCAACCAGGAGAAACGGCCCCTCCTGTAACTCTATTAACATGGCAGTAAAAGAATTATTTTTAAGGCACAAGCCCCCAAGGACAAAGAGACTAAGAGAGAAGATTGCAGCAACATTTTATAAGCTCAAAAACAGATGGATGAGTGGTTATTGACTTAAGAAGCTCAAGAAAGTTGCCTGACTTCTATGACACTGTAAATCTCCCCAGAAGTTTGTAAACTCATAGCACTGGGTAGCTCGGAAATGAGAGTAAAGGCTAAAAAGAAGCAAATTAGTGAAAACTCTGGTTAAGAAGCGCTGATGCCACTCAACACACTCCCTCTTCCGGTCCATGCAGCCAAGTATTCATCCTATACCACATTGGAAGACTGAAAGTTTAAACTCTCATAAAACAGGGGCACCTGGGTAGCTCAGTTGGTTGAGCGTCCGACTTCAACCTAGGTCATGATCTTGCCGTTATGAGTTTGAGCCCCTCACTGGGCTCTATGCTGACAGCTCAGAGCCTGGAGTCTGCTTCAGATTCTGTGTCTCCCTCTCTCTCTGCCCCTTCCCAGCTTGCCCTCTGTCTCTCTCTCAAAAATAAATAAACATTAAGAAAAAATTGTTTTAAACTCTCATAAAACAGACCACTTCTGGAGGACAGGACACCAAGTGTGGTGAGGTTACAAGTACATGCTACAGGAGACTAGGGTAATTGGAATGGTTCTAACAAGTCAAAGATCACAGAACAACAGTAAGAAATGATGATTTTTTAGAAAGAAAACTGTTGGAAGAAGGTCTTATCAACCTTTGACTTTTGTGTCCAGAACGCCATGTAACTAACTGTGGTATGCTTTACTCTGTTTCTTATAAGCAAAAGGCAAATGACTAAAAAAATCTTAGGCTTAACAAAAAAAGGTTAAGTTCTACTTACAGACATTAGAAACATTCATCTCTAAATGTCCCAAATCACCCCCAGTAATTACCTGAGAATTTATGGCAACTAAGAAAGAAAATAACAATGGGTAAATCCAAGAACCTTTACATTTCATCTCCTCTCTTCAGGCCAGCAGGAATAAATGCACTAAAACTCTGTGAATACTCCTGTAAGAGGTGAAGGCTGACGAACAGTGGCCATGTCAGAAAAAACATTATTATTCATACAAGAGGCATGGAGATTTGAGTGTTTTTAATACTGTTTTTGTTGGTTAATTGATTCAAGTAGAGCATTAAGTAACTGATACTGCACTCCCTTCATGTAACTAAAAGTTAATACCCCAATTTACATCTTTTTTAATGCTTATTTATTTATTGGGGAGGGGGGAGCATGAGTGTGGTGGGGCAGAGAGAAAGGAGAGGGAGAGAATTCGAAGCTTACTCCACAGAGTCAGCACAGAGCCCAACACGGGGCTCGATCTCACAAACTGTGAGATAATGACCTGAACCGAAATCAAGAGTCAGACACTTAACTGACTGAGCCACCCAGGCATCCCCAAATTTAGGTAATTTAATCTTCAGTAATTTCTCATTTTCAGTCTTGTTTGGACATAGGATTATACACAAGATACAGTTACATGTATACACTTTCTTTCCAGATACCAACATAAGAACATTCCAAAACATATTAATACAGATAAAATTGTACCTTGAACACCTTCTAGGAGTAAATCGACTCCTTTCCTATAAAAATCGGAGGCAGCTTCATAGTCATCTTCTTCTTCCTTTTTTAAAGCCAGCTTTATTAATTCTCCAGCTTTCTCCAAATAATCTCTCTTGCCAAGCTTGGACTTTAAACTGCCAGGAAAGAGGCTACGACTTTCCCGTTCTTCTTCTGTTTTGTTCTGTTCGCTGTCAGAAGCAACGGCCCCTAATGATGAAGGATCCGAAGAAAGATTGAGACCAAAAGTTCTAATGGGAGAGTTTTGATTGGAAGCCATTCCATCATCTAACTCAGCAAGAGAATCCACGTCCACAGTAAGAGATATCAAATCACTGTCACTGGAGAAACCTAGAAATATGATCATAATATAAATGATATTAAATTAAGAATCAGCCAAAAATACAAATCATGCTGCCTATTAATTTGTTCATACTAGCTGAGTCGATTAGGAAGGCTGTCATTGCCTGATGGAGATCAGTGCCTGGCCATTTGTTTTAGCTTAACTGAATTCACTTCTGCATTCTCTGTCACTCTAGAAGACAAGCTCCTTTGCCTTAATTATCAAACTAAAACTGAAGACAAGTCTTTATCTAGTCTTGTCAAAAGAAAGAGACCTTTTAAACAGCATTATAATAAAGAAAAAAGAATAAGAGCCTCAGGGTAAGACAAAAATAAGTGCCTGAATCCAGCTCTTAAAGCTTACCATGTGAGCAAGACCAAAACACTTAATTTACTTACACAGGACTTTAAGTGAGGAATATAATTCATGCATGTAAAGCACAATAGACTATCATTCAATTACAACTATTATAGCAATTATGTAATGATTATTTAACTATTCTACAATGCACCCTCAGAGGTATGCTTTTAGATAATCCATATCTGAAAAATGTAACACTATGTGGGGGGTGGGGGGGGCACGCACACGTGCGTGTTTTAAAAACTAAATTTTTAGAAATTTTTGTTTCATTCTTTCCACAAGCTTTTGTATTCACCTCTTAGTTTTCTGAAAAAAATGATTAATAGGTGGTACTGAAATATTTAGCAATGAACGTTCTTTCTCCCATTTCACAGAACTGACTTCATGGTAAATGAGCATGATGTACAACACTTATGAAACTTTCTGGTGTTAGGACCTCCCTTTACATTCTTAAAATAATTGACAACCTCAAAAAATTTTTCTTTTTGTGGATTGTACCTGCAAATATCTACCAACGTTGATATTAAAATAGACTAAAAACTTTTTAATTAAACATTAAAGTTCATTACATGTTAACATAATTTTTATTAAAAATAACTATATTATCCAAAACAAAAAAAGTATTTAGTGACAATACTGACAGTGTTTTATATTTGTGCAAATCTTTTTAATTGAAAGTGACTAGATTCTCATATTATGATTTTGCACTCAATCTACTGTTGGATGCTGTTCTGGTTACAAGATTTGAGGGAAATCTCACATAGGTATGTAATTGAAAATGGGGTGAATATTTTAGTAGCCTTTTCAAATACTTGTGGATATTGTTATTTACTACTATCCCAAAACTTGACAAGTGATAGTTTCTTTTGTTTTTTTAACTTTTTTTCTTTTTTTTCTGAGAGAGAGAGAGACAGCATGAGAAGGGGAGGGTCAGAGAGAGAGGGAGACACAGAATCTGAAATAGGCTCCAGGCTCTAAGCTAGCTGTCAGCACAGAGCCCGACGCGGGGCTCGAACCCAGGAACCGTGAGATCATGACCTAAGCTGAAGTCGGCAGCCCAACCCAGTGAGCCACCCAGGCGCCCCAAGTGGTAGTTTCTTAAAGCTTAGTTGCCATGTAGAATGTAAATTCTTGTCAATGAAATTTCTTTCCATTACATTCAAATCCATTGGTCTGTCTTGCCCACTGAATGGCTCTTTTATCAATGCATGAGTTTGTCACATCACACATTGGACATTTTGAAAGTACTGGTTCCTGAGTTATAGTGACAAATCACATTTGTTACTATCACCACCAATCTCAATAGAATATTCTTTAGGTCTTGAGGAACTGTCAAGCTCAAAGTAGCAGATACAAGTTCTCCAAAATTCAGGCATCTGGCTGGCTCAGTTGGTAGAGCATATAACTCTTGATCTCAAGGTCGTGAGTTCAAACCCCACATTAGATGTAAAGATTACTTTAAAAAAAGAATAAAAAAAGGTTCTCCAAGATTCCAATTTGGCATTGAAAATTCAAATTTTATCAATGGCAACAAACACTGTCAGCTGTTTTCCTTAAAGTGTCAGCTCATTTTGTTTGCGTTTGAAAAACAATTTGCCAAATACCCAAGTCTGAATAATGACAGTTTGTCTGTCAATTGTTCTTTGAAGCAAAAATGGTGTCCCAAGAGAAAAGCTGCTAGTTCACGGCTCAAACAAGTGCTTTTCCTCAAGACAACCATGGCAATTCAGTTAGGCAGATATGTTTTATGTAATCTCCCACTTTATCACACAGAATATGAAAAAGACATGTACCAAAGGGTCAAGATTTGATAAAAAATTAATAGTTTTTACTGCTTTATCAAGGTCATTCTTAGGTAAAATCAGCACTGGCATAACTACAGTCTGGTGTCACTGTCCTGATTCATGTTCAGGCAAAGCAGTTTTACCTATCGTTGCTTTTGCATCATGAGTGCAAATGTCAACACAGTGAAAAAGGCAAGTAAGCTCCTAGGCAATTGCAAAAATAATTTCTACCCTGGGGACCCCTAAAAAGATCTCCAGAATACCCAAGTGTCTGAAGACCATACTTTGAGAGCCACTTATCTATATCATTCAGTAAGTTTGACAGTAGAATTATATACAAATTAAATTTGGGAACAACTATGCAAACTGCATCACCACTGAATACTGACTTGCACATTTCTCAGAAAAGAAAATATATTAAAAAGAAAACTATTTCCTCATGATCATATCCTAAGCCAAACTTAAACGGAGAGGAGACTACACAATTCTAGAACAAGGATCAGCAAACCCCTTTTCTGAGGACCAGAGAGTGAATATTTTAGGTATTGTGGGCCACATGATCTGTGTCACAGCAAAGCAACCCTGTGGTTGTGGTACAAAAGCAGCCACAGATAACATGTAAATGAATAAGCATGGCTGTGTTCCAATAACACTTTATTTATGGATGCTGAAATGTGAATTCCATGTAATTTTCACATGCCACAAAATAATATCCTTTTGAATTTTGTCAACCATTTTAAAATGAAAAAACCATTCTTGGCTATTAGGTCACATAAAAACAAGTGGCAGGTCAGATTTGGCCTGCAGGCCACAGTTTGTCAACTTATTATAGACTTAAATTGCTCACTTCATTTCAAATAAAGTAAGTTAGAGTAAAAACAGGTTACTGGCAGCTAAACTCAAATTTCAAATCAACTTTAGACACTACTTTGGGGCCCTGTCAACATATCCTGTTTTCAGGGGCTTTTCTCAAATCCATGGAATGCCCATAAAGAACTAATTTTGTTCCCTAAAAGCAAGACTTCATTAAATCCACAAGCTGAGAGGAGATTCACTGGATCTGGTGGAAATCTTTTCAATTTCTGACATTTCAACTGTACAGACAGCACTTCAAATTCAGAATCTTTTACAGCAATCTACAAAATTATTTAACCACTGTTCTGAGAAATATATAAACTCTGTAACATTTTTTAATGATTTTAAAATATTTTATATATTTCAATGCACACTTACTTCCTTAAATGGAGGGATATATAACCTGGTCCATTGATGTTAATAAACAAAGTTTAAAAAATAAGTTCTGGTTTATACAGCTAATCATAAATGAAAGGAAACACTGTTATAGATCTTTTGTCTGCTCCCCAGTGTCTTGTCACTGTAACCTTCACATCATTTATCACATTGTACTGTTTCATGTTTTGCCTGATTTTCCTTTTTAACAGGAACAATAATACCAAAGGGCAAAGGGGTAAAATTATGTGTACTCAGTTTCTTGGCTTTTGACCACAAAAATCTAGTAGCATAGTCTTATTTCCTCTCTTACCTTTACAATCTTATTTTGTTAGCAAAGGAAATCATAATTAAATAAAACTGGATCAGAAGAGTAAGATCTTCAAAATACCTTGGAAGAATATCAGATAATGAAATAAAGTAATAAATAATAATAATATTCATATTATTTCCTTTTCAAACTCTACCTAATTCTAAATGAAGAATCTTTCAAATAGAGCAAACAAAGAAAAACTAGCATGTTAGGAAAAGAAATTTTTCTAGCCCAACTAGGAGAGAAGCAATGGGAAGCAGAAAGACTTCTGATTTAACCCTTCTGGAAGACAACTGGATAATGCATATCAGATGCAGAAAATATTCATACCTTTGACCCAGAAATTCAATAATTTATACCAAAAACAATCGGAGATATGATAAACAATCTATATCTGAGTATACTCATCACAAAAATTAGTGAAAATTTGGAAATGACAAATCCCTAACAATAAGAGATTATGGTACATCCCTTTGATAAAATATTACACAGCTATTAAAAATTATGTTACAAAAGAATATTTAATGCTAACGTATTCATGATCTATGATGCAAACACAACAAGCTGCAAAGCAGTATATATGTATACTATAATTCTAATTTTAAAGCAAAAACAAAAAAAAAGGCTAAAAAGATATATTAACATTAACAGTAATTTTCTCTATATGGTGGGATTACAGATGACTCTTACCACATCCCTTACATGCGCAGGACAAACTCTTAAGGCTCTGTAGTTTTAAGATATCAAAGGAGATGCACCAAGGGCTAAAACTGGGAATCTGTGAATGAATATATGCTATACAAACATAATTTATGAAACACAGGCTCACATGTATCATCTAGCAGCCAGTGCCAAGGGATTCCTAGCTTAAGAAAGACAGAAATGATTACTGACAGATCTGTCTGAAGCAGACTAACCCCTTCACATTTCTTCCTCAGTTATCTTCTTCCTTTAATTCTTCTTTTAAGATGCACCCTACCATATCTTGACCATATCATAAGCCTAACCCTAGCATATCTCAACCATACACTGCAATCAATCATCTTCTAGGAAATCTCTTTTGCATTTAAGCAATTTCTAAATTCCCTTCTTCTCAATTAAGTGTTCCCCACCTACCTCAAGAATACTTCCCCTTCACTACCACAGTAATGAATTACACACACACACGCGCACACACACACATACACACACACAAATACTCAGTACCTAGGTTTTTTCACCTTACATCCTTAACACATCTACTTAACACAGTGCTTGCTCAACTCCTTGAATTCATGGTCCTGTCATTCAACATGTTTTATACAAAGCTAAATAGAAGTATCACATGAAGTGAAGACTAGCTTCCTAAAACCCAGAAAGAAAGCTACTAAGACACAGAGAGCAGCAAACAAGAGGCTCTCAGTTAAGGTGAGTAGGAAGAACACTGTGGATAAGGCAGGGCAACAATTGACAATTCAGAAGCTATTTGTCAAAAGTTAAACCAACCTGAAGTCAATCCATGTTTAAAGGGGCCCTCTAGAGCCATCATGAGAGTAAAAGGTACATCCTTCACCAACACCATCAAGACAAAAACCTAAGCCTTTTTGGGAAGGGATGGGAGGGGGAAGAGTCAAAGGTTCTATAAAAGCGTTCTGCCTCCAGGTTCATATCACAGAGATTCAAGTCTCAGGGCTATTAGAGGGCCCCAGGTGACCGGTTAAAAAGCAGCTACAGACATGAGGGGTTTATATAGCATCCCAGTTCACCTACCTACCTTCACCTTCTGTGCTTTGAACTGCTCAGAGTAGGGCAGTCTAGTGAAATCTGTCTAGGACACCACCTCTGAAAGACAGGCACCAGGGGAAAAGGTTGAGTTGCTATAGAATAAATCTTTATACTATAAACTATCAGAAATCTGTATTTGAAGACCATCTGCAAAAAGAGATCAGTTTCCTTTAGAACAACAGGTGGTCTCTCATGGTCAACTATATATAAAATACATGGCCTCATTATTATTAGCTGATAGCTTTCACTGAGCACTGAGGTTCAGTCAACGAAAGGGAATTTCTACTTTTCCTAGTAGCAATGACTCATGCTTCACACACAAAGCAAAATATCTAGCCAGCAGAACAAAGGTCACCCTGAGGTAGAAGACATACATATCAATCTCCATTAACAAACAAGCCCCTGTAAATATGATTTTAGGCGAATACCTAAATCTAAAACCCAAAGCTAATTAAGATTCCTGTACTTGATTACCAACTTATCATTTAGAAATAGCTACTGTTCCTAAAAAGTACCATTCCTCTGATAGTTCACATTTTTATAATGTCCTGGGGACAAGTCTTTGTTTCACCCTTGAAAATTTATGAAAAGAGCATCAGAATATCTACTGCATATTTGGCGAGAAAGAGTTCAGAAAGCAACATATCAATCAAAATTACAACCCTCGTACTGTTATCTTATCATGAAAACAACAAAGATCTATGAGCTAGCTTCCCTTTCTACCTAATGAACTTTATATGCTGCGCTCTCCATAATCTGTGTGAATCCATCCTGCTACCAGCTCACAGGCAGCTCACACTGGAAGTTCCATACCAAATACGCATTCTCACTGCCTCCCTGTCCATAAAACTAAATCTCTTCTCTCAAAATATATTTTCTATGATTGCTACTGAATACCTGGAGTGCCTCAGGAACATGGCTTAACTTCTCTGAAATTCCAATTTTAAATTGTGGAATAACGGATTTATCTGTGTCATTCTTGATGTTCCTTCTACCCTCAAACACTTCCATTGACATATTATCAAAATTTTTATTGGCCCCACCCAACCCCTAAAAGCCAACGTTATCCTCAATAGCCCTAGAGTTTTTAAGAGTCAATATTTATAATCTGTATCATTTGTTTTACATTCACACATACAATGACATCTCAATAATCATCTGTTCTTTTACCTATTTTAAACTCCCTTTACCAAAGGAAATTCAACTAATAAGAGAAAACAGATAAACGTTACACAGATAAGCACTTAAGAGAAAAAGGAACTTCAAACTGAATAAGCATACTCTATCAAAATACAAGGGGGCCTAGAATAATCGCAGTAACAAGATTCAGGGTTCTCATGGTGCCACCTAGTGGACACTTGCACTAAATCCTATTTTAAATTTAAAATTACTTTCAGTTGGGGCGCCTGGGTGGCTTAGTCGGTTTGTCATGATCTTGCGGTTCATGGATTCGAGCCCCGCGTCGGGCTCTGAGCTGACTGCCAGCCCAGAGCCTGGAGCCTGTTTCAGAGAGAAAAATTTAAAAAAAAAACTTTAAAATTACTTTCAGTTAGGCTTTGGGTATTTTTGTCATCTTACACTACTTCATGTAGTGCAGAGACTTCAAGTTTGTCTGAAAAATAGATTTAGGCTATTCAGTGGTGAACCAACTTAAGAATATTCCTTTTTAAAATGATCCTGCCTCAAAGCAGCAACTTTAAATCAACCAAATAAAACTAATACAAATAATAAAAAGAAAAATATAATAATAAAATGGCATTTTGATACAGAAGAGTTTTTTCAAACTGAAATAACTATACACCTTTCCAATTAGTCTCCCCTAATGTTTTAAAACTAATCAAAATTATTCAGTTTAATTCAGTTTACCTCTAATCTTCAAGATTTACTGGAAAGAATTCTCACCCTACCATCAAATAAAAATACAAAGCCTGAACTGAGAGTGATTTTAGAGATCCCTTACAGAGACCAGCAACACATACTATTCTCAAAATGTACGTCTCATTTACTCTAAAATACCTAATTCAAGACAGCTTAATAGATCCTTTCTTGTATCTACAATTGCTACAACTGAACACCCAGGGAGCTCTTAATCCACAATTTACAGGCCACCAAAAAAAAAAAATAGTAGATCTGGCTACTCCCAGGAGACATTTGAGACTATTCCCTCATGAGATCTTACACATAAGAAACTGACCTCTCAGTTTCTATTTGTGATTACGATCATCTAATTATTTTCTCTGGTTTGCTGCGTACACCTGGAAAATGTCCCTCCCACAAGTGCAAAGGAAATCAAGCCACGTATTAGGAAGAGGAAATGACACAGGTTACCAGATGAGAGTCTACCAACATCAAAGGCTCCAATATCAAGAACATCATGGCAGTAAAGCAACCTACATCCTTTAAACGGGCCAACAGATGAGAGAAACATGTCAAGCAGCTCAATTCCCATGCACCATTTTGGCCAGGTTTCCACATATCTCATAGTAACTTCATAGATAAGTTTAATCAAATGAAAAGATGCAAGTTTAAAAAGGAACTAAGATGTTAACAATCAAGTAAATCTTCTTTCATCTTTAAAAATATATATATTGAATAATTTCTCTCGACAAGGGATATGAAAAGTAACTAGGATTTCATTTTAAAAACACAAGACAATATAAACTTTTTATCTAAAAACCTACTGAATAACTTTATATTTCTCAATTTCATATTAGATAAAATATACTTACCAGTTAATCACCAAATGATTGGTTTTATGGAACCTTAAAGGGGTTTCCTCTATCCCATTACAATCAAATAATGGTAATTTTTTTTTAAAAGTCATTAATCCAGCTCTTTATGTTTTCCTCAGAAAACTTTCCTTCAAGGTAAATGAAGACCTGTTGATTGCATTTTTATGGTACTAATAAAAATAATGATTACTTAGCCTCTACATCTGTTCTCTGAGAGGTGATATACTTGCCATGTCATTCTAACTCCACTGAAGGACCTTGAAACAGCAGACTATACATTAAGATTTGCCCCTCTGGCTCATTTCACTGGCAAACTAAATCACAAGTGTGAAAAATGAATACACCTTTGAAACACCATTTAAAATACTACACTCAGAGGAGATGTTATGGAGTGAATCACCTCCTCACATTTTGGCTCTAAATCCAAACCCCGAGCGCTTGCCACCATAATCCCTCTACAGCCCTGTTTCGCTGCCTACCTGTGGGGCTTGGCCGGCTGCCAGCTTCCCCAGCAACTTTGCCAGCAGAGGCCCCCTCCCTTGGTTGTCTCTGGGGTTTGCAGAACTTTTGGTAGGAAAGTACATCTTGCACTTACCCAGGGTGCCTGACAATCTCTTGATATTTAAAAGTCATTTCCCCTCTCAAATAACAATGAATTTGCAAGCTGTTTGACACTTCGATCTATATTTGTCAACAAGGTGCCTTTTGGCAGGACTAATTAGTCAGGCGTAAAGGCTTTTAAAGGGAGGGGTACAAAAATCTAAGCATTAAGTACCTTCCCAGTTCCACATTTTGCATTCTTCATGGATCACAGTGTGTTTCAGAGATGGTAATACAGTTGGAAAACTAAATATGCATAAAATGTCAGTATTACTTTTAGATAGCGTAAGTCTTTTCTGGTGTGTGTTTTTTTTTTAAATGTTTTATTTATTTCTGGGGGGGGAGGGGGGGAGAGAGCGCGAGAGAGAGGGG
>NW_027529934.1:3422905-3481477 GCF_008692635.1 Crocuta crocuta | reverse complement strand
GAGAGAGAGAGAGAGAGAGAGAGAGAGAATCTGAAACAGGCTCCAAGCCAGCACAGAGGCCAACTCAGGGCTCGTACCCACAGACCGTGAGATCATGACCTGAGCCAAAGTCAGATGCTTAACCAACTGAGCCACCCAGGCACCCCTTTTCTGGTGTTTTTAACAAAAAGATAGCCCCTAATTTCTCTCATAAAAGCATACTCCTGAAAGACAAATCCTTTCGTGGGGTGCCTGGGTGGCTCAGTCAGTGGGGCGTTGGATTCTTGGTTTTGGCACACGTCATGATCTCATGGTTCATGAGGCCAAACCCTGCATGGGGGTGGGGAAGGATTCTCTCTCTCCTCTTCTCTATCTGCCCCCACATTTTAACCCTGAACAGTCTTCCATGTTTTAGAACACTATCCCAAGAAAACTCATTCCTAATAATAATGCTCCTCCTCTTCTCTTCCAGACTACAACAAAGGAGAGAAGACCTCTGTATCATTCCCATCCATGATGACCTTACACTATAATAGGTTCCTGACATATATGTCTCCCACCGTGGCTGACTCTCACCTAGTAAAAAAGGCTTAATATGAATATCAAAAAAATATAAAGATCTCCAAATCACGTAACCTTAGATTCCTGTAACAAAACACAAAAGGAGAGAAACTAAGAAACATTCTAGAATTTCTAAAAACTACTACTTGTTGAACAAGCTCCTAGGAATCTTTGTAAACTTGTCCACTATTGGATGTCACCAACTCAGCACATTTATAGGGAGAAAATACTCTCTCCCTCTTCTCAGGAACAGAGTATCTCTGAGGCAACAGCCAGATCTGGTTATCTCAAATAAGTTACCTTCCAAGGAAACTAGATCTAGAAACAGAATCACACTGGGGTCCCCAGCAGGGGGACCTTTTCCAAAACCTAGCAAGGATCACAGATCAAAACAGGTCACAGGAAAAAGGTATTTGTTTTTCCCAAAAAACATAATGGATTATAAATATGTAAATGTAAATAAATTAAAAAATTACTGTGAGCAATGTTTTTCTATGACTTTGGCTGATTTATGATTTCATATGAAGCCAAAGGTATTGAGGATCCAATGGAAACCCCTGGGCCTAAGTTGCCCATACACAACACAGAACACTAGGTGTAAGGGAACAGACTTTGCTTTTAAGTCAGTGGGAACCACCGTGAAAAACAAGAGCTAATCACTTTTCAGTGTGGCAGCACCAAAAGATTCAGCCTACACAAAGAATGGGGATTTGCTGCTCCTACCACATTAAGATGCCGACCTACTGCAATAAATCTATTGCATGACATCAGTACATGCCCCCACAAAAATAGCACTGCAGTGAGATCGTGGCTACCTCCCATATGAGAGTCATAAGCATCCTCCTCTACCATAAACTGTTATTCATGAAAGAGATCAAGAAATAACTAGTCTATGAGTTTACTTTTATATAAAACAAACCTAGGCTGCCTCAAACAAATCTAAATACCTATTTCTAAACACTCTCCCTCCCTGTCTCCAAATATTTTTTTTTTAATTCCAAAATCTTCCCTGGAAGAAAACTAGCTAAGGAATCTAAAGACCAAAATGTATGTATTTTAAATCTTCATAAAAATTCAAGGATGGCTTAACAAAGGAATAAAACAAGAGATTAAGCTTTCTTGAATTAAGGTGATTAAAATTTCAAAAAACTGTTTTGGTTTACACTCATGTTATTATAAAACATACAAAAGACACTAAAATTGCCTTAGGTTTACTCTTTCTAGGAACATGACTAAACTTTTAAAGCCAGCTTTGAAATTAACTGTCTAAAAGCCAGATGATGCTAACTAACTTTAGCAAGGTATTCTTATATTCCACATTATAAATTCTGAACACTTATTATGCCCTATTTCAACAAATCTGCCATTAATTATAGGATAAATCATTATTTTACATATCACTAAGAAAGAAAAAAGCTGTCAATTAAACGTAAGAAGGTATCATCAACTCCATATCAAGCACCAAGTATTAGTGATACTAAAATGTGAAGAACAAAAAGCATCTTAGAATTGGTAAAATACTCTCAAATTCCTACGGCCATCTATTTCTTTGCAATTCAAATAGATTTATAGTTTTCTGCAATCAAAACCCCTGCAATGGAAAAAATTTAAAATATCCTACCTTCAGTACTACACTCAGGAAAGCTATCAACGAGGGAATCCGAATAAGCTTCAGCAGGTCCAATCAATTCAGAGCCATCATTAACTATTCCACCCTAAAAAGAGAAGAGTAATTGTGTTTCATTGTCAGTAAGGGTATTTTTTAAATGAGTAACAAATGAACAATAGTAATCTCAACTGAGTACATATAAGGATTACAGAAACCATTCATCTGTTAAACTAGATTACATCTGCTTTTTAAAAATCAATAGGAATATCAATATTGATTCATCAACTATAAGAAATGTACCACACCAATGCAAGATGTTAATAATAAGGGAATCTCTATGAAAAATAAAGGGGAAATACAGAAAAGTAATATATTTTCTGCACAATTTTTCTGTAAACTAAACTACTGTAAAAAAACAATCTATTATTAAAACTAGTATTAATCTACTAGAATTCAAAAGGAATATTATCTTTATGATATCATGTGGTTTTTTATAAAAGCATATTTATAAAAATCTATCAAAAGTACTCATTTAAAAAATGCAAAGGGGGAAAAAACACCCACCAGCTAAAGATTGTTACTCAGCATCCTTAGTGCTTGGTCATATTAATTAGTGATAAATGATGGGACTCCATTAGAAGTCATTTAATTTTACCAAAATAAACACTCATAGAACCCCAGTGATTCCAGAAGTACCTTAAATTTGAAAACTATTTAGACATAATATAAAACTAAACAAATATAAGATATTTGTATTAAATACATTTATTTAGTGTACTTAAATAGCACACATTTTTTAAACATTTATTGATTATTTTTGAGAGACAGAGAGAGACAGAGCACTAGCGGGACAGGGGCAGAGAGAGAGGGGCAGAGAGAGAGAGAAGCAGGCTCCAGGCTCCAAGCTGTCAGCACAGAGCCTGATGCAGTGCTTGAACCCCATGAGATCATGACCTGAGTCGAAGTCAGATGCTTAACAGACTGAGCCACCCAGGTACCCCAAAGCAAAATATTTTTAATAAAGGTAAAATGGTCCCTCTCAAATTATCAAATTTTACTTCCCAGAGTGTTAAATGAACCGAAACCTTAAAACAATTATTCCCTTTAAAAGCATGAATTTATACACTTTATTCTATTTATTAAAATATTCAAATCACAGTTTGTATCTGAAATTTTCTCCAAAAAAGAGGTCTCTATTACAGACTAAGCCATAAACCTAATCTTAAGAAAATCTGCAAGTATTCTGAGAATTTCACCAGACAAAGATCATTTTATTTACAATCTCAGTTTACAGAAAGTGCCTTTCAACCATTAACTACCTCTTCTACTACCAGAGATGTGGACTTTGTTACCTATCTATAAAATGGAAATATTATTTATAGCTCCCTATGTTGTTAGGACTAAAAGATTTCATACATGTAAAGTGTTTAGAACAACATAAGCATTCATTTTTTGTTAATAATATTAGCTGATATAAGATGTTTATAAGATTAAATAAAAACAGAATACTAAAGAATACAAAAAAACTGTTTTAGCTCATAATCTTACAGAAATTTTATTTACTTCATTTAACAAACAATATTATACAAAATAAATAACACAGAATAGATCTTTAATTAAATAAAATAATAACTGTTCCATAGGAACTCGAGGAAAGTAGTGGAGAAATATGCCACAATTCTATTTTAATCTCTACATTAAATCTCTAGATTAACTGCTATTTTGATCTCTCGATCAAAAACATTAATCACTTGGTGTTCTTTACTATGCAGGAGAAAGAAATTTATTACTCAGCATCTCAAAGTTTTTGTTAATGAAATGTCGATCTAGGGGTGAAGGAGTTTTCAGGTATGATGGAATAAGTAGATCAGCAAGTGCTCTCCCCAAAAGACAATGCTATAACTGGAGAAAAATGTCAAAACAACCATCTGAGCGCTCTGGAAATTGACCAAAAGCATGTAACAAATGAAGAAGTGGTTACCCATAAAAAACCACAAAACCACAGGTAAGAACTGTGGGAGTCTGTGGCATTCTAGCCTGGGGTTGCCCCTACCTTCTGTCCCAGCTGGGTTGCCATGGTAATTATACAAGGGCAAGGCAAGCCTTGAAATTCAGCAGATTCCCTTGCAGAGGAGGCGAGCATGATTTGGACTGCAGCACAGAAGTCCACCCCAGACAGCATTACCAGTGATAGTAGCGATCCCAGCGCCAGTGCACAGTGGCTCAGCAAGCGTGAGGTAGCAGCAAGCAAAGCACCAGCGTATTAGCCAGACATTCCACGGGGAGTTACAGAAAGTCCACAACCATAGGGGTTCTCGCCCATCCAGGAGAGACCTGAGAGGAATCAAGCTATCTGCAAATCCCCAGCAAACCACAATGATGCCCGCACACAGAGGAAATGCAAAAGGTCTCAAAGGAAAGGAAAATCCAGGGCAAACTTAAAAACTGCTTGAACTCTGAACTCTATCAAGAAACATCAGCATATGGAAGAAGCATATAATGGAAGACAGTGTTTAAATACAAAGGCCAATCACTGGCTGACCACTAAGCTATGCTGTTACAGGGCTAACCCCTCATTAGCCAGGTTTAAAAATACAATAAAAATTAAAAATTGAGTACAGATATCAGCAGTCACACACCGCCCATTAAACAGATTCCACAGATTCAGTACGGACATTCTACTAAACATGCTAACAAAATAATGCTAACAACCCTCAGGGTAAAAATCAAAACTCAGATCTGCTATATTAACCAAAATTTCCAGTTTTCAACAAAAAAATTATGAGACATACAAAGATACAAGAAAGTGTGTGCTCCATACACGGGAGGAGTAGGGGAAGTAATCAGCAGGCATTAACTCTACGGGGCAAAGAAATTGGACTTAGAAAGCCAAGACTTCGAAACCACTATTTATAAACAAGTTAAATAACCGAAGGAAGTCAAAGAATTTTTTTTATTTTTGAAGTGTTTATTTAGTTTTGAGAGAGAGACAGACAGGGCACGAGTGAGGGAGAGACACAAAGAGAGGAAGACACAGAATCCAAAGCAGGCTCCAGGCTCCAAGCTGTCAGCACAGAGCCTGACGCGGGGCTCGAACCCACAAACCATGTGATCATGACCTGAGTGAAACTCAGACACTCAACCAACTGAGCCACCCAGGAGACCCCGAAAGTCAAAGAATCTTTAAAAGTATGATGTATATGGGCGCCTGGGTGGCTCAGTTGGTTAAGCGTCCGACTTCAGCTCAGGTCAGGATCTCACGGTTCTTGGGTTTGAGCCCCATGTCAGGTTCTGTGTTGACAGCTAGCTCAGAGCCTGGAGCCTGTTTCAGATGCTGTATCTCCCTCTCTCTCTGACCCTCCCCTGCTCATGCTGTCTCTCTCTCTTTCTCTCAGAAAATAAATAAAATATTAAAAAAAAAAAGTATGATGTGTATGACTCATGAAAGCAAATGTAAACAAAATAAATTATAAAAAAGAACCAAAAGAACCATTATTCATATGAGCCAGAAATGTAGAGAATTTAAATGTCCATCAGCTGATCAACAGATAAACAAAATGTGGTATAGTCATACTTACCTAATGGAATATTACTTAGCCATAAAAAGGAATGAAGCCCTGATACATGCTGCAACATGGATGAAACTTGAAAACATTAAGCTATATGAGAGAAGCCAGATGCAAAAGGCTATTGTATGATTCTCTTCATGTGAAATGTTCAAAACAGGCAAATCCATCAAAACAAAAACAAAACAGATTAGTGGTTGCTAGAAGTTAGGGCGAGTGGGGAAGGAGGAGCAGGCACTAACCGGCCTAAGATTTCTTTATGGGGAAATGAAAATGTTCTGGAAATAAATAGTGATAATGGTGGCATAACTCAGTGGATATACTAAAAAAATCACTAAAATTTATACTTTAAAGTGGTGAATTTTATTTTATGTGAATCTCAATTTTAGAGAGAGAACCAGAGGGAAATCATAAATCAAAAGCCATAGGAACAAAATGCAATCAATTTGAGAAAGATGAATAATGAATGAACTTGAAGATCAACAGTTAACTACCCAATATGAAGATCATAGGGGGGAATAAAGATCTAATTAACAGTAAAGAGAACCAGAGAGCTATAAAGGTAATATTAAGCATATCAACTTACATGTTCTAGACATGAGACAGAAAAAAAAGCAGAAAAAAAAGCTGAAGAGATGAGGCAGAAACTTTCAAACTCTGATGAAAAATAATAATCTACAAATACAAGAAGATAAATTAAATCCCAAATAGGACAAACAGAAAGAGATCAACACTGTGAGTCACACTGTTGAAAAACAAAGGCTAAATTCTAAAAGCAGCAATAGAAAAAGACTTATATAACAGAATTTCTATAAAATTAATTTCTGACTTCTCATAAAGAACAATGAAAACCAAAATGATAATTTCAAAATGCTAAAGGAAACACTGGTAATCAATAATTCTACATATCCAGAAAAACTCTTCTTTAAAAATGATGGGTAGGAATGCCCAGTTAGCTCAGTCAGTTAAGCATTCAACTTCAGCTCAGGTCATGATTTCACAGTTTGTGAGTTCAAGCCCCGCATCAGGCTCTGTACTGACGGCGTGGAGCTTGCTTTGGATCCTCTGTCTCCCTCTCTCTCTGCCCCTCCCCTGCTCGCACTCACTCTCTCTCTCTCAAAAATAAATATATATTTTAAAAAATGAAGGGTAAACAAAAATATTTCCAAAGACTAAGAAGAATCTGTTTCTAGCAAACCCGCCTTACACATGCAAAAAGAGAAACTACAGGAAATCCTTCAAGCTCTGACAACATACAGTAATTCAAATCCACCTGAATAAAGAACACCAAAAAAAGAAAAATATGCGGGTAAATACAAATGACTGTATAAATACATATTCTTCTCTTTTCTACTCCTAACTTCCTTAAAAGACATCAAACCATAAAACTGTATTGTTGGGTGTATATTTGAGATATATGTATGATAATAATAACACAAAAAAGAAGGAATGAATAAAGCTTTATGGACCAAACTTTCCATATTTTACTAGAATTAAGTTAATTTTAATCTCAAATAAATTGTCATAAATTAAAATGCATTATTTTAATCCCTAGAACAACCATTAAGAATATAACTTAGGAGCACCTGGGTAGCTCAATCAGTTAAGCATCCGACTTCGGCTCAGGTCATAATCTCACAGCTCATGAGTTCAAGCCCCGTGTGGGGCTCTGTGCTGACAGCTTAGAACCTGGAGCCTGCTTTGGATTCTGTCTCCCTCTCTCTCTGCCCCTCCCCTGCTCACGCTTTGTTTCTCTCTCTCTCAAAAATAAATAAACATTAAAAAAAAGAATATAACTTAAAATAACATAAAAGAGGAACTTAAATGATACAATAAAAAATATCTAACACAGATGACACACAGAGAAGAAACAAAAGAACAAAAAGTATATGAGATCTATAACATATAGCAAAATGGCAGACAAAAATTCAATCATATCAATGATTACTTTAAATATAAAAGGACCAAATACACCAATCAACAATAGCAATTTTCAGACTGGATAAAAAAATAAGATCAAACTATATAGTGCATGTAAGAGATGCCCTTCAGATTCAATAACACAAACAGAATGAAAGCACAATAATGAAAAGCAAAGGTTCCATGCCAAACATGACTGTTAGAGACCTAGAGTGGTCTCTAACGAGAGTGGTCTTTATATTAAAATCATACAAAATAGATGTAAATACTATGCAAGACAAAGCAGGACATTTCATTAGGGTAAAAACATCAACTTATCAGGAAAATATAACCACCTATACACACGCACATGTCAGTGGAAACCCAAAATAAATAAACATTAACAACTAAAAGGACAAGCAGAAAATTCAGGGATGCCTGGGTGACTCAGTCAGTTAGTGTCCGACTTTGGCTCAGGTCATGATCTCACGGTTCGTGGGTTCAAGTCCTGAGTCGGGCTCTGTGCTGACAGCTCACAGCCTGGAGCCTGCTTCGGATTCTGTGTCTCCTTCCTTCTCTGTGCCTCTCTCACTTGTGCTTTGCCTGTCTGTCTCTCTCTCTCTCTCAAAAATAAACAATCATTAAAAAAAATTTTTTTAAGAAAATTCAACAATAACTGGAGGCTTCAATATCTTACTCTCAATAATTGACAGAACTAGGCAGAAAACTAGCAAGGCAGATACAGAAGACTTAACGATCACTAACAACTAACTTGAACTAAAATTTAAATAAAATTCCACCTGACAACAGAATACGCTTCCCTTTCAAGCACTAATGCAACATTCTCCTGTATGCTAAGAAATAAATCTGGCCTCAATAAATTTAAAACAATTGAAATCATACAACATGTGTTCTGACCACGACCACAAGAAAACAGAATCAGAAATCAACAATAAAAGAAACTTTAAAAATTAACAAATATTTGGAAATTAAAGAACATTTTTCTAAATAACCAGTGGCTCCGCAGAAAAATCACAGAAGAAATCAGAAAATGAATTAAACATTAAAAATCAAAACAAAGTGTAAAAGGTTATAGGATGAGGCTCAAGTAGTGCTAAAAGAAAAATTTATAGTTGTAAATACTCATGTTAGATAAGAAGAACCAACTCAAGTCAGTAACCTAAGCTTCCACTTTAAGGAATTAAAGAATTAGATAAAGAGCAAAGTAAATCCAAAGCAAGCAAAAGGAAAAAAACAAAGTTTAGAGTGGAAATCGATAAAATAAAATAGAAAAAACAAAGAGAAAGTAATGAAACCAAGTTGGTCTTTTGAAAAAATCAACAAATATCAAACTTTTAGACAGACTGACCAAGAAAAAAAATACACCAGATACAAATTACCAAAATCATGAATGAAAGAGGGGCCATCACTAACATACCCATAGAAATTAAAGGCATTATGGGGGAATACTATAAACAATTTATGCCAACAAATTACATAATTCAGATGAAAGTTCCTAGGAAGGGACAAGTTACCAAAGGTGATTCAAGTAGAAAGGGAGTATCTAAGAAGATATTCTCTTGTTAGACCTACAACGAGTAAATAAACTGAATTAAAATTTGAAATCTTCCCAGATCAATTGCAATACTAGGTATACACCTAAGAGAAATGAAAAGGTATGTCCACACAAAAAACTTATGTGCCAACATTCATTAACGGCATTATGCATAATAACCAAAAGGGAGGGACAACCCAAATGTGCATCAACTCATGAATGGATAAACAAAATGCAGCATATCCTATAGCTATGCAAAGGAATACTACATAGCCACCAAAAAGGAATAAAGTATTGGTACATGCTGCAACATGGATTAAATCTGTAAAACATTATGCAAAGTGAAAGAACTCAATTCTGCTCACAACAGCATCAAAAGAATAAAATGCTTAGAACAATTTTAACGAAAGAAGTGTCAGACTTATACACTGCAAATTGCAAAACACTGCTGAGACTAATTAAAGAACACCTAAATAAATGGAGTCATTTCATGTTCATGGGTTGGAAGGCAATGTTGTTAAGATAATATTTTTCCCCAAACTGAACTATAGATTTAATACAATTCCAACAAAAATTCCATCAGAATTTCTTGTTCACATGGACAAGCTAATGCTAAAATTTTTATGGAATTTCAAAGGATTCAAAATTACTACAATAATTCTGAAAAAGTATGAATAAAGTGAGACAACTTACACTACCTGATTTCAAAATTTGTTATAAAGCTACAATATTCAATACAGTACTGTTATGAGAACAGGCACGCAGATCAATAGAAGACATCAAAAGTCCAGAAATAAGCCATTAAATTTAGTCAATTCTATTTTTAGCAACAATGCCAAACTAATTCAATGTGGAAAGGATGGCCTTTTCAACAAACAGTGCTGAGACTATTAGATATTCATGTGCCAAAAGACTAATTTAGACTATTGCTTCACACAATATACAAAAGTAACTGAAAATGAATAAGAGACCTAAATGTAAGACTAAAATGTCTAGAAAAGAACACAGAAGAAAATCTGGACTTTGGGTTAATCTAAGAGTTCTTGGATATGACAAAAAAAAGAGAGCATGATTTAAAAAAAAGAAAAAAATGATAAATTATACTCCATCAAAATTAAAAACTTCTGTACTTCAAATGATACCATTAAGAAAATGGACAAGCCATAGATTGGGAGAAAATATGTGGAAAGCACCTATGTAATAAAGAACTTGTATCCAGTATATATTCAGAACACTCATAACTCAATTAATAAGAAAACCCAACCAAAACTGGACAGATTTTAACAGATATTTCACCAAAGTATATGAATAAGTAGCACATGAAAACAAGCTCATCATCATTAGCCATTAGGAAATGGAAATAATACCACAGCGAAATACCACTGTACACATACTAGAACAGCTATAAATTTAAAATTCATACAATACTAAGTGTTGGTGAAACTGAGTAAGAACCAGAGCCTTCGCACTTTGCTGGGGAATCTAAAACAGTACGGTCACTCTGGAGAACAGTTTGGCAGTTTCTTAAAAACAAAAACTTATCATAAGACCCAGCAAGTCCACTCTTCAGAATCTAGAGAAATAAAAACATAGATTTGTACACAAAGATTTGTTGCCAGCAATACTAGACAGAGACCCAAAAAACTGAAAACAAACCAAATGTCCATCAGTTTGTCAATGGATAAACAAAATGTGGTATGATCTATATAACAGAATACTATTCGGCAACATAAAGAAATAGAATACTGATACGTGATAGAATGCGGCTAAAACTCAAAATGTTGTATGAAAACATTAAGTGATCTTTTATCACATATTGTGTGATTCCATGTAATTGAAATTGCCTGAAAAGGTAAATCTATAGTCAGAAAATAGGTAAGTAGTTACCCAGGGATGGGGCTGGGAAAAGAGATTGCCAGTAAAGGGGCACAGAGAAACTGTATGTATGCATTTATACCCATAAATACCCAGCAAAGATACATATGGAAAGGTACAGATGAAAAAATGTGGCAATATACTGTTAATTTTTTTAAGATGAGTAATGAGTAATAGAGGCTCATTATAGCACTTTATAGCACTCCTTCTACTCCTGTGTATGTTTTAAAAAATCATATCAATTGGCTATGTGGTCATTTGCAATGTGGTATCTACCATCAATGTTTTTCCACAAACACACATACAAAGAAAAAAACCAAAACCTACATATGTCATTATAGCACACCTTGTTGTGACCTGGCTACCCAACAACCTCCGTTCATATCTTCACCTGCAATCAGAACTAGAAAGCTAAAAGAGTCACCTACACAGGCTTCTCTGAAGCTAAGAACAGTCCTGTGACCCAGTTCTGGACTACTGGATATAAGAAGGTCTACCTCTAGGCAGAAGTTCTAGGAAAGCTTTTAAAAACTGGCATGCATTCATTCATTGGGCTTTTTCCTTTCACACCCCAAACCAGGAAGCTAAAGCTAAGGCTCTGGGGACATTATTGAGCTCTGTTACCAACCCGGCTCTATCTTCCTCATACAACTTCCTGCTGTAGTAGACAAACCTCCTTTTTGTTTAAGCTAATATGGTAAGCTTTTTTCATTGTTTAGACATTGATACTACTGTTGTGATAATACCGAATCAGTATCCCTCTTCTGCCCAGCAGACTACCTAAGGTACTTCTAAAACATTTTCTAAGAGTAGCTGTCTTCTTTCTCTTCTGTCTCTCACTACACAAAGCCAAAAAGTAAGTATTATCTAGGAGCAGTTATAATCAGGAATTGCCAGATCCAAAGGAAACAGAATGAACAGATCACTTTTATTTAAATTGTGAGAAGTCTAAGATCTGACTTATATATTCCTAGACTGATTTTTTTTAACCCTTTGCATGCAATAATTTGCAGGACTGCTTTTCACAATTTCTATAAAGCCATTTCCTTCTTGCTTAATAATGCTGCCTTTTTCTATAAGAATAGGCTCCTTGCAACAAGGATAGGGTTGTAACCAAGAACAACAAAGGGCAAATATTGTACCAATTTGATTTGGCCTTTTATCCCAAAGATCTGCAGTATACCATAAGCAAAGTCACATTCATCATCTTGGCCTACTTCACACAATAATGAAAAATTAAGCAACAAAGTCAATCACTAGAAATCTACTGTTTCTATAAACTTTTCTATTAATATTTCTGTTTCTATTACTGTAAAGTCATAAGTCTGTAATATTTTTTAAAAGATCAACTTTCTTCAGTAAATTAAAATAGGAAAAATAAAATAAAATAAAAAATATTTTCTTTTGGTAGATCCACTGACATCAGGAAATTTAAAAATCCCACTATTTATATACCTCACTGGCTATATGTTCTAACAAACTGCATTTATACAAATAAACTGCATTTATACAAAGAAGGAAAAAAACAAGTTTGGCATAATCACTTAGATTTTTTTCTAGAAGTCTAAAGGCAATAGGAAAATTGTGGTCATTAAAGACACTGATATCAACTGACAACTTGCACAAGTTCAATGTAAAATAAATTAGAAAACTATTTTCAAAATGATAAAGAACTCATGGGATGCCCAGGTGGCTGGCTCTGTGCTGTTAGCTCAGAGCCCGAAACCTGCTTCAGATTCTGTGTCTCCTCTTCTCTCTGCCCCTCCTCGCTCCTATTCTCATTCTCTCTCTCCTCTCTCTCTCTCTCTCTCAAAAATAAATATTTAAAAATTTTTAATTAAAATGATAAAGAACTCAGAATGAAAATCTTATATTTCAAGAAACTGAAAATACTAATATCCAATGATTCTGGTAACATAATTTGTACTAGCCTACTTCTCTAAAATTGTATAGTGACCATTTTTGCTCTATCTCTAACACAATGTAGTACAATTATAACAAATTGAATATGAACTTATACTGGTTTCTATCCCAAAGAGTCTATCACTGAAAGACACCTCAAAAAGTAAAGGAAGCAACTGGAATTTCACGATTCTTAAATTTTTTAAATGTATTTCAATTACCATAAAGTGAATGGGATAATCTCTAAGCCCTTTGCACCAATTTTTTAAAACCTATGAATCAAAATTCTTATACATTTCTACACTAAAATCAGAAGATATGCCACAGACATTTTTGTTTAGCTACTAACTTCTATTTATTTCAATGAGTAATTATATTCAACAGTAAGTGACATTGTATTAAAAAAAAAAAAACTTGAATCCTGCCTTTCTACAAATTAGAAAACAAAAATATTTAATAAAGTACAAAATATTTCAGAAAGACTATCAAACCTTGAAAAAATCTTCAAGCTGTTTACTGTTATAAAGAGCAGGGATATTAGCGGAGAACTGTAGCAAATCTTCAGCACACTGTCTTCTCTCTTCAATAACGGTTTCATCAAATCGTCCTAGAATGAAATAAGAATCAAGACTTAAGGAAGGAAGGATGAAACACCTGTTTGTGAGAGTTTACATTCAAAGATCAGAAAGAAGCGACAGGCTTATCGCTGCCTTACTACAACACAATCTTGTAAAGTCAAGTCGGCATAATTGGAGCGGTACTCTCACCAAGAAAGAAAATGTTTCTAATAAAACAAGAGGCAGAGGTGTCAAGTGATAAATCAGTGGTGCAGCCATAATCGAAGGCCTGTCGATGTAAGAAACTTAACATTTAAGAAGCTGGTGATTTGAAACTCAAGTTGAAAAGAGAATTATAAAGAACTGAAATGGTGTTCCACAGTAATTTAATACTGTAATTACTCATATGATTTTCCCTTTTCCCACTCTTTTTGATTTATAAAGGCTCTGAAGAGAAGAAATTATGAGAACATCTGTATATCAGTGGGGTCAAAAACCTCAGCTTGAAGCAAAAAGCTTTTAAGCCAAACTCCACGTGTGCTGCTGTCAGGGTACATGACAGCAGGCTTATGGGAAGAAAGACAGTACTCACAGCACCAGTGAGCTGATTTACAAGGTGATCGAAAGGTGGTTTTCATAGAAATTTTTTAATGCTACATGCAATTTGAATGCTGATAAGACATTTTAAAATATGATCATTTACTACTACTATTAGATCAGATTACTGGTTGGCATTTGTCACAGCCCATGTATCATACTGATTGCAATACAGACTTAAAAAATACAAAATCAAAAGAGGAGCATCATCACATTTTAAGTGGCTCTGCAAAATGTTAACCGAAAACTGAGGCACAAAGAGATTCTTTGTTATATAAACCAAGACAAGAATCTGAAACTAAACCACTAAATACCCTCAATACAATGTGTCACATGCTTATGGCAAAGTGTCTACTTCATGAAAACTAACCGAAATGGTTTTAGAGTTAGACCTGGGTATAAACTCTAGCTCTATCACTCACTAGCTATAATACCTTAGATAATTTCATTTGTAAAATGGAGAATATGAACAATGTACTTAACACTTCCAGTTCCATGGCAGGCACATAGCTAGCACTTGATAAATTAATCATGATGCCTCTGAATGTTCAAGTATCATCACAGTGTCTTGCATACAGAGCATGGTAATTAACTCATATTTGACTATATCAGTGAATGGTGGAAATTTAGAAAAATTTTCAGAAAACTGTCTTTTAACAGTGGAACATTCTATCCTAGAAAATAGTCATTTTTCATTAATAAAATATCTTAACAGTGGTCCATACATAAACTGTTCAGCTTAATGGATGAGTTCCAAAGACAGCAATCCTACAAAATTCTACTCATGTGTCCACAGGTACATCTTCCTAGGGAACGACTCTGAAACTTTTATCAGTATCAACAAAGAGCCAGTGAAGGTTAATAGGCAAGTGGCACTCAATTAGAAGATCTCTAACATTCAGTACACTGCTTTATGTATACTATATAACAGGGTTGCCACTGTTGTACGTATACTATATACTGCCAGCCAGCACCTGTTCTTACCTTCTTCCTTAGTAAAATAATCCCCAATTTCTAACAGCAGACATGGCAGCCCCCACCCCTCACCCCCAAAAAACCACTACATTCCCAGCTCGCCTTACAATTACCTGTGGACATGGACTAAGTTCTGGCCAACAAGATAAAATGCTGGGAGCCGCACTGGCCTCGCTGGATGACAGTCACAGCGAGGAAATGGTAGCGTATGCACAGCTCTTGCCATGAGAAATGAAAACTGGTATCTCCTCCTGCTATTACTGGCTCATGTTGGAAATGAGCCTGCTCGTATTGACCAGGCCTCACAATATTCCAGATCAGGCCTATATTCCCCACACAGATTGCTCATAAGGAAAGGCATGTCCCTGCCTTTTCCAAAGAGATTTCAGATGAAAACATTGTGGATGATTGTTAAAAGGCTCTTCCTAAGGGCCTTGCAGATCCAAGACTTACATAATAAAGGGGGCTTGAGTCTAGCCCTGAGACAAAGAGCCTAATTTAGAGTAAGGGCAGACATCCACCCCCACCCAATTGTTTCTGCTTGGTGCACTAGTCACCCCCCCCCCAAGGCATTTGTTATCAAGTATTTGGAGTGACTTATTCTGGCCTTGAATATGCTGATTGCTCCCTGTGAAGGAACCTACTGAGGAACTTCTTTTGTGATTATGAGAGCAGAGGTATTTCCTGAAAGACCTGTTTGACCCCTGCTCACTGAGAAGTAACTTCACCCTTTTATGCTAAAAACATTGTCTGATATGCTAAAGATACCTTCTTCCCCATAGGATAAGCATCTAAATCACCTATTTCACTATTGATAAAGGCTATGCAGGAGTCTTCTACAAATCTATGTTCTGGGAAATTCTTACATATCAAAGAAGTTTGTTATCAGAAATCATCCTCTAAGGCAAATGCCACTTCTGTGCCATCCCCCAAACACTTATAAAATTGAGCCCCAGTCAGAGCGGAGATGCCTGCCTGGTGACCAGAAAGACCCTCGGGCCTCTCTCACCCCTCCCTCGCTGACACCGTCCATCCTTCAGGGCCCCCTGGACCCCAGCCCAAGCCGGTATCCAACAATAAGACTTACATTGTGGCTTTCTAAAAATCTCTTTAAGAGATAGCCTCTTCTTTTTCCTTGTACCTTTCTAGGAAGGACTGTGACATAGGTAAAATGACAGAGCAACAAGGCAGGAGCTGGGATCCCTGACCATTGTAGAGTTGCCCTGCCTAAAGCTACTTTCGAATCTCACACCATGAGAAAGGAATTAACCTCTGTCTGGTTTTAAGTTTTGTCATACGAAACCAAACCTAACATATTACGCAAAATCTATGTTTCTATTAGTCCCCATGTCACATGCAACAATTCAAATAAACTCAATTCTCCCAATGAAAATCTAAAATGATGTGCTAGGGGGTGCCTGGGTGGCTCAGTGGGCTAAGTGTCCAGCTTCGGCTCAGGTCATGATCTCAGGGTTCGTGGGTCCGAGCCCAGCTTCTGGCTCTGTGCTGACAGGTCAGAGCCTGGAGCCTGCTTCCGATTCTGTATCTCCCTCTCTTTCTGCCCCTCCCTGGCTCGTGCTCTATTTCTGTCTCTCAAAAATAAATAAATGTTTAAAAAAATGTTTAAATGATGTGGTAGCTTATCTATCAATAATATTATCTGGAAACAAACTTCCAAGAGCCCTAACCGATAAAGCAAATTTTCTGGCCTGCAAACAATCTAGGTTATTCAGTCTTGGGAAAAATCTACTGGCCAAACAGGTTAAAATAACAGTTAAATATCCATTATTCCTTCTCTTGTCTAAATAAGAAACTAAGAATACACTGGTACTTATGATTAAAATCCAGTATGTTTAATCTTTAAACAGAAAAGTTAATTCCACTGCCTGTGAATATTTTGTGAACATCTGTAATCTTAAAAAAATTGAGAAAAATCACAAAAAAATCATATTGTTTCAACCCACTAGACCACCTGATATTATCTTTAAGTGCATTAAGTACTTGTTGAGAAATTTTAATAAAAAACTCACTACTTTTTAGTAACACCCTAAAAAAATTATTTAGTAGCTAAAACAAATACATAAGAATTTGGGAGCTTCAATCCTAAGTGTAATAATAATCAACGATTCATCCCACCTCCCTACTAAGCTAGACTAAAATACAAGCAGTGAGTGTATCAACTTCTAAAGAGATTAAAGCACATCTTTGTTGTACTTTTATTGATCTATGCTTTTCCACTTCACTAAACTTAGACAAGCAGAGATGAATTAAAATATTTTTCAGAATGGAGCACAACCAAAAATAAAAGTTTATGTATTAAAAGGTTCAATACATAATCCTACCATCAGAACAAACACAATGAAAGAACATGCTCACTTCTTTGCTCCTAAGATATTTCAGAATAACAGTAACAAAAAATACTATTTGTAGCATAAACAAAAGAGAAGCAGATTAATTTNGCCACCTAATTTTAAAATTAAAAAAAAAAAAATAGCAAGATTCAACAGGCATCCTATCCTAATGGTAGCCAACCCCCTAGTGGCTATTCTCTAGTTGATAGTCCTTTATTAGCATCTAAACCGCACTTGAAAGCAGCAACAATTAGAAATCATAAACAGGTACTTCTTTATCACCAATTTATATATCCATTCACAGGGTCAGTGTTTATTTTTTTGTGAACAGAATGGAAAAACTATAAGTAATTTGCAATAGAGAATGCAAAACATACTTTTCATAAGAGGGTTTATTGTGCAATATTATATGTTATACACGATATCATCTGTGTGTGTGTGTGTTATATACAAGCCAGTCCTCCACCCCCAATTACCCAGTGATGCTTTCTTTATTAAAAGCTGTGGGAGGAAAAATTAAATTCAAACATTCAATTTAAGCTGGTAAATCACTGGAGCCTTATAAATCTCTTTGATTTATAAGCTACCTTTGGGATATTCTCTTTATTTTCCAATGTAGAACAACAGCCAGATATCAGAGCTTGCAACTTTTTAAAAATGCAAATGTCAACAATCAAAAACTGGTTATATGTAACTAAAGCCTGTCCTTGGCCAGTAAGAAACTAGCCAGAAAAAACTGATGCTGATTCTTAACTGAATCAAAAATTTATTCAGGGTAATGCTGATGCATAGGAGCACATGTACCCCAATGTTCATAGCAGCACTCTCCACAATAGCTAAAACATGGAAAGAGCCTAAGTGTCCATCACCAGATGAATGGATCAAGAAGATGTGGTTTATCTATACCATGGAATACTACATGGCAATGAGAAACAATGAAATCTGGCCATGTGTAGCAACATGGATGGACCTTGAGGGTGTTATGCTGAGCGAAATAAGTCAGGCAGAGAAGGACAAATATCATATGTTTGCACGTATAGGAGGATTAGGAGGAACTTGACGGAGGAACAAGGGGGAGAAGAAGGGCGGAAATGGTGGGGGAAAGGGAGAGAAGCAAACCATGAGAGACTCTTGAATGCTGACAAAAACTGAGGACTGATGGATGTGGGGGGAGGGGGGGATGGGCATGGAGGAGGACACTTGTGGGGATGAGCACTGAGTGTTATGTGGAAACTAATTTGACAATAAACTATTAAAAAAAAAATTTATTCAGGGTAAAAACAAAGAGAGGTCAAGATTCTTTCTTTTTAATCTTATTTTTAATTACTTTTTGAAAGAAAGAGCACATATGCCTATGGGGGAGAGAGGAGAGGAAGGGGAGTGTGGTGGACAAGGCAGGGGGAGAGAGAGAGGGAGAGAGAGAGAGAAAATATCTCAAGCAGGCTCCATGCTCAGTGCAGAGCCTAACATGGGGCTCGATTCTATGGCCCTGGAATTATGACCTGAGCCAAAATCAAGAGTCCGACACTCAACCGACTAAGCCACTCAGGTGCTCCTAGAGGCCAAGGTTCTAGGGTGTGAATTCTCTTCTAGTCAACAGCACCAAGAACATACCTGTAAATGAATGAGTTGGATTAATTACTCCTTGCAACTTGGGAAAATGTATACTATTGGGAACCCTGCGGCATTTCATGAAGAGGGTGTTAGAATGGACTTAAAGGATTTGGGCTTGTGTTGGGTACTTTTGGGAAAGGTTTACAGAAGTAAGGACTTTGCCTGGTATTGATGCTGTTGGGAAGCAGAGATAATTCTATGGTTCTATGAATTCTATCTAATTCTATGATTCTAATTTTAACAAATCTTACTATGAGGCAAGAAGAATGAAGAGAAGCTAAGGCTGTCTTTTATAAAGAAACTACAGTCACGGTAGCCAGGATGAAGATATGCTTGATCATTTTTGTGACTTTACCAATGTTGATGTCTTTGTCTCTGTTCAGACGTGATTCCAGGGTGGTCTTGTTTTTGTCTTGATCCAAGGACAGACACAAGAGTGGCCTTGTCTTGTTTCTATTCTGTGAAACTGCGTATGTTCAACAGGAGAACACCACAGCCTAGATGTGAATGCCAGACCAACAACTCTAGCAAACACCAAGGTTGAACGAATAGGTAGTGTGAGGTCAATTCTTTCTTAGCTGTCAGGAACTGCTCTTCTCTTTCTCATAGGAAATCAGAGTGTGATAACAGATCTAACAAAACAAACAAAACAATGACCTAATCCTGAGAAAGCAATCAAACAAGTGGAGACTTTGAAACCTACAAATGTCTTACACTTTAAAATGTCATTGTCATGAAAGACAAAAAAATGTATAGGAATACTCTAGATTAACCTAGAGGCATGATCCTAGATCCAAGAACAAACAAACCTAAAAAGGACATTTTTAGGACAATTGAGGAAATATGAATATGGGCTGCATATGTGATGACATTACTGTACCAGTGTTAAATTTCTTGAGTGTCATATGCGATTGTGGTTATAGGGGATATATGAAACGGTGAAATGTTACAGTATCTGCAACTTACCCTCCAATGGTTCAGAAAGAAAATGAAAGATACACAGAGAGTTATAAAAAATGTGGCAAACTTAATCAATGAACTGGGGCCAAAAGTATAAAAGTATTTACTATACTAATTTTTGTAGGGTTTTCTGTAAACTTACAAATTTTGCAAATTAAAAACAACTGGAGAAAAAAAGTGCTATACTGGTGAGATGTAAAACTGGAAGGGGAAAACAACTAAGCCTAAAGGAAACAGGGAAACTTCCTAGGAAAGGAGACATCTGATGGTCTGAAAGGCTAACAAGAAAGTTCGCAGTGGAGCAGTACAACACTAAAGTCAGGGACACGAGAGTATAGTACATTAGAGGTAAACTGAGCAACAGAGGATAGCTAACAATAGCAGGTGTGTGCCGAACACCAAGTTAGACACACTTAGACACACAGGAGATAATCCACAGAACAGGAAGATATTATCCCTATCTTACCAATAAGAAAATAGACTCGGATGTTAATTTGTATATGACCACACTGCTAGTAAATAATAGATAGAAGATCTGGGCCTAAAGCCATCTGATTCCAAAACGCATGTTCTTTTTTTCACTATACCACTAAAACAGTGACCACATTTTAAAAAAAATTTTTTATAGTTAAGTTATTTTTGAGACAGAGATACAGAACATGAGCGGGGGAGGGGCAGAGAGAGAGGGAGACACAGAATCCGAAACAGGCTCCAGGCTCTGAGCTGCCAGCACAGATCCCAATGCGGGGCTCGAACCCACGAACTGCAAGATGATGATCTTAGCCAAAGTCAGATGCTTAACCGACTGAGCCACTCAGCCGCCCCAGTCACTACATTTTTGATGGCTGTGTAAATTACAATAGGATTCTCTTTTGCTGCTATGGTTTACATACTAAAAATGTGAGAGTAGTTGAAAAGATAGATGATTAACCAACAATCCACCCACCACCTCCCCGCCCCCCAACCACAGCTGCTGCCTGCAGGGTTCACTGCAGTTATCAAATATTACAAATGGACTGTATCATTTACTGAGAGAGATAAATTGCTTACTTATTAAGATTAATAAGAAACTCTCATTCTATAATATGTAAGGATGTGGAGAAAAGTTGAAGATAATACATTAGCAACAGCGGTAATGGCCACAAATCTCAACCTACTTAGAAACCACTCCCTTTCACTCAGTGACACGCTTATTGTTTAAGAAGCTGGGCTTTGGGGGCACCTGGGTGGCTTAGCTGGTTAAGCGTCCGACTTTCGCTTAGGTCATGATCTCACGGTTCGTGGGTTCGAGCCCCGCGTTGGGCTCTGTGCTGACTACCAGCTCAGAGCCTGGAGCCTGTTTCAGTCTGTGACTCCCTCTCTCTCTGACCCCCCCCCCTCACGCTGTCTCTCTCTCTGTCTCTCTCCTAGAAATAAATAAAAAACATTTAAAAAAAAAAGAAGCTGGGCTTTGTATCTCCCAATATTAAAGTTAAAGATATATGGACGCAGTTAAATTCCACAGTACAGAAGGTATAGAATAAAATGTCCCTCCTCCCACATCCCGAGGGGGTCCGTACATTATACGATTGTGCGTAGGTTATGTCTTCACACAATTATGTACGTCTATTCAAACACAGATGGCATCTTCCTAAACATGTTGCTGTGCAACATTTGTTTTCTGTGCCTTAAAAATATAGCTTGGACATCTTTCCACACCAGGATATTTCTTTTTTTTGTTTTGTTTTTTCTGAGACAGAAAAAGAGAGAGAGAGAAAGAAAGACAGCCTGAGAAAAGAGAGAGGGAGACACAGAATCTGAAGCAGGATCCAGGCTCTGAGCTAGCTGTCAGCACAGAGCCTGATGCGGGTCTCGAACTCACAAACCGTGAGATCATGACCTGAGCCAAAGTCGGACACTTAACTGATTGAGCCACCCAGGCGGCCCCCCACACCAGGGTATTTCAAATAGCTAAATAATTCCATTAACTGGCTAAAAATTATGACATAACTGCACAATCACATAATAAGAAAATTCAGTTTATGTTCAGTTTTCTTCTATGAAAATGCTGCAAAGAACACCATATGCATGTACATATGTGTGCACACAACTGTGTGTGTGTGAATTCTCAAAATGTGATCCGCAGACTGCTAGGGGTCCCTAAAGGCCTTGCGAGGGATTGATAAGGTCAGAACCATTTTCATAATACTACTAAGACAGTGGTTGCATTTTTTCACTGCATTGACATCTGCACTGATCACCTAAAAGCAATGGCAGNACTCACAAACCGTGAGATCATGACCTGAGCCAAAGTCGGACACTTAACTGATTGAGCCACCCAGGCGGCCCCCCACACCAGGGTATTTCAAATAGCTAAATAATTCCATTAACTGGCTAAAAATTATGACATAACTGCACAATCACATAATAAGAAAATTCAGTTTATGTTCAGTTTTCTTCTATGAAAATGCTGCAAAGAACACCATATGCATGTACATATGTGTGCACACAACTGTGTGTGTGTGAATTCTCAAAATGTGATCCGCAGACTGCTAGGGGTCCCTAAAGGCCTTGCGAGGGATTGATAAGGTCAGAACCATTTTCATAATACTACTAAGACAGTGGTTGCATTTTCCACTGCATTGACATCTGCACTGATCACCTAAAAGCAATGGCACTAAAACTGCAAACCTCTTAGCATGAGTCAAGACGATAGCACCAAACTATACTTACTAGTAATCACCATATTCCTGACTGCCACTCACTCATACTAAAAAAATTTTTAAATGTCAGTTTCACTTAAGAATGACCTTGATGAAGCAATAAAAATTATTAACTTTATTAAATTTCAACTCTGGAGAACATTTCTTTTCAAAAGTCTCTGCAGGGAAAAAAAATTACAACCACTGAGATTTGGATCAGGCAGAAACTTCCTCAAAACAAAACAAAACAAAACCCACATAAACAAAGTGAGCTCAATACCTCAAGGAAAACTACCAATAGCATTGATGTCAGTGATGAAATTCAAAGTATCAAGTCACTGTGAGCTTGACAGCTTCCCAATACTGAAAATATCTCCTTTAAAGATCTGTGGTACTATTGACCATTTTTGGATATTATACAATGAAATGGGTCAACATGGCAGATCTGCATAACTCAGGGAACCAATATTTTTCACATGACCAATGCATGATCTTACAAGCTCATGCACAGGTAAATAATCCATTCAAATTTGAGACAGACTAATGAATTTTAATACAACAAAGTCCCAAATAATGAATTTTAATATAACAAAGTACCAAAGGTTTGTTGATAGGATTTCAGATTCCATAATGCAACTAAACTTTTTTTTTAATATTTAATCATTTTTCCCCAAATTTCTTACTTATTTTTTAATTTACATCCAAGTTAGTTAGCATATGGTACAACAATGATTTCTGGAGTAGATTCCTTCATGCCCCTTACCTATTTTGCCCATCCCGCCTCCCACAACCCCTCCAGCAACCCTCAGTTTGTTCTCCATGTTTAAGAGTCTCTTATGTTTTGTCCCCTCCCTGTTTTTATATTATTTTTGCTTCCCTTCCCTGATGTTCATCTGTTTTGCATCTTCAAGTCCTCATATGAGTGAAGTAATATGATATTTTTCTCTGACTAATTTCGCTTAGCATAGTACCCTCTAGTTCCATCAACGTAGCTGCAAATGGCAAGATTTCATTCTTTTTGATTGCTGAGTAATACTCCACTGTGTGTGTATGTATGTGTGTGTATACATATTCTCTATCCATTCATCCATCAATGGACATTTAGGCTCTTTCCACACTTTGGCTATTGGTGATAGTGCTGCTATAAATATTGGGGTGCATGTGTCCCTTTGAAACTGCACACCTATATCCCTTGGATAAATACCAGCAATGCAATTGCTGGGTCAGAGCATAGTTCTATGTTTATTGTTTTAAGGAATCTCCAAACTGTTTTCCAGAGTGTCTGCACCAGTTTGCATTCCCACCAACAGTGCAAAAGGTTCCTCTTTCTCCACATTCTTGCCAACATCTGTTGTTGCCTGAGTTGTTGTTAGCCATTCTGACAGGAATGAGGTGGTATCTTATTGTGCTTTTGATTTGTATTTCCCTGATGATGAGTGATGTTGAGCAATTTTCATGTGTCTGTTGGCCATCTGGATGTCTTCTTTGGAGAAGAATCTATTCATGTCTTTTAACCATTCCTTCACTGGATTATTTGTTTTTTGGGTGTTGACTTTGGTAAGTTCTTTATGGAATCTGGATACTAACCCTTTATCTGATATGTCATTCGCAAATATCTTCTCCCATTCTGTTGGTTGCCTTTTAGTTTTGCTGATTGTTTCCTTTGCTGTGCAGAAGCTTTTTATTTTGATGAGATCTCAATAGTTCATTTTTGCTTTTGTCTCCCTTGCCTCTGGAGACATGTTGAATAAGAAAGAAGCTGCTGAAGCCAAGGTCAAAGAGGTTTTTGCCTGCTTTTTCCTCAAGGATTTTGATGCCTTCCTGTCTTACATCCAGTTTAAGTTTATTTTTGTGTATGGTGTAAGAAAGTGGTCCACGTTCAATTTTCTGCATGTCACTGTCCAGTTTTCCCAGCACCACTTGCTGAATAGACTGTCTTTATTCCATTGAATATTCTTTTCTGTTTTGTCAAAGATTAGTTGGCCATATGTTTCTGGGTCCATTTCTGGGTTCTCTATTCTTCTGGATTCTGTCCCAATGATCTGAGTGTCTGTTTCCAGTACCATACTATCTCAATGACTACATCTTTGTAATATGGCTTGAAGTCTGGGATAGTGATGCCTCCTGCTTTGGTTTTCTTTTTCAAGATTTCTTTGGCTATTTGGGGTCTTTCTGGTTCCATAGAAATTTTAGGATTGTTTATTCTAGCTCTGTGAAGAATGCTGGTGTTATTTTGATAGGTATTGCATTGAATATTTAGATTGCTTTGGGTAGTGTTGAAACTTTAACAATATTTGTTCTTCCTATCCAGGCACATGGAATATTTTTCCATTTTTTTGTGTCTTCTTCAATTTCTTTCAGAAGCTTTCTAGAGCTTTCAGTGAAGAAATTACCATTAAGTTTCAGTGTATCAAAGACAATTATCTTCAATTATCTGAAAAGCTATTAAAATACTCCTCCCTTTTTCAACTACATCATCTGCATGAACTTGAATTTTCTTCATACACTTCAGTCAAAGCAATCTATCACCACCACCAATTAGATCGATCTCTCTCTCTCTCTCTCTCTCTGCTCCTCCTGTGCTCATGCTCTCTCTCTTTCTCAAAATAAATAAATAAACTATTAAAAAAAAAAAAGGTGTGGTAAGGGCACCTGGGTGGCTTAGTTGGTTAAGCGTCCGACTTTCGCTTAGGTCATGATCTCGCAGTTTATGGGTTCGAGCCCCGCGTCGGGCTCTGTGCTGACTGCCAGCTCAGAGCCTGGAGCCTATTTCAGAGTCTGTGTCTCCCTCTCTCTCTGACCCTCCCCTGCTCACGCTGTCTCTCTCTCTCTCTCCTAGAAATAAATAAAAATATTTTTTAAAAAAAGTGTGGTATATATATACATGCATACACATACACACACACACACATAATGGTATATTACTCAGCCATAAAAAAGAATGAAATCTTGCCATTTGTGACAATACAGATAAACCTAGAGGGTAGTATGCTAAGTGAAATAAGTCAGAGAAAGACAAATACAGTACAATTTCACTTATATATGGAATCTAAAAAACAAAACAAATGAACAGACAAAACAGAAACAGATTCATAAATACAGAGAACAAAACTGTGGTTGCTAGAGGAGAGGGAGATTAGAGAGAGGCAAAATATATTTGCTGAAGGGGATTAAGAGGTGTAAACTTACAGTTATAAAATAAATAAGTCACAGGGATATAAAGTATAACATAGGGAATATAGTCAATAATACCATAATAATTTTGTATGATGACAGATGGTAACTAACCTCATTATATTGATGTCATAATGTATGTAAATGTTTAATCACTTTGTTGTACACCTGAAATTCAAATTACATCATATGCTAACTGTATGTCAATTTTAAAAAATCTTTTAAAAAAAGCAGAGTGCCACAAAACTTAAAAACTTGACAGTAAGGATGCCACATACTGAAGCACTCCACTTTCAGAATTTCTAGATCATGATGCTCACTTAGCCATCCAAGTCTCTAAGTTTCAAGACAGAGGCTGAGTCACCATACCCACAGTGCCTATCTTTAAAATGTTTCTTGACTTAAGTGTGCCTTTAAATTTTCCAGATAATTATGGTTGGTTTGATATTAATCAAAGAAGAGTCTTTGGACCATGGCAGCAAAATCATGGTCCAAAGAGGTAGCACTTCAATGGCAAAACACAACTACACTTTTAATCCAAAAACCGTCAAGAGAAAAAGTAAAAAACCATAGATACTGGATAGTAACAATGAACAGAAGGCACCAGAAATGTTAACACCAGAAATGAAATGTCGGGGCTCAAAGGCCAAAAGCAAGTAAAGATTAACATGAATTTATGGATTCCCTAATGCTTCATAGGGGAACAAAACAATGGTATCATCAGAACTAATGGTCCTGTTGCTACTGACCACATCCCTCTATAGTTTTTCACCTAAGAAATTACAAACCTTTCCTTTGTAATTATGAACCTAAGATATCTCTTTACATTAGTTATATTTCAAGATATCATTATATATCATGAATTGTTAATATTAAGTATTTGTTAAAATTAAAAGAATTGTAGCAAAAAGTTGTTAATGGCCACTTCATTCTGGCATAATGGCATAAATGCCACTGATATTACCATACTATTATGTCTCTGTATCTTGTCCCCAGATCTCAAAGAGTTGTGAAACGTGCAAAATATCCTGCAGAAGCAAGTGTAAAGCTCAGTGAATACTGTGGTCCTGCAATCAGCCTGAAAAAAATCACTATTCCATGTACACTACAACCAAATGGAAATTGGATCATTTCAAATGATTCAGAATTCTTCCTAAATCAAAGAGAGCATCAGTAGGGTTCAGTCCAGAGACCAAATCCACATAGTAATTTGAACAAGGAAACCTTAATATAAAGACTATTAGGGGTGCCTGGGTGGCTTAGTCGGTTAGGCGTCCGACTTTCGCTTGGGTCATGATCTCATGGTTCATGGGTTCAAGCCCTGCATCAGGCTCTGTGCTGGCTGCCGGCTCGGAGCCTGGAGCCTATTTCAGTCTGTGACTCCCTCTCTCTCTGACCCTCCCCTGCTCGCGCTGTCTCTCTCTCATAGAAATAAATAAAACATTAAAAAAAAAAAAAGACTATTAAACAACAGTTAACTTATTAAAACTCTGAAGAAAACCTCAGGGTAAAGTATCCAAGGAAGGAACAACCTGGAAAGGGAACCCCTCTCCAAAGCTGGGACTGGGATCTTCCTAGAGAAGATGTGGTTGCAGCCACCGAATGGGGGAAAAGTTAGCTGGGTACCTTGGGCCACAGGTGGTCCACAGTTGCCAGGAAAGCAAGAAAGACCTCTCCAGGGTACACACGGGACAAGATGGGGAGACGAGCAACACGGGAGAGTCACAATGCCAGGAGCCCACTTACAAGCAAGGTAACACAAGGCCTGGGGTACACAATGTCTGTGTTGGGAAGGCCAAGAGAAACAACCTTCTGGGGTAAAGGCAAGCCAAGGCTGGCAGATAGGCATGTAGGGAGGGGGGAACAGGGGCCTGCTCACCTGCAAAACAACAACGTCCGGGGTTCACAGTGCCCCCAAGGAGTCAGAGAGTCAGAGGCCCACTCTCCCAAAGGCCTGGGGTGCCATGAGGTACTCAGCTAAGTGGCCACCCAAGTGGCTGGGGATGCACGCTTGTCAGCAGACTACACTTTAGGTGCATGACTGAGGCAAATGTCTCTGAATACAGTGCAGGAGGAACAAAAAGAAAAACAAAATCCACAGCACACTGGAAGGTGGAAGAGAAGCCCCTTACCCTCCTTCAGTGCCCCTTCCAGCATCCTCTACTGTGAACAGCATACTCACTGTAAAGGAAAAATTCTTAAGAGTCCAATGCATTTATGTATAAGAGAAAATGAAAGAAGGAACTTGAAGCTAAGAGGCAATAAATGGACAACTGGCATGGCTTCTTAGAATTACCAATGGAAAAGCCCTAGGAATTCCAGACTTATCTTGAAAGGCAGCAATTTCCCCAATGTCAACGAGAAATACAGCTGGTATCAGAATATACTTTACAAAGCCACTGCACAAAAATCAAAATGATACAGACATAGGTATTACTATAAGAATAAACAAACGCCACAAAAGAAAAAAACTTTTAATTAGTGGCAATGCATGTAAAAAGTTAATGTGTGATGAAAATGGTATCCATTTCATTGGGAAAAATACGCGTTATTTAATACATATCTTAGATGTCTATCCATCTGAAAGAAACATAAAATGGAGTATCATCTGACATCCCATTCAAATATAAATTCCACATGGATATTAAAGAGAATTTTTTTAAGTTCTAAGAATCAACTTATAAGCAAACGGAGGAATTGGGAGACATTTCCAATCAAAACCAGAAACCCAAAATCTCAGGGGATGGAGGGAGCAGGAATAGAACTGAACATATAAAAATTTGTTTCCATGGAATACTACACGGCAAGNTCAGGCTCTGTGCTGACAGCTCAGACCCTGGAGCCTGCTTCAGATTCTGTGTCTCCCTCTCTGCCCCTCCCCTGCTAGCACTCTGTCTCTCTCTCTCTTTCAAAGTAAATAAACATTAAAACATTTTTTTAAATTTGTTTGGTAAAAGCTATTACAAACAATTGTAAAATATGTACCAGTGTATATAAAAGTATATATCACTCATACACATATAGATGCAGATGTGCAGATGAGTGAAGTATGTACAACATATGCAATGTGCATAAATGCATGATGTTTCCTAACTCCATCTGCTGAAAGAACACAGAAGCGACTTGCAGTGAGCACATCTACTGCCCAGATACTGGTCTCCGTGGCAGCCAGGGGCTACTCTGAAAAGGGAGTCCATACACCAATTTGAATACAGAAAGTCTAGGGGCGCCTGGGTGGCTTAGTCGGTTAAGCGTCCGACTTTCGCTTAGATCATGATCTCGCGGTTCGTGGGTTCAAGCCCCACATCGGGCTCTGTGCTGACTGCCAGCTCAGAGCCTGGAGCCTGTTTCAGAGTCTGTCACTCCCTCTCTCTGACCCTTCCCTACTCACGCTGTCTCTCTCTCTCTCTCCTAGAAATAAATAAAACATTTTAAAAAAATTAAAAAAAAATACAGAAAGTCTTACAAAGAATTATTAACTATTTGCACAGGATTAACTAATTACTAAGAGGAAAGAACAGAGAAGTCTAAGGAATACCCTAGGGTTGAAGGAGAGAACCAGAGGCAGTAGTTGGAAGGAGCATCTCCTTCCCCGGCTGGAGTTTACATCCCACTGGAGGCAGTGTGGCTGCCGCATGCTGAATGAGAAAAGCTGGCCGGCCTGCCCCAGCTGGAGCTGTCCTATAGCAGGAATGCCAAAGCTGACCAACAAGAACCCGCAGGCTGGGACTGATAGGCAGGAAAGCCTCTGCTATGGTGTCGGCAGGTCAAGAGCAGAAGGCAGAGGGAATCTCAGGCAGGAACTGGCAACAGAATCTGCTAGAACGCCACAAAGTATCACACACACACACACACACACACACACACACACACAACTGGCAGCAGAGCAAGCAGGGGCAGAGTACTGGTTCTCTGTGCCTCAGTTTTCTGTTAACATTTTGCAGAGCCATGAATCTAACACATGTTACTCGATCAGTAACATACGCAGAGCACCATCCCAAAATGTCCCCAACTGGCCTGGCTGGGTGCCTCAAACCACAACCATTCACGTTATAAGGAAAGTATTAGAAAAAATATACAAAGTAAGAACTTTTTAAAATCCCCAAGTTTCAGAACTAGAAGAGCAATTCAATATCATCTCTTCTTATGTTCCCACATGTTTGTTTTTTTTATTTGCTTCACTGGCTGGAGTTGGAGCTGTTGGTATGGTGTTGTTTCACAAAAGGGAAGAGTAAATGCATTCAGAGTTAACCAGCCTATCCCACGAACATGAAACAATAACTTCAAGTGTTTGCTGAACGATGTGAACGATCTTTCTAAGGGGCTTTTCACTTTGGCAGTACAGTATTTCAGGGTTCTGCGTATACACATGATTAGCCAATCATCATTTCTTAAAGTCACAATTTCAAAATCGTCACTTACCAAACACTATTCCTTTAGCAAATGGAGGAAACAATTCTGAATGTCGGAATAAGTTTTTGTGAATTTGCCATAGTTCTTTGTGTAGTTTCTTAAAGTCACTGTATCTCTTCCATACGATTATCTAAGGAGAAAGGAAAATTAAATGTGTACCTCACAGTGAAACTATGTAGATTCAGATATCTGAACAACAAATAATCTTTTCCCATCAAAGTGCTCAAAATTGTCATGCAAAGGCAAACAATATATGTTCGAACCAATACAGTTGACTGTCTGAAGCTAAATAATAATAGCTGATTTAAAAATATAAAGCAGCTGGGACATTTGGGTGGCTTAGTCAGGTTAGCATACGATTCTTTTTTTTTTTTTAATTTTTTATTTATTTCTGAGAGAGAGAGAGAAACAGTGTGAGCAGGGGAGGGTCAGAGAGAGAGAGGGCGACACAGAATCTGAAGCAGGCTCCAGGCTCTGAGCTAGCTGTCAGCACATAGCCTGACACGGGGCTCGAACCCACGAACCGTGAAATTATGACCTGAGCCGAAGTTGGGTGATTCTTGACTTTGGCTCAGGTCATGATCCCAGGGTGGTGGGATCGAACCCTGTGTCAGGCTCTGCACTGGGCATGGAGCCTACTTGAGATTCTTTCTCTCTTCCTCTGCCCCTCTCCCCCGCTCACACACACACTCTCTCTCTAAAATAAAATAAAATTATACATACACACACACATCACACAAAACAGCAATTCTTTCTCTAAATTTTCTGTTTTGGTTTTTAAATTTCATTTTAAACATGCACCATTTTCTTCATACTGGAAAAATATTCAACCTGGTACAAAGAAGGTCTATAGTTTCTAAAATGTCACTTAAACTCTTCAAAAATCAATTACCATTGGCCTGAAAATGAGCTAAATGTCAAAATACATATTCCATCTCAAAAACAGCATGTTTATAAACACAAAATACTTAATTTAGACAGTTTTTAAACATCAAGTACCCACACACCATTTGCCTAAAAGGATAAATAAACTAAATAATATGGAAGAAGAAATGGTTGTGTAGCAAGTAATTAACCTGAACTTTGACATTTCATAGATCTTATTTCACAAATCCCAGTTAAAAGTAATAGTAAAAAAACTTCTTAAGGTAAGATGATGAATCCTAAACAGAATACTATTAAACCTAGTATATTTCAAAACAGAAAATAAGAGTTATCTAGGTTATTAAATACATAAAGTTTACTTCCATTAACTTGAATTACTGTTTAATCTTACTCAGATTAAATTAGTAAAAAGAAAACAGATTTGACACAACTCTGATATCACTGATTCAGCCCCTCAGTGTCAACAAAATAGGGTAAAACTGAGTTTTAAATTTCATTACCTGGCATACCAGGTCTTTGCTTCTCAAAAACCTAATTGTCTCACTTCTAACAAACTCAATAGAGTGTAATGCTGATAAGCAAATCTTAGGGCAAGCAGGTAATCAAGTGTGATTTAAGAGACTCTTATCAAAAAATTACTCTCTGCATATAAGAAATTCTTCACTAAACTTTATGGCACTGCCTAAAATTCTACCATGATGAGTTTCGTGTTTTTAATATAGTTATTAATCCTAGGGGACTAGTCAGACTATAACATGAATTAATCTAAACTGCCTCCTCCCGATGCTTCCTTTTATTCATTTACTCAGCAACAAAAATAGTCATCAAAACAATTATTTTCAAGACACTATTCTGTGCTAGGCTCTCTGTTAGCACAAAGGATGAAGAAATGAGAAACACAGCACCTGCCTTCAAGGACTTCCCAGTCTAGTTGGGCAGGATAAGCCACCAAGCAACGGCATCACAAGACAGGGTGATAGATGCTGACCAGGAAGGCCAAGGGAGCTATAGAAGGAGCACCTACGGAAAAGTCTTATCCTTACACTTCCCTTGCTGGAGGGAAGTAGCGATTAGACCAATAAAAAACAGAGAGACAAGGAACTGGGGCTGCAGTTTTTAAAAGGAGAGTAAGATGTTAAATATAATTCCTATATTTGGACTTTTGCAACTGGGTAAATGGCGGTCCTACTCTCTAAAATGAAGAAAAAGGGAGAAGAAACTTTTAAGATAAAAGTTCAATTTTAGACATACCTGACACAGGTTTGGAGTTCAAGAGTGAGAATAAGCAGGGTGTATTAACCTGGGACTCGGCAGCAGAGGGGTGGCAATCACTCAAGAAAGGTTTCTCAGCACTTGTGACGTGAGGAATCTAACAACAAAATAACGGGGAACCCTGACACTGAGAGGCCAGCCATAAGTAAGGAGAGGAAACCAAGTGCCAAGTAGGTGTCTAAGAGCCTTAGTTGCGCCATGACACAGGCCACCTGGATGGAAGAAGAGGTTTTATTTTAAAATGAAAGTGATGGGGGGCACCTGGATGGCTCAGTCGGTTAAGCGTCCGACTTTCGCTTAGGTCATGATCTCGCGGTTCGTGGGTTCGAGCCCCGCGTCGGGCTCTGTGCTGACTGCCAGCTCAGAGCCTGGAGCCTGTTTCAGAGTCTGTAACTCCCTCTCTCTCTCTGCCCCTCCCCTGCTCATGCTGTCTCTATCTCTCTCTCAAAAGTAAATAAAATATTAAAAAAAAAAAAATGAAAGTGATGGGACAAAAGCTGATTACAAAGAACCAAGAGTCCCAGTAAAAGAGAAGAGGAGCTAATAAACTAAGACAGCCGAACGGACACGTGAAAAGCAAACGGTCTCTGGACAGTAAGATTATAAGTGATTTCAATTTTCATATGTTTTGTTTCTCTGTGGTTTCTAATTTGATACAGAAAAATAATTCTGTCATAGGAGAAAAACAAAGCTATTTTTACATTTTTAAAAGAGATCAAGGGGCGCCTGGGTGGCTTAGTCGGTTAAGTGTCTGACTTTCGCTTAGGTCATGATCTCGCGGTTCGTGGGTTCAAGCCCCGCATCGGGCTCTGTGCTGACTGCCAGCTCAGAGCCTGGAGCCTGTTTCAGTCTGTGACTCCCTCTCTCTCTGACCCTCCCCTGCTCATGCTGTCTCTCTCTCTCTCTCTCTCTCTCTCTCTCTCCTAGAAATAAATAAAACATTAAAAAATTGTTAAAAAAAAAAAAAAGATCAAATTATAATGGTACCATGTTGCCAATGGCTTAAGAAAGAAATGGGTGATGGGCTTTACATAAGGTAAATGCCATCCTCAAAGCCTTTATAAACTAGATATAAGAGCTATTCAAAAGCTGTCACTCTTAGAAACAATTAAATCTGCAGATAAAATTTCTATTCTAGTTAGGGCCATTTTTAAATAGACAGAGTAACTTAAGGAGTAAAAGTTAACAATTTAATCACAATAATGATAATAACATGGTCTATAAACTGGCAGACAGTAAGAATTCGAGCCCCCAAGGTGAGACTCTTTCCTCATCATGCCTAATTTATTCACTCACATACTCCTTATTCTCAACACTAGAGCTACAGAACCAAAATATCTGAGAGCAAATATAAACCCTCAAGAAATGAAGGAAACCAAAGCATCACAAAGTGTTACCATCTACTGCCTCCTTTTCTTCATACTCCTTTTAACCTTGGACATTTCTAGAACTCTTCCAAATGAAAAAGTGAACAAAAGTATATGTCCGTTACCTTAGCAAGTATTGATGTTTATAACTGGACTACACAAAGTCGCAAAAGATGCATACAAAAAATTATTTTCTCTAATAATTCTTTCCTATTACAAAAAAGTTGCATAACAGCTATTGCTCTATTGAACCAACCCCTGCAGAAATTTCTTATTCGCTGAAGTTACTCTGCCTAAAATTCCTCAATTAAATATTATTTCAGTGACAATCATATATAAACTACGAATTTAGTAAAAGCTTAACTTTTATTACAAACACTCCCTTAAATAATTTTTACATAAAACAAATGTTATCTTTTCAGATAAGTTCACTTAATGATAGCAAAAACCTGTAGATCTCATGAACAAAGCCATTCCGATTAAGTTTGCCCTCTCACAGAGTATTTTAAACTTCCTGGATCATCTTTTCTTGCAACCAATATCACTACTATATTTCCTTTTGGATTTTCTTTCTCCCCTTTTCAAGATGCTTTTCTTTCCTTTGACACATTTCTAAATGTTCTCAAATAGTTTTTATAAAATTATTTATGAAATGACTTAACAGATTTCTGACGTGATAACAAAGAAAGTTCTGTATCAGTTCTCCTTTCCCAATTTCACCAGTGAAATCTACTATCCATAGAGAAATAGAGCTATAGGTTACTTTTTTTTTTAAAGGTAGGGGGAGAGAGGGCACAATATCTCTAGTTCTTTCTTTACCATTCTGCAGGTGTTCATGCTTTTGAGAATCTACTGAATGAGAAGCCACATAACTGTTGCTGCCCCCCTCAGACTTTCCCATGCTGCTCTTATTAAATAAAAATTTAGGGGGCACCAGGTGGCTCACTTGTTTAAGCATCCAACTCTTGATTTCAGCTCAGGTCATGATCTTACAGATGTGAGACTGAGCCTCGAGTGGGGCTCCGCGCTGAGCAGGGGGTCTGCTTGAGATTCTCTCTCTCCCTCTCTCTCTGTCTCTCCCCCCGCTCATTTTTCTCTCCAAATAAACAAACAATTTAAAAATATATAAAATAAAAATTAGACGGAAATTTTTTTAGGTTTAGTTATTTTGAATGAGAGAGACAGCATGAGTAGGGAAGGGACAGAGAGAGAGTGTGTGTGAGAGAAAGAGAGAGAGAATCCCAAGCAGGCTCCACACTATCAGCATGGAGCCCAACTCCAGCTTGAACTCCTGAACCATTACAGCTGAAATCAAGAGTCAGTGGTTCAATCGACTGGGCCACCCAAGTGCTCCTTCAGAGGAAATCTGTAAAGGATAATTTTTTTTAATCTATCCTAGATCATTTTAAATTTACTCCATGTGAGTATTTCAGCATTCTTAGTTAGAAAACACTGCTACCTGGTAGCATGTGTGAAGATATGCGAATACTCTATAAAAGAACCAGAAAAAGAAACCAGCAAAATATCCCTGGTCTTAGAAGGATTGCATATTATTAACCCTATATTTGATTTGGACTAATACTACATCTTCTAGTCCTCAACAGCTTTTGGGAAGCCTGATTAAATTCTAAAGCAGTTAACTATGTGAATCTGTTAACAGGAGACAGAAAGTGAAAGGAAAGGAAATGGAAACAAATTCAAGGTAGCGAATTTCTCTCTTAAATGAGAATTCCAATGTTTAAATGAAATACATGAGAAGCTAAAGTGTCGTTAAAATTTCAAAGTCATTCTATATTTTAAGAAGCCAACGAGACAGAAAACATTTTTAAAAATTTTTATACCATTTCTAACATAGGACCATGCAATCGTCTAACTAAAGGACACTTACAAGAGTTTTCTGATGAATGGTTCACCAACAGCTGTTATTATAAAAGAGTTTTCCCCAAAAAAGGATTAAGGAAATGGCAGAGAGTATGTTCATGGATGGGTTGGTTCAGGATTCTCCCTGGAAAATGCGAACATCAAGCTACAAACTACAGCATAGCAATCAGACAGTGTATTCAAAGGAAACACAACCCATTTTTAATTTTAACAGAGTTGTAAAATTTCAAAAGCAGAACAGCCTATAGTATGAATTCAACATAATTAGAAGAATTTTAAAGAAAGTTCTTACTAACCAATTGACACTTAAGTAGAGAGAGTACTTTAAAGATTGGGGCAAATGACTTTCACTTCCTTTTTGGGAGGATATAGATATAGAAATGGATATATCCTTTTCTTCCAAAATATTACAATATTCCCTTCCTGGCTATTGAGGGGAGAAAGTGAGATATCTTAAAATCCCTAAGGAAAAGTAGTACGAAATCTTTTAAAACCATGTTTTACTGAGCTCTTTTTAACCATAGGACAAAAACAAATAATGGATCAAATACAGCGAAATGGCAGTGTATAAAAGTTCAAATACTGTCCAAACTTGATGTCACACACTCAAACCAACCAGTACCAATCAACTTAAATGTATGAATCAAGCCAGGCTTGTTATGTAAGGAGTAGTGGGACTTGTTAGAAAATACATACTCCACCTAAACATATTAAAATTCAAATGGGAAAAAAAAAACCCACTGTAGATTCAAGAATGCCAATTTATAATATCTTTTTTAAACACTTTAGTTAAAAAAAAAAAAAAAATTTCCCAACATATGTGCTTCTAATCTTAGTGTAAATGAGCAGGTAAATGAAAGCAATGAAAGTAAATCAAAAACTGTTAATAGAAGCAAGCTCCTCAGCTAGGATTCCTAAGGGTATACAACAAGCACAAAGTAATTACAAATAGAGAATTACATTGTGTTAAGCAAAAACACAGCAAGCTGGTATCATTTTAGAGAGCTTTTAGAGAGCGAAAGAGGCAGGAAAAGAACTACAAATTGAAAAAAGAAACAAACATCTACACCCAAAGCAGTTTTCCAAGCTGTCAACATGACAACTCTATATAAAAGTGAAAGTAAGGGTGCGTGGGTGGCTCAGTTGGTTGAGTGTCCAAATTGAGCTCAGGTCATAATCTCACCATCCCCAGAGTTCGAACCCTGCATCAGGCTTGCAGCTGGCAGCACAGAGCCTCTTTGGATCCTCGGTCCCCCTCTCTCTCTGCCCCTCCCCAGCTCATGCTCTCTCTCAAAAATGAATGAACATTTTAAAAAAGTGAAAGCAGACAGGAACCCATAATTTATTATGATGATCTTTAAAATTAATATTAGTTACCAAATACTTTTCATTTTTAATTAGACTTTCAAATAGATAAGAGCTCTTAACTTATACTGAAACCTTATGAATATTAGTTATCAAAAATATTATCACATTATTAACCAGCACTATAATTCCTTAAATTCTTTCTCGTATAAATTAACATGTACTTAACAGATCCAGACAAACATATAAATACAGATATACCAATAATTCAGTTTCCTCATTAAACAAAGCATTTAATTAAATTTGTATCAAATATATAAAATAAAATTTTCATATGTATAAACATGTTACCTCCTGGACATCCTCTGGATTTCTTCGTGAAACAACCTAAAACAAAACATACATAGAGATATCTCATCATTATCAAAATTTAAGATTTCACATTTGTATAATTACCTTCAACAGTATTTGTACAAAAAATTCAATTTGCTTAAAAGAAAAGAAATACCATATCTTATCAATTAACAAAGAACTCAGCTATATAATATAATAACTTCACCATCTGAAATACAAGCTACAAAATTAAGAAAAAGGCAGCTAAAAAAACCCACACACTAATGTTCATGCATTACACTCACCAGAGAATGCTCTGGCTTCACTCTTAACTTGACATAATTCTAACAAGCTTATCTATCCCTCTTCTGAGCCTATATATAAGGTAAGAACAAAAAAACCAGCTGTACCCACACAAAGCATACAAGGGACAGCTCTGTATTACTTCTTATAACTGTATGTGAATCTACAATTAGCTCAATAAATAATTTCAATTTTTAAAAAAGCAGCCACAATGCCCAGACAGACCGGCATCTGTGAGAAGTGATCACTGACCACCTAACGATAAAGGAAAAAAAAACAAAAGTAACTTACAAAAACTTATATACTGCATTTGGGACAAATAATCCTTATCAATATCCCTGAGCAAAGAGAAAGAGGGAGGATTCTTTCATCCTTTTCTAATTATAAAAGCCAAAAGTCTAACACCATTTAGAAAGATTTCCTCACAAAACTTACAAAAAAAACACTGCGTGTTTAAATCATCAAGCGGCATTTGAGTGGGAAAATCTGACATTAGATACATAACACCACCTATGTAAATGTACAATTCATGAACTTGATGCTACAGTATGCATCTTGCAAAGACAAGAAGAAAACAAACACATTAAAACAGGTGCCTAGGGATGAGAGGAAGAAAACAATATTTGATGACTGGTGACAATACCATGAACTGAAGATGATGATCAACTCAACACTACTCCTGAGGTCCAAAACAAAAACTTTTAAAAATTATACCATTTAAAGTCAGAGAGGGGTGCATGCGTGGCTCAGTCAGTTAAGCATCCAACTCACAGTTCTTGAGATCTAGCCCTGCAACCAGCTCTACGCTGACAGATTCTCTCTCTCTCTCTCTCTCTCTCTCTCTCTCCTCTCTGTCTCTTTTTCTCTCTCTCCCTCTCCCTGTCTCCTCCCCTGCCCCTCTCATGCTCTCTCCAAATAAATAAATCAGCTTAAAAAAATAAAATAAAATGAACAAACTGAGCCTTCAGAACCAGGCTCTTATAACAATGTTATATTAGCAATTATCTCAACAAGTAATATCAACTCTAAAAAATACTGTAAATTCTCTCTGGCATAGGTTGCTAACTAGCAGTTAGTAACTTTTTTCTGGGTGAATTTCAATATTTTGTCAGAAAATTCCATCAATAAACTCCATGGAAGATAGAATTTAAAGTGGTGATTTCTTCTGTTTAAAGTTCATAAACTTCCGCTGCAAGCATTACCTATCACGGGTAAGATACTAGACATATCTCGAAAAGCCTCTTGCTATGCAGACGTCTATCACCAAGTCATCTTCAAAATTATTATCCTGAAGCAGTGCTTCACAAACCATGCTGTATGAAATATCAATATTCTTTAAAATCAGCACTCTTAAAGGAAGAGCTTAATGACCATTTCAGTTTACCTTTATTTAAAAAAGAAATGCTTTTTACAGCAGAATTTCTAAAGGCTTTTAATACATTGTTATGCCTAGTAAATCTCCAAAAGGAAAATACATAGTATCCTCAAGGTCATCTATCCACTCCACTTTTTATTCTTATCATGTTATTTGTTATTATTTTCTCTACTTAGTGCAACACCCACTAAATTTGGAATACAGCTGGGAAAAGCTACTGTAATCTCTGTAGTCTATCTAACCCTGTTAATGCCAACGGTAAATTCTGAATTTAAGAAGACAAATAAGGTCTTACAGTGAAGGTAACTATCTCCTACTGTGCTAAGAAATTAAATCCTTGACTTCATTTAATCATCGCAACAACCCTGCCTGGTAGGATGAGATAACCAAGCCCAAGAGCATTACTAATACTAAACATATTAATCAGATACAGGCAGGACTGGATCTCAGAGCTCAATGATTCCAAACAAAGTACTCCTTCCAGGACATAACCAAATCAGCGCTCCTAAAGGTTAAAATTCCACGTATGCAAGTAATACGACTTAACAGAGAAACGTTAAGTCGACCAAAAAGCAGCAGCTGAAGAAGTGCTTTGGCAGAAGAGAAGGAGCTAAGGGGTTTGAACATAGGCTCTAGTACTAGCCATGAACTGCTTTTTTGCCAGTTGGGTAATAAAACCAAAGCAAAGGCAACCTTAAGATGAGTCCTCCTGCCTACCTTAAAAACAAAAACCTGAGTTTAGGGCTTGGCCTACCTCAGGACCACAATAATCAACAGATCATACAGTAATTAGTCCTCTGTAACCATTTCAGAGTGTTAACTTCTTTTATCTACTTTTTAATAAGTATTACCAAGTTTTCTTAAAAGTCAAGTCTAAAATACTCCTTTATCTAATTACCATCAAAATTAGGATTTGAAATCACTCTCTTAACTCAGATCTACACAAAAGAACTGTCTCTTCAAGAGACTGAAAAATAGTTCCTAGAAAACAAAACTACAAAAATCATACAAATGTATTATATCTCCTACAAAAAAATGATCACAAAATAAGTCCCTTTAGAATCAAGCAGGAATGAGTTAAATGTAAATTTTAAGAAGCTACTTTTATGAGCAACTTATTACAGTCAAGTCTGATGGCTGTTCAAGTACTAGTTTGGTAATAGCAGAGCTAAGAAGATAAAGAATGTTACTTTTGTAACATTTGAAAACTAAGTGTCAAGATACAAATAATCAAACATGGGGGGGAAAAAAGAGAGAGAGAGAGGGACATGCCCACTCTCCATTTCTCAAAGATATGACTCTCCAAACGTAGAATGGGAATCACTGGATATACAAAAATGTAAGGCTACACTGTAGTCAACATTTCCCATTGCAGCCATTAGGTAAACCAAATGGCACATTCATCAAGGTAATGCACGCAATCCTGACTTTCAGAGATTTGAGTTTCATAAAACCCATACTTTCTATAAACATACTGACACCTTGAAACTGCATTTCATACACACAAGCACACACACATACACACCTCTCTGGCAGGAAGAGCGGGGACCTCCAAATGCCCAGCGCATGCAGGCAAGTGTCCTCTTACCAAACTCAACCTTCCCTCCCACCCGCCCCCTGCATCTCAGCTCCTCTCTCCCTCTTTTCCCCGCAGAGCTGCAGGTGCCACTGGTTGGCAAGAATATTTGGGTTGGGTAATCACCCACCAGCCAGGTAGTCTGGACCCAAGAGACAGCACCTGCACAAACCATAATGAGACATTTTACGACACTGTTTAGTTCTCTGGAATGAAAGAACTCCCTTACGTGATAGAGAAGTCAATGGGGAAAAAATTTAGGCATACCACTTTCTAACAAGTTTTTACGAAAGTAATATGTTGAAAGGAATTATTGCTTTCTAGACATCATTAAAATCCCAAAACCTAAATAGAGAATAAAGAAACTAAAACAGCAAGTTACCTTTGGATACTCCATAAATGTTAAAGTTGTCTTTCTCACTTCAAATTTTACCAATTATTATAGCACCACTTTAAGGTAAACTTTCCAATCAAAGTTCAAGGAAAATCAAAACCCTTACTGTTAAGTTTGCAGTTTAACATAAAATCTTAATGGAACTCAAGTGCCCAGGCATACAAGTTGTCAATAAACAAAATGAAAACAGAATTTTAAAACCTGCTTACTAAAGTTTTTGGTATGTGAGGTAGTTTTCTACTAAACAATATTAAGAGTCAAAAACAAAGATAGAATAAAACATTATTCTAGGAAAAAACTGAACAACTTAAGAGCCATGAGTTTTCAAATTTTCTAATCATGAGTACATATTTCAAAAAAAATTTTAATTTTTTAATAATACATTTTTCAATAAATTAATCTCTCCCTACCCCCATGACTACTCCATTAGCTGAAAATATTTCCAGAGTAAGCCAACACCAATTATTTCTTCAAGAAACCTTCATGGAGCTACTGATTTAACAACTGGTAACAAGTGGTAATTCTCACCACCTTAAACACTAGACATTTGTAATAATGTAAACAGTTAAGGGGTTAAATTTAGTAGGCTTGTATTTCCTTATAGTGACTTAAGATATTACTTGAAATGTTTATGAATATGAATTACTTTCAAAATAAAAAGCTAGCAAAACCAAAAATTAAATATGCTGCCTTCTAGGGGCGCCTGGGTGGCTCAGTTGGTTAAGCGTCCGACTTCAGCTCAGGTCATGATCTCACGGTTCATGGGTTCAAGCCCTGTGTCGGGCTCTGTGCTGACAGCTAGCTCAGAGCCTGGAGCCTGTTTCAGATTCTGTGTCTCCCTCTCTCTCTGACCCTCCTCTGATCATGTTATTTCTCTCTTAGAAATAAATAAAACAGGGGCGCCTGGGTGGCTCAGTCGGTTAAGCGTCCAACTTCAGCTCAGGTCATGATCTCACGGTTAGTGGGTTCGAGCCCTATGTCGGGCTCTATGCTAACAGCTAGCTCAGAGCCTGGAGCTGCTTCAGATTCTGTGTCTCCCTCTCTCTCTGATCCTCCCCTGCTTACACTGTGTGTCTCTCTCTCTCAGAAATAAATAAAAAACATTAAAAAAAGAAAGAAAAAAATTTTTAAAAATAATAAAAATAGATAAATATGCTGCCTTCCAAATACAAAAACTCCTAATGCTTTCCAAGATCAGGAACAAAGGAAGGATGTCCACTCTCACCACTCCTATTCAACCTACTACTACAAGTCCTTGCAAGAACAATAAGACAAGAAAAAGAAATAAAAGACATACAGATTAGAAAGAAGAGATATGTTTTACCACACATGTATTGTCTATGTAGGAAAAAATGAAAACTCTACCAAACTAATAAGTAATTAAACTAATAAGTAACCTTGAAAAAAGGTCACAGATATAAGGTCAACACAAAAATGAACCCAAATATCTTTATACCAGCAATGAAAAATTGAAAACCAAATTTTTGGGACACCTGGGTGGCTCAGTAGTTGAGCATCCAACTTTGGCTCAGGTCATGATCTCATGGCTTGTGAGCTTGAGCCCTCCATCGGGCTCTGTGCTGACAGCTCAGAGCCTGAAGCCTGTTTCAGATTCTGTGTCTCCACCTCTCTCTGCCCCTCCCATGCTCATGCTCTGTTTCTCTGTTTCTTAATAATAAATAAATGTTAAAAAAAAAAAAAAGAAAACCAAATGTTAATACCACTTATGGCAGCTATAAAAAGATGAAATACTGAGGACATTTAACAATAATGTCCAGAACCTGTGTGTGTGTGTGTGTGTGTGTGTGTGTGTGTACATATCTCAACATAAAATGTTGAGAGAAATCAAAGAACACCTAAATTAATGGCACAACATACTGTGCTCATTTCCAAATTTAGAGAGTCAACAGAATAAAGACGTCAATTCTCCCCAAAACTGACCCATATTCTAATAAAAATCCCATTAAGATTTCTTGTAGATATAGACAACCTGATTCTAAAATTGATCTAGAAAAGCAAAGGAACTAAAATAGTCAAGACTATTCTGAAAAAGAATAAAGTTGGACAAATTACTACCTAATTTTAAGACTTACTATCAAGATAAACCTACCATAATCATGACGGTGTGGTATGGAACAAAATAGAGAATCCAGAAACAGACTCACACATATAGTGCTGACATTTTTGACAGAGGTACAATTTTAAAAAAGGAAAAAAAAAGGCTAGTCTCTTAAACACGGTTTTGTTGCTATTGAACACACATATGCAAAAATGAACCTCTGCCTAAACCTGACAACTTATACAAAAGATAAACTCAAAATGAATCATAGAGCTAAATGCAAAATGCAAAACAATCTTCTAGAATAAAACACTGGAGGAAAAAATTGTGACCTGGGCGTATAACAGAGTTTTTAGATAGAACACTAAAAACACATTTCATATGAGAAAAAAATGATAAACAAGACTTTACCAAAATTAAAACTTTTTGCTTTCTGAAAGCCACTGTTAAGAATGAAAAGAGGGGCACCTGGGTGGCTCAGTTGGTTAAACATCTGACTTCAGCTTAGGTCATGATCTCACAGTTCGTGGGTTTGAGCCCCACGTCAGGCTCTGTGCTGACAGCTAGCTCAGAGCCTGGAGCCTGCTTCGGATTCTGTGTCTCCCTCTCTCTCTGACCCTCCCCTACTCATGCTGTCTCTCTCTCTCTCTCAGAAATAAATAAAACGTTTTATTAAAAAGAATGAAAAGATAAGCTACACACTGGGAGAAAATATTTGTAATCACATAGCTGACAAAAATCTTACATCCAGAACAGCTAAAGAATCTTCAAAATTCAACAGTTAGAAAACAAACAACCCAATGAAAAAATGGGAAAAGACAGTCTCAAAAGGGTAAATATTGGCTGATTCTATTTATACAACATTCTCAGAAAGACAGAAGTAGAAAGGTAGAGAGCACATCAGTGGTCACCAAAGGGTTAAGAGGTGGGAAGAAAAGTGTGAGAAAGAGATAGCATGAGGGAGTGTTCTGGAATGATGGAACTGTTCTGTTTCCTGATGACGGTTGTGGATATTTGAATCTATATGTGTAAAGATTCACAGGAGTATATACCAAGTCAATTTTACTGTAAATCAATTTGAAAAGGAACACTTAAAAAGAAAAACAATCCCTCTTTCCAGCCCTCTCTGAAGTTCCTGCTGCAGCTTCTGTGCTGGGCACCAAGAATACCAAGTTCAAAAGGCAGCCCACCCTCAGAGGAGGAAGCAAACAAGTCGAAGATGATAAAGGCTTTAATGGAGGAATATATAATACACGGAGTTCTACACCTAAGAAAGGCTTACTGGAGAGCATAGGGCAAGAGTTGACACTTCAGATGAGCAGCAATGCCAACACCAAAGAGAAGAACATTCCAGACAGAGGAAACAGCATCTAACAGAGAGATAAGGGGGGAAAAGTATACTAACATAACTTGGGAAACTACAAATAATTCCTTTCCCTAGCACACGCAGGCCGTATACAAGAATATGGTCAGGAACTGAAAGCAGGTTCCTTCCAAGCAATACAACTAGTGTTTCAACTTGAAGCCATGGAAATGGCAATTTTCATACTCATATCAAGCTAAGTACTTCTTCCATTCATTCCCTACTCCCCCTTGCTCACATTATCACAGTCACTGTATTCACTGTGCACCCATCACTTTTGCCAAACTATGTGCCCCCATATGTACACCCACAGTTTCTAATGAAATGTGTTTTATGACACAGGTAATCAACAGCACAGCACTAGAATAAAAGCACTGTGACTCAGGCCAGTCTACTGGGCTCAAACCTAGACTCTACCACTGACTAGTCATGTGACCCTGGGCAAGTTACTTAACCTCTCTGTGCCCCAATTTCCTCATTGATAACATGAGAGTAATAATAGCACCTACTCATTGGGCTGTTGTGGAAAATGTGTTAATTTATCTTAAGTGCTTGACTCATAGTAAGCACTATGTAACTGTTCGCTATTAATACTCAACAAATGTTAGCTACATAAAATGAGGACTTACATATTCTCACAGTTTGAAACAAGCCCTAATTGCTGTAAGCATGCACAAGACTTGCACACTGAAAATTAGAAAATATCGCTTAAATTAAAGAGCTACATAAATGGAAGATACATGGATCAGAAGATTCAATATTGCTAAGATATCTTCTTCTATAGAAGCTGATTTACATTCTCAATGTAATGCCAATCAAAATCTGGGTAGGTATGTTTACAGAATTTGCCAAACTGATTCTAAACTTCATACAAAAATGCAAACAATCTAGAACAGCCAAGACACTTGAGAAAGAGAACCTACTTTCAAGACTTGGTTTAAAGCTACAGTAAACAAGGTTGTGTGACATTAAGAAAAAAGAAAACATATGTCTATACAAAGACGTATATACAAATGTTCATAACTATATTCATAATAGCCAAAAACTGGAAACCACCCAATTCAATAGGAGAATGGATTCACTATGATATAACCATACAATGGAATATGGGTCAGCAATAAAAGAGAATAAAAACAACAACAGAAATGAATCTCAAGTAACCATGCCAAGTCAAGAAGTCATACCAAAAACCAAAGTGCACACCGTATGATTCTATTTATATCAAATTCTAGAAAACACAACCTGATCTACAGTGACAGAAAACTGACCAGTGGTTGCGGAGGGGGAACCGGATGCTAGGTGCCCAGGGGAACTTGTGCAGAGATGACCATGGTGGTGGTGACACAACTATATACATTTGTCCAAGCTTATCAAACTATATACTTAAAATTGGTGGACTCAAATGCACATAAATTATGCTTCAATATAAATCCAATAAAGACATAAGGCAACAATGCGTTTCAAAAATAAAAGTGTAGCAGGGTGCCTAGGTGGCTCGGTTAAGCTTCCGGCTCTTGATTTTGGTTCACGGTCATGATCTCACGGTTGTGAGATCAAGCCCTGCGCTGGCTCCATGCTGAACATGGAGTCTACTTGGGATTTTCTCTGCCTCTTCCCACCCTTCACCATGCACTCTCTCTCTCTTTCTCAGAATACATAAAAATTTTTAACAATTAAAAATTAAAATTAAATTAAAGCATACCTTTTGCTTTCCATCCTCACAGAAAGAATACAGGCAAGAATTGCCATTCATTTAATGCTGTTGAGCAACCTGTATTACAGTATGAGTTTTGTAAACGTAGCATGGTGAAACAACCAGAAACACTGTTAATGGTTCTTGTAGATCTGTGTCTTCTTTAGCTGAAGAATCAAGGAAGTCTATAAAAGACTTTTCCAATTCTTAACAGAAATATTTATTCTAGATAAAAATTGATAAACAACACAGAATTCATCTAGGAAATCTGTTAGCCAGCCTGTAACTGGCCATAAGGTTGGCTGAGCCTGCTGGGTTCCAGACAAGTGTAAAACAAAGCATAAAGGAGTTTTAAAAAGATGAGAGAGCTCTTACGCCGCCTAAAACTTAACAGTGGTACTTCTCATGATTCTAATTCTACTTCTACCTAACGAATGCTGTTAAGGATCAAGAATATAGGGACTGCTGGGGCGCCTGGGTGGCTTAGTCGGTTAAGCGTCCGACTTTCGCTTGGGTCATGATCTCGCGGTTCGTGGGTTCGAGCCCCGCGTCAGGCTCTGTGCTGACAGCCAGCTCAGAGCCTGGAGCCTGTTTCAGTCTGTGACTCCCTCTCTCTCTGACCCTCCCCTGCTCATGCTGTCTCTACCTCTCTCTTAGAAATAAATAAAACATTAAAAAAAAAAATTTTTTTTAAAGAATATAGGGACTGCTTCCTAAAGCTAGAAATAAATCAGTAATAGGAAACACAGAAGACATCCCTAACCATTAGCTCACGAAGATGTCTCAGGGGAGCACTACTTACTTGGTTAATTCTCCTGAGGAAACATGTTTTTCTCCTTAAGTGTCAAAAAAATAATAAATATTTTACTTGCTTTATAATATTACGCAGTTATTTTTTAAAAGTGTATCTCCATGTTAACCCTCAAAGCCTTAAAATCAAAAAAAAAAGAAAAAAACCAGAGGCCAAAAATGAGGAAATAGCTATTTCCAAGGAGAAAAAACACAACGTAAGCAATTTTCAGTTCAAATAACCACGGCAATATGTAGCGTGCATACGGTAGAGACTTGGTTAGTTCTAAGGAAATACGCTACTTCATGTTCTGATTTATGCTGTCATAAGTTAGCTATTTGTCATAAAAATTAGTTCACAGCTTAAGAAAAGATATTTAAAATGTGAATTAGGTTAACCTTTCCTTCTGTGAAGTGAGACTACAAGTAATAACCATACTCCGTGTTTCCTATTCAAGTTCCACACACAAACACACCTTCAGGGCTTTTACGGGCTCTATACCTCCCATTCACCCTACCATGCCCTCTGCTTTTACCTCACCTGTCTGGACTCTTCCCATCCCTCACCACCTATCATAACTGGTACATGTACCCTGATCCCTTGAGCCAGAGCAACCTCTCTATTTCTGAAATCCCATAGCTCTTTTCTGTGGTGTCTTAGAGCATTTAACACTTTCTATCTTGTACTACACTTCTTTAAGTCCAGTTAACTCTCTTCTACTATGAGTATCCTTGAAAGGAAGGTACATGCTTTATTCATCCTCGTATGCCTCATAGCACTTAGTGCCAGAAACTACACATGTACTGGGTATGCTGCCCAGAATGCGGAGGAAAACACTCAACCAATTTTTCTTTCAACACTGTGTGCCATACTCTGCCTCAGGTGATGTAAGAGGAAACAAATACCAATGGTGGAGACCTACTGTCAATCTACTAAGTGACACTGACACGTAAACAAGTTAATACAGTATAATTGCGGTACATGTTATCATAAGGGATGAACAGGGTGCTGTGAAGGGAACACTATGTACGTTAAAAATTGTTCTAATTCCATAAACTACATTAGAAACTAGATTTTGAAGAGCCCAATTACCAGAAAGGTTTCAAGAGTGGTAATCATAAGGGTCCCTTAATTTTAGTCTTAAAAATATTCTCAACCTGAAGCTAACACTCCACCAATATAACAACCTTAATTGCATAACTGGAAGTAACAAATTGCCCTCTATTTTCAGTACAACCCTCTGAGATAAGCAGGCTTGGTCTTATCTTTAAACAAATTTGCTCCTCCCATCTTCTCGCATCTGGCTGAACTGTGCGCCATTTCCATATACCATGTACCACTCTGAGGCCCCAAACTCTTTATCTAAATATACCTAACCTTCCCAGTTCTCAAATCCTATTTCCTGTGCTCTCTAACACACAGGATTACGCGACCTTCCAAATGTATGTTTAGTATTACCACTCTCTGTATCTCTCTTTTTAACAATTATTGATAATAATAAAGTTAATTCTTAACTTCTTATATAACTCGGACTTAAGCAGAACTGGTCTGAAATCCCAAATGTGCACCTGCCTTATGATGTAAAATTGGTCAAGTTATGACATTTCCTTGAACCTCAGTTTCCTCATCATTAAAATTAGGATTCAACTGGGTAATATGTACAAAATGCCTTATATACACACATAGCCATACACACATACATTACATACATTCAGACTTATTTTTGTTTTTCTTCTTTTCCAAGAAAGGAGAGGCAAACTCTCTTTAAAACCCAAGGCAAAAGCAATGATGAACAAGGTGGGTACTAAAAATTGGTTAGCTCATGTAAACGAGCCTCACAACTTTTAAATATGCCCTCGAAACAACTCACACAAAACACACGCGCGCGCGCACACACACACACACATACAAACACACACCGGTAAAAATTTCCCATCTGTCACCCACCGTAAACTATGAAAAACTCAGACGCAAAATGACACAGCCAGTACAGAGGGACCTAGGCTGGTGACCCTGACACCGATATCTTTCTCAAGAATCCGTCTGCCTCCGTACAAACCTGACACTGCAAGAAATATCTTTTATTATGTAAATTAATTTTTCTATCGACACTAGCCCTGGGAAGCAAGCAAAACCACTTCTGCAGATTTCAGCCTCAGAAGAGAAAGTCCTAATGGGATAGGGTCTGAGTCATCCATTTAAAACCATCAACGCCTGCCGCACCCTGGAATGAGAGCACTACTGCGACCTTCTGCAACACAGTCTCGAGCATCCAACACTCAGCACCCACCCCAGCCTCCCCGAAGTCCCCACCTCCGACGCAGGTCCAGGCCCTAGGGGCACCCAGGCCCACCCAAGGATCTGACCCAGGGTCAGGTACCCCCACACCCTAGGGTCGACACCCTAGACCCTCACGCCCCAATTCAGGCTTCTGCCCGCGCCGACACCGGCACTCACCCGGGCGGTGACCTTATACACCGTGTAGCCCCTTGGATGTCGCTGGGGCTCGGTGACAGTGTAGAAACGGGCCAGGTCTGCACCCCGCTCCCGGGGAGAGGTCATCCTCCCGCCGCCTCTGCCGCCGCCGCCGGCCGGGGACCATCAGGGCAACCCGGCGCCGGCTCGGTCCGGGCTCCCCAAACAGCGGCGAAGCGGCGAGGGGGCGGTGGCTCCACGGCTGCCCTCCGCCTCTCGGCGGTGCTTCCGGCCCGGCAGAGGAGCTTCCGGGTCAGGCCGCTTCCAGCGTCCTGGGGGAGGGGAGACTCGGCGCCGGAGGCTGACACCTTTCCCGGCCGGGAATCAGGTGGTTGCACTGCCGCTCCTGTCACCGTGGAGACCTGAGACTTCTCCAGTGAAGTGTCTTTGCGCTAGCTCTTGACACCTTCTGGATTTTCTGAGCGCTGTTAGAGCCACGACACACAGGTGCGATCTTGGTCCTCCACTCCCTCGCCCAACCTGTGTACAAATTTATGCGGAGTCGTAAAGGGACGGAGGGATGGCCCAGCCTTGCGTCTTCTTTGCTTCCCTACTCACGGCCTATCATTTCTCATATCCACCGCAGCATCTGAACTCTCTGGAGACAGAACTGTACCTTCTAAGACAGATCCCGTCCACCTGTGCACCTTTCAATCTCCACAGCAGCCCGCAACCCCTAAGTCAGTCTTAAAATTCATCCCCTTAAAATTCCATTCTAAAAGCTGGGACCTGCGTCTAAATGGGAAAAAAAAAAAAAAATTAAACATCCTCTAAAAGCTACTATGAAGATAGAGGTTTCCATTCAATTGGTTGCTATCCAGTGCTTGGCAATTCCGTTACCTTGCCTTGATCAGGATTTTCTCATTCCCCATAACATTCATTCCAAGTCTTTGCCATTCTCCTCAACCCTCTGTCTTACCCACCTACCGTTTGTCCCTGCCATTGTTTCAGAAGAGTCCTTAGTTCCAACCTTTTCATCTTCTCACATTTCTGTTCTGAATGGAGATATGAACACATCACTTCCTCATTTTATTTACTTATTTTATGTTTATTTATTTTTGAGAGAGAGAGAGAGAGAGTGTGAGCAGGGGAGGGGCAGAGAGAGAGAGGGAGACACAGAATCCGAAGCAGGCTCCAAGCTCTGAGATGTCAGCACAGAGCCTGATGGGGGGCTCCAACTCACTAACAGTGAGATCATGACCTGAGCTGAAATCGCAGGCTTAACTGACTGAGCCACCCAGCACCCCTCCCTACCTTATTTTTAAAGACTGATCACTCTACCTGTGTGCTGAAACCCATCCCCTTTGGCAGACCTAAGGACATTGTTCCATCAGTGACTCTCAACTCTGCTTTCTATACCTTTAATCTGTTCCTCACCACTGGCTCCTCTGTTTCCCAACCTACATATGCCTAAATCTATCATTCATTTATTAAACCTGAATCCCCCTACTTTGTGCCAGACATCATGCTGATTAGGCACTGGAGTCACAAAGAGAGTACCTGCTGTCAAGTACTATCTAGTAGGAAAAAAAACAGAATAATTAAAACATATTGTTGTAAGTACCGTGACAGATAGATATGTGGAGTGCTGTAGAGCATATCAAACTCAGAGTAGAGGGTTTTTTGATAGAGGGGAAACTATGACTGAATCTTGAGAGAGAAGAATTAGCCAGGCTGAGATGAGAAAAAAGGACATCATCTCAGTTGCCTCTTTTCCTCCTTCTTTCTCCTTCCCTTCATTGTAAAAACTGCCTAACTTGTTTTTTAAGTAACCTGCATCAGTATTTACACATCACACATTTATACATTCAGGAATATCACACATTCATTACCGTATTCACTTCAATCGGTCTTCATTACTATAAACCTACTATGAAACTGCTTTGAAAAAAAATTCTTATGACCACATCTTGCCCAATATTTTCAGAGTTTGAACATTTCTGACCATTTCCACTTTTTCAAAACTCCTCTATGTCCTTAGCATATGAGTCAGCATTCTCTTGGCTTTTTCTTTTATACTCTGAATCATTCACTCATTTCCAGCCTCTTTTGCTGATTTCTCCTCCTTTTAACAATGTTCAGGGGTACCTGGGTGGCTCAGTCAGTTAAGCGTCTGACTTCGGCTCAGGTCATGATCTCACGGTTCGTGAGTTCAAGCCCCACATCTGCCTCTGTGCTGACAGCTCAGAGCCTGGAGCCTCCTTCAGATTCTGTACCTCTTCCTCTCTGTCCCGCTCATGCTCTGTCTCACTCTGTCACTCAATAATAAATAAAAATGTTAAAAAAAATTTTTTAAATAAAAAAAGAAGGTTCAGTGTCAGAGCACCTCGGTGACTCAGTCATTTAAGCATCCAACTCTTGCTTTCAGCTCAGGTCATGATCCCAGGGTCGTGAGATGGAGCCCCGCCTCCAGCTTGAAACTGAGTGTGGAGCCCGCTCGGGATTTACAAATAGGAACTTAACATGGATCATTGTCATAAATATAAAAGCTAAAACTATAAAAGTTCTAGAAGGAAACAGGAAAAAAATCTTTGTAACTTTGGATTAGGCAAATGATTCTTAGGAAACAAAAAGTCTGAAACAAGAGAAAAAAACTGATAAATTGGACTTCATCAAAATTAAAAATTTCTTCACTGTGAATGACATCATTCAGGAGCAAGTCACAGGTTGGGAAAAATATTTACAAAACATGTATCTGATAAAGGATTTGTATCCAGAATATATACAGAGCTTCTACAATTCAATAGTAAAAAAGAACTAATTCAATTGTTTTAAAATGCAAAAGATCTAAATGTCCATTTCACCAAAAATGATATAATGAGGGCACAAAAGTACATGTACTACGTCATTCATCTTTAAGGAAATTGCTTTTAAAAGCGCAATAAGGGGGGTGCCTGGGTGGCTCAATCGATTAAGCATTCAACTCTTGACTTCAGCCTGGGTCATGATCTCACAGTTTGTGAGTTCAAGCCCCACATCAGGCTCTGTGCTGGCAGCACAGAACCTGCTTGGGATTCTGTCTCTCTCTCTCTTCCCCTCCCCTGCTTGCTCGCTCTGTTTCTGTCTCTCTCTCAAAATAAATATAAATAAATGAATAAATAAATGCGCAATGAGGGAAAATGGTGGAGTAAGGAACTTCAAAAGTCCACTATGACATATAAGCAATGAACAAAGCTGGCAAAATGGGGCGCCTGGGTGGCTTAGTCGGTTAAGCGTCCGACTTTCGCTTAGGTCATGATCTCACGGTTCGTGGGTTCGAGCCCCGCGTCGGGCTCTGTGCTGACTGCCAGCTCAGAGCCTGGAGCCTATTTCAGAGTCTGTGACTCCCTCTCTCTCTGGCCCTCCCCTGCTCACGCTGTCTCTCTCTCTCTCCTAGAAATAAATAAAAATATTAAAAAAAAAAAGAAAGAAAAGAAAAAAGCTGGCAAAAACTGTCAGTATCAACTCTTTCGGAGCTCTGAAAACTAAAACCTTACAGCAACCAGGCGCACTTATTCAAGAAAAACAGCTAAATCTCTAGGAACAGCAAGCTTTCTAACATTTTTTATAGTTTATTTATTTAAGTAATTCCTACACCCCACATGGGGCTTGAACTCACAAGCCCAAGATCAAAAGTCACATGCTCTTCTGACCAAGTGAGCCAGGTGCTCCAAGCTTTCTAACATTTTAATATTCCCTAGTCTCATCCCATACTTTTCAACTCAGGGTCTCCTGGAAAATGATGGCCTACTTTCCTGGTACCAGTACCAGAGGGAGCAAAAGAGACCTGAATGGTAATTTTTTTTTTTCCTGTCAAGTGACTCCCTGGAGAATGGACTCAAAAGGCTTGTCTTTATCTCAGCTAACTTGTCCCAGTGCTAAAGCCACTATCCAAGGGACATTTGTGAAAAACATTTATAGGCTAGTGTTTTAGTCATTGCTACCTGAGGCAATTGATAGCAGGTAAGCAAATAATAGACTGCCCAAGAAGCTTGAGAGGAAAGACAGGAGAATAAGGTTTGGGGAATAGAGCCTTGAAAAGCTCCAGGGAATCTAGAAAATCACGCACATAAGCAGGACTGTGTGTATGCTCAGGAAAGACCCAAGAAAGCCCTAAGTTTTCATATCTGGTTGACTTTGCAAAAGCTAAAAAAGAAGGTTAAGACAGTTGTAAATTACCTGAGTATTGAAGGTATATCCTAACTTACAAACATACAACATGCTGCAAAGACTGGGAGATTTTTAAATTTTTTTTAACATTTTAATTTTTTTATTTCCAAGCATTTAAGAAAATCTCTATTTAATCATTAGCCAATTAGTAAGCTAATAGAGACTTAAGTAGGCATGTACAAATAATAGACTTTATAAAAATTAGTTCAGAAAAGTTACTAAACAAATAACAACTACAAACAATAACAATGAACTCTGGGGAGGGAAGAGAATCTGATTTCCAGAGTTAAAACATTATAATATTCAAAATGACCAATTTTCAACAAAAAAATTTAAGGCATCCTAAAAAACAGGAAAGCATGGCCCACACACAGGATGGGAAAAAAAGCAGTCAATAAAAATAAAAACCATGTCTGTGAGGAAGCCCAAATGCCCTTTACTAGACAAAGATTTAAATCAGCTGTTTTAAATATGTTCAAATTACTAGAGAAAACTATGTCCAGACTGACTAAAGCCAAACCCGCAACTGACTCAAGAAGAAATAAAAAAAATAAAAAATAAAAAAAAATCTGAATAGACCTGTAACAAGTAATGATATTGAATCAGTAATCAAAAAGCTTCAACAAAGGAAAAACCCAAGATCAAATGGTTTCACTGGTAAATCCTACCAACTGTTTAAAAAAGAATTAACACATATTTTTCTTAAATTCTTTCAAAAAAAATAGGAGATGGGTGAAAACTTCCTAACTCATTTTATAAGGCCAGTATTATCTGGCTACCAAAGCCAAAGACATTACAAAAAAGGAAAATTGCGGACCATTATCCCTTATGCATATATACAAACATCTTCAGCTAAATGTTAGCAAAGCAAATTCTGTGGCATATTAAAAATATTAAATACTAATGACCAAATGGCATAAATCCTAAAAATACAAGATAAGTTTAGCATATAAAAATAAATCACTGTGATAGACCATAGTAATAGAATAAAGGAGGAAAATACATGATTATTTCATTAGATGCAGAAAAGGAATTTGACAAAATCCAACACCCTTTCATTATTAAAGCACAAAACAAACTAGAAATAGAAGGTAAACTCCTCAATCGAACAAAGGACATTGATGGGAAATTCATAGCTAACATCATAATAGTAAAAAAAGCTTTTCTCGGGGCGCCTGGGTGGCTTAGTCGGTTAAGCGTCCGACTTTCGCTTGGGTCATGATCTCGCGATTTGTGGGTTCAAGCCCCGCGTCGGGCTCTGTGCTGACTGCCAGCTCAGAGCCTAGAGCCTGTTTCAGAGTCTGTGTCTCCCTCTCTCTCTGACCCTCCTCTGCTCACGCTGTCTCTCTCTCTCTCTCCTAGAAATAAATAAAAATATTTTAAAAAAAAAAAAGCTTTTCTCCCTAAGATCAGTAACAAAACAAAGATGTGTATACTCTTTCCACATCTATTCAACATTGTACTAGAACTTCTAGTCAGGGCAATTAGGCAAGATAAAGAAACTAAAAGCATCCAGATTGTAAAGACAGAAGTAAAACTCTTATTTGCAGGTGATATGATCTCATATTTGGAAAATTCTTATGAATACACGTTAAACAAACAAAAAAACTTATTAGAGCTAATAAAGTTCAGCAAAATTATAGGATATAAAATCATTATACAAAAAATCAATTTTATTTCTGTACTCTATCAATGAACAATCTGAAAATGAGATTAAGAAAATAATTCTATCATCAAAAATAAAACATCTGGGAATAAAGTTAACCAAGAAAATTCAAGGCTTGTATACTGAAAACTCTAAAACATTGCTGAGAGAAATTTAAGAAGACCTAAATAAATAGAAAGTCCTAAATAAATAGACCTAAATAAAAAGACCTAAACAAATAGAAAGTCATCCCATGTTCATGGACTGGAATATTGTTAATATTGATCTATAGATCACCTATAGGTTCAATGTAATTCCTATTAAAATTTCAACTGCTTTTTTCTAGAAATGGACAAGCTGATCCTAAAATTCATGTGAAATGCAAAAGCCTTTGAATAGCCAAAACAGTCTTAAAAAAAAAAGTTGAGGGACTCACACATCCTGATTTCAAAACTTACTACAAAGCTATAGTCATCAAGGCAATGTGATAACAGCATAAGAAAACATATAAATAAATGGCATAGAGTTGAGAACCAGAAATACACACATACATTACAGTCCAATGATTTCAACAAGGATGGAGGTGGCTGGTGAGGGACAGATAGTCTTGTCAACAAATAGTGTTGGAAAAACTGGACATCCACATCAAAAAGAATTAATCTGGACTCCTATCTAACACCATATACTAAAATTAACTCGAAATGTACCAAAGACTTAAATATAAGAACTAAAACTGTGAAACTCTTAGAAGGAAACAGGTGTCTACCTTTCTAACCTTGAATTAGGAAATGGTTTCTTAGCTATGACACAAAAAGCACAAGCAACCAAACTAAAAGTAGTTTTGTCATCAAAATTAAATGTTTCATACATCAAAGGATTCTATGAAGAAAGTGAAAGGGAACCCACAGAAAGGGAGAAAATATACGTATCTGAGAGGGTCTAGTATCCAGAATAATCTAACTCAACAATGAAGAGTAAACAACCCTATTTAAAAATAAGCAAAGAGTCTGAATACACATTTCTCCAAATTAGAAATACAAATGACCAATAAGCACATGAAATGATGCAACATTGGTCATCAGGGAATGTATATCAAAACCACAATCTGATAAAACTTAACACCTGCTAGGATGGTAATTTAGGCCAAATTGTGTCCCCCAAAAATCCATGTTGAAGTTCTAACCTCTGTTACCTCAGAATGTGATTGCATTTGGAGGAAGGGCCTTAAAAAGTGACAAAGTAAAACGAGATCATATGGGTGGGTCCTAATCTAATATGACTCATGTTTTCATAAGAGGAGATTAAGACACACACACACAGGAAAGACCATGTAAAGACATAGAGAGAAGACTGCCGTTTACAAGCCAAGGAGAGGCCTTCAGAAGAAACTAACCCTGCTAACACTTTGATATACTTCTAGCCTCCAGAATTGTAATAAAATAAATTTCCATTGTCCAAGCCACCCTGTCTGTGGTACTTTGTTACGTTAGCCCTAGCAAACTAATACACGTGCCATTTTTAAAAATAGACAATATCAAGTGTTAGTGAAAGAAGATGTAGAGTAATTTGACCCTCATACATTGCTCATGGAAACTTAAAATGATGCAGCTCCTGTGGAAAAAATATTTGTGACTTCTTAAAAACTTAAACATGGAGTTATCATATGACCCAACAATTCCACTCCTAATTATATACCCAAGGGAATTGAAAATATGTCCACAAAAATTTGCGCATGAATGTTAATAGCAGTATTATATACAATAGACAAAAAGTAGAAATAAGCCACGTATCCATTAACTGACAAAAGACAAAATATGTTTTATCCAATACAATGGAGTACTATTCAGCCATAAAAAGGAATGAAGTACTAATACATACTACAACATGGATGAACCTTGAAAACATTATGCTATGTGAAAGAAGCCGGACAGAAAAGTCTAGCTAGCACATAATTTCATTTACTTTCTTTTTTTTAAATGTTTTATTTATTTCTAGGAGAGAGAGAGAGAGAGACAGCATGAGCAGGGAAAGGTCAGAGAGAGAGGGAGTTACAGACTGAAACAGGCTCCAGGCTCCGAGCTGGCAGTCAGCACAGAGCCCGATGCGGGGCTCGAACCCACGAACCGCGAGATCATGACCTAAGCGAAAGTCGGACGCTTAACCGACTAAGCCACCCAGGCGCCCCTACTTTTTTTTTTTTTTAATGTTTATTTCTGAGAGAGAGAGACAGCGTGAGCAGGGGAGGGTCAGAGGGAGAGGGAGACACAGAATCTGAAGCAGGCTCCAGGCTCTGAGCTAGCTGTCAGCACAGAGCCCGATGCGGGGCTCAAATCCACGAACCGTGAGATCATGACCTGAGCCGAAGTCGGACGCTTAACCGACTGAGCCACCCAGGCGCCCCACATAATTTCATTTATATGAAGTGTCCATATTGAAAAATCTGTGAAGACAGGAAGGAAATTAATGGTTGACAAAGGATGGAGGGAGAAAGGGGATAAGGAAATTGGGAGATATGAGCTTTCTTTTAAGGATGATGGGAAGTACTGGAATTAGTGGTGATAATTACACAAACTTGCAAATATTCTAAAAACCACTGAATTCTATACGTTAAGTGGTTAAAATGGTGAATTTTATGTTACGTGAATTTTATCTTAATTTTTTAAAAATTACATTGAGATATCACCTTACAACCAAAACAATGGCTAACATTTTAAAGACTGGCACTACCCAATGCTGACAGGGACAAGAGCAACTGAAACTTTCATAGGTTGCCAGTGGGAATTCAAAATGAGTCAGCCACATTGGAAAACAATTTGGCAGTTTCTTATAAAGTTAAACTTACACTTACTATATATCCCAGCAATCTGACTCCTAGGTATTTTACCCAAGAGAAATGAATACATAGATCCATATGAAGACCTACATGCGAATATAGATAGCAGCTCTGTTCATAATAGCCCCCAAATAGAAACAACCCAAAGGTCCACCTAACAGATTGTGGTCCCAGAATGACTAAAGGTAAAAATACTGATAATAATAGCAATTTCATTCCTGAATATATACGCAAGTAAAGTGAGTATATCTGTATAAAAAGATACACATAGGAAAGTTTATAGCATTATTATTCAGAAGGTCCGAAAATTTGCCACAACCCAAGTGTCAATTATCAGTAAAATGGAGTTAAATATGGTATAAACATATGAAATTTACACAGCAATTAAAAAGGAAGAACTACTGGTACATTTATCAACAAGGATGAATGTACACATGTAATGTTGAGCATAAAAAACGCCAGACATAAGAGTACATACTCTATGATTCCATAAATAGAAAATTTAAGAAAGTAAAACAATTTTATGGTGATAGAAGTCAGTATAGTGGCTATCCACGGGGCGGTGGGGGCGGGGGGGGATGGTGGTGAAAGGTAAAATGGGTACTT
>NW_027529934.1:3414604-3422765 GCF_008692635.1 Crocuta crocuta | reverse complement strand
CCTGAAAAGTTCAGGAGAGATGTCTGGGACACTGGAAAGTTCATGATCTGGTTAGTAGTTACATACACATGAAAATTTATCCAGATGAGCATTTAAGATTTATGTACTTTGTATGTTGTACCTAATTAGTAAGTGTTTTAAATTTTCATAGAAAGTAAAAATTACCCTGGTCCTCCTAGCTCCCTCCAATTCATCCATAGTCCCATTAAAATTATCCTTTTAATTTTTTTGAGACAGAGAGAGCGAGAGTGCACATGCGCAAGCAGGGGAGGGGCAGAGAGAGGATCTTAAGCAGTCTCCAAACCTAGCACAGAGTCTGACGCAGGGCTCCATGGTCTCACGGCCAGGAGATCATGACCTGAACCAAAATTAACCAACTGAGCCACCCAGGCGTCGCATACCCATTTTAAAAGAATATGTCATTATGTCACTCCTCTGTACAACTTCAGTGGGTCCTGTTGTCATGATTTCTGTCATGAATTTTGGATCCATCATGTCTGGTCCCTGCTCACTTGTTAGTCTCATTTTTCAGGGTTTCAGCCAAACCCTTTGCAATTTCACACCTCCACATCTTCAAACCAGCTGTTTGTTTCGAAACTCCCACATCACACCACCTCCAACCAGCCTTCAGGAATCAGCTCACAGAGGGCTACTTTCCCTCTGAAGCCCTCTTTCACAGTCCCCGTTGCCCTCTGAAGGAGAATTAGGTCCTCTTTCCGCTCCGCTACCACATCTCTATTCCACATCTCCACTACAACACCTAGTACAGATTAGTGAGATGCTGTTTAGGCCAGTTGAGGGCTGACATGGTTTTATTCCAGTACACTGTGAGCTCCTTAAAGGTGGGGCTATGCTCCCTTCCATACTTGTGTCTCCAGTATCTGTTGAAGTGGCTGAAAGATAAGAGGTATTTGCTAAATGCACAAATTCGAAAGCTCTAAAGATATTTTCCTGCCAACCCCCTTAAATATATTAAGTTACAATTATTTGGTTTTCTTCTTTGCCAAAATCATAGACAAATAACTACTGATCTGAGCTTCTGACTGGATGAAAGAACAAATGTACCCATATTAAGCTCAGTCAGAAGCAAAGAAGCTGGAGGGTTTGGTAAATTTTTGCTTCCTTGCTGTAGAATTTTCTTCAATTTCTATGAGATTTTTCAAAATATTATAATAGCTCAAAGATTCCATTAAATCTTTTTTTTTTTTACATCCATGATCCCAGATTTCCCAGGCTTAAAGTAACTGTTTATGAACAAAAAAGTCATTAAAGAAAGTTAATACCTACCTTACACTTTGATGTTAGTCTTCACAAATAGACTCCTGCCAGCTAACTGTCCAGTGGCATGGGCAGGGTCAAAATACTTGGTAAAGTTGCCACCAACTAGCCATTGATTTTATTCATTATTTAGGCAAACAAAAGACACGGTCCCTCTCTTCAAGTAGGTGGTAAATAACCACAGACTGGTTTTGCTCTTTCTTACATGCAGCTTGTTCACGCTCTCCTCTGACACTCCATTGCTCAGTCTCTTCATTCTCCTCGGTGTCCAAGGAATCCCTGCCGAGGGCTGCTCTTACTCCTTAATATCTTCCCAGAAAGATAACCCTAGGAGCCCTAAAAGACCAAGCCAGGCAGCAAGATCATTCGTCAGAGGTTAGCTCAATTCTGTAACATCCACAAGTCTCTGCACTGTAGGGACTCACAAATCTGCAAAGCCCCATTCAGGACTGAGAGATAGGAATAAGAAAGCATTTAGGGTAGAGAAGAGAGAAAGGCTAACCTAAATTTCATACTCTGACTGCCAAACTCCTAGAATTGTACCTCTGTTTTAAAAGCCTGGACATCAAGAGCTCTTAATTTAATCAGCCCATACAGGTTAGGAAAGGGGTGAGTGCTGTAATGTTTTCATCAAAGACGACTGCAGAACATACACTCATACATACATTCCATCAGCCTTCCAGACTAATTTACTGACTATTATAAGACCACTATTTAAATCTTCCCTGTTTCAGATTAACTTTTGAGTTTGCCACTACTCTAGCAGGCTAAGATGTAGTATTAGGTTAGAAAAATGAGAAACCATATAAAAAAAAAAGAAAGGAAACATTCCACAACCATAAAGAATTAGGAAACCACTGTACCAGACTACAGGATTCTGCAAGGGAAAGAACTATGTCACCATGACAACCTGGGATATTTTTATTGAGAGAGTTGATAGGCTATACAGAAACATTTTTCAGAATTTGGAGGTTGAAAGTGATGTATAAGAACATGTGTGGGAGTTGAGAGACATTTCAAATTTGGATTTTCATCTCTTTTTTTCATCTTTTCCTTGCAATCTACATGTTGCCAAATCTTGTGTCTTAAGGGCAAAGGGATAAAAGTAACTTTTATATCCCATATTCATATAGAAGCATTATGGACACGTGTGTATATGTAACTTCACTACTTAGAAGGTTTTCATTAACAAAGAATACAAAGTTTCTTGACAGCAGGAGAAATTTATATCAATTAATAACTCAAAATAGTTTATTATACATTCGCATACCCATCCTTGGCTTAAAAACATGAATGTATCAGATAGATATTTCTGTCATTTATTGAATCCATACTATATTACTTCTCATTTGACTTTATAACATTTTTGTCTTCTATTATTAATTTCCCTTGTACCATTTCCCAAGGAGTCTGCATAAAGTTCTGTTACATGTGTATTATCTACTTGGTATATGCTAGTTTACTTAACAAAGTGTATGTATTCAATGTTATTTTGCCTACAAAGCGGACACAAAATAAAACAAAATGTTTCTGCCTCTCTGTGTCTTATAACAGATACTTCACAGCTATCATTTTATTCAAACTTCACAATATTTCATAGGTATTATTATCCCCATTTTAGAGATGAAGTAACTGTTATCAAGAATGTGATACAATTTGCTAACTCCATAGGGAAGTGTCGGGTCTGTATTAAAATCCAGGTCTATTGGACTCTTGAGAGTCTTCCCATATCCCATGTTACATTGAATTTCAATGTCCTCATAATCCTTGAGGCACAGACTTTGCACTAATAAATAAACAAATTATTTCTGGACAATAAGGCAATATAATCCAATATATTTATACTTCCAGTTAAGATACCTGTAAGTTCTTGTATTGAAAACATCCTCTGCTCTAAACACATAGCAATGACACATAAAATATAAAAAGAGAAATTAAGAAACAAACACAGGTATCTGGGTGGCTCAATCAGTTGAGCATCCAACTCTTGATGGTGGCTCAGGTCATGGATTCACAGGTTGTGGGATCGAGCCCCACACTGGGCTCCATGCTGGGCATGAAGCCTGCTTGGGATTCTCTCTTTCTCTCTCTCTCTCTGCCCCTCCACTGCTTGTGCTCATTCTCTCTCTCTCTCTCTCTCTCTCAAACTAAATTAAAAAACAAACCATTATCATGCTCAGAACTCATATAAACCTCTCTGAGGCCCCAAACACCAAAGCTGAAGCCTGCTGGGCTCCCCATCTAGGAATTTTGCTCTGCTGCGTAGGGGAACCAAAAATCTTCCCAAGAAAGGGAAGGCTTAGATTCAGGTTCACTGCTGAAACTAGGGGCTTCTTCACCCATGAAAGAAGTTGAAGAGGACTGCAGTGACTGCTTCTAGAGCCATGGCTTAGGGAGCCAGGAGAAAGGTGACACAGCACCACATCCAGGACCTGGGCCAACTTGCCCGCTAGATCAGAGACCGGATCTGTAATTTCTCTTAATAGCATAGCTAGACAAGCCTAAGCCAGGAATATAAGTCCTGATTCTGGTCTGGGAGTCCCTTGGGGGAAAGTAGAGGCAACTAAGAGTTAACAAAGAGTGAGAAAAGAAAACAAATTTCCTAATCAGGATGTCTGCAAACCAAAATTCCAACACATATGAGGAAACTCAGAACACTGACCAACAAAATTAAAAAAGAAGAGAGAAATTCATTCCAGATGAAATGAGCATAAGAAAATGATCTGAAAATGAGTTTTAAATAGCATGTAAGCATATTTGAATATTCTCTAAGAAAGTTAAAAGAAAAAATACAAGGAATTATAAAAGCAAGGAGAAATTTTTTTTAAAAAGGTTGATGTGGAAAAGCATCTACTAGATATCCTGGAAATAACAAAATATAGTCACTGAAATAAACACTCAATAGATAAAATACACTCTAGTATGGTCTCAGCTGAAGAAAAAGTTTGGTAAATTAATAGAACTGAAGCTTCCCCCAGATCTCCACATAGCAAGAGAAATGAAAAGAAGGAGAGGAAAGTGAAGGAGGAGGACAGGAGGAGGGGTTAAGAGTAGTCAGAAGATAAAAGAATTAAGAGGATTTAATAGTGATCTAATAGGAATACCAGAAAAAAAATAATAGAGGAAATGGTGGGAAAACAATATTCACAGAGATAATGGGGTTAGCATTTCTGAATTGAACAAAGAAATTTTCAGAATGGAAGTTCACACTGAATACTAATTAGTAAAAAGCTATTCCAGGGCACCTGGTGGCTCAGTCTGTTAAGCATCTGAACTCGGTTCAGGTCATGATCTCATGGTTCAGGAGTTCAAGGCCCACATCAGGCTCTCTCTGCTCTCAGCACAGAGCCTGCTTTGGATCCTCTGTCCCCCTCTCCCTGCCCCTCCCATACCTTTGCTCTCTCTCTGTCTCTCTCAAAATAAATAAACTTTAAGAAAAAAAAAAGAAAAAAGCAATTCCACATATACAAAGTAGACCTTAAAAACCAACAGGAGAAAGGACAATTTAGCTGCAATGGAATGACATTTAGACTTACAGCAGACTTTTAATCAGCAACAATAGATGTTAGAACACAAGAGTAATTAAGAATACTATGGAAAAATAACTGTGGGTCTCAAAGTATACCAAACCCTAAATTATCATTCAAGAAAGAAACCAAAATAAAGATATTATCAATGACACAAAAACTAAGAGATTTTATCACAAACATTTGCTAAAAGGAAAAACAAGAAAGAGCAAAGAAATTGTTATGAATATGTTGGTGAATTTGCTTACTATTAAAAGGCTAACTTTGAGAGAACAAAATAAACTAAGAAATATGGGTAGCAATGTTTAGTGAAGAGTTAACGTCTACTAAAGTCTTATTTGGGAAGAAGATAGAAATAAGATTTTTATTAGATTTTTTTTGTTAGGAATAGAAATGAAATTAGTATTTGGCATAAGGGAATTTTTGGACACACCTAGTAGAAGTATAACCATTTTGGAGAGCAATTTCTAGCAGATGAGGACATATTCCCTCTCACCCAGCAATTCCAATTCTGGGCACATGTAAAGAAAACATCCCAGGGGCACCTGGGTTGCTCAGTCAGTTGAGCGTCCAACTATGTCTCAGGTCATGATCTTGCAATTCAGTTCATGAGTTCATGCCTCACGTTGGGCTCATCGGGCTCACAGCTCAGAGACTAGAACCTGCTTCAGATTCTGTGTCTCCCTCTCTCTACCCCTCCTCCGCTGGCGTTCTGCCTCATTCTCTATCTCAAAAATAAATAAACATTAAAAAATAAGTAAATAAAATGTTTTTAAAAAATCACAATGTGGGGCACCTAGGTGGCTCAGTCAGTTAAGCATCCGACTTCAGGTCAGATCATGATCTCACAGTCTGTGGGTTCGAGCCCCACATCAGGCTCTGTGCTGATGGCTCAGCCTGTTTCAGATTCTGTGTCTCCCTCTCTCTCTCTGCCCCTTCCCCACTCATTCTCTGTCTCTCAAAACTGAATAAATGCTAAAAACAATTTTTTAAAAAAAATCACAATGTGAGCAAGGAGACATAGAATATTCATAACGGCACTGGTAATAACAGTAAAAAACTATAAACAACATAAATATGTGTCAGCAGAATAAAGGATTAGTAAATTGTGATTCGTATTTGGAATACTGTGTTTAGTAGAAAAAAGTGAATGAACCAGAATTAGAGGTAGAAACACGAGTAAAATCTTAATATTTGTTGCAGAAAGAGAATAAAAAACAAGTTGCAGAAAGATACAGAGCATACCATTCAAGTTTTAAAATATTTTAGATAAAATATTACATGTTGTTTGTAATACTTAAAATAAATGGAAAAGCTTAACAGCACACGAGAATGAAAAGAGCCAAAATCAGGACAGTAGTTACCTTTGGGAAGATGAAGGGGAATGGCATTGTATATGGGGTACCAAGAGCCTTCAGTTATATTTGTAATACTTCCTTTTTTAAAAAAGTTTATTTTGTTTATTTTGAGAGAGAGAGAACATGAGCAGGGGAGGGGCAGAGAAAGAGAGACACAGAATCCAAAGTAGGCTCCAGGCTGTGAGGTGTCAGCACAGAACTGGACTTGGGGTCGAATTCATGAGCCGCGAGATCATGACCTGAGCTGAAGTCGTACACTTAACTGACTGGGCCACCCAGGTGCCCCTTATAATACCTTATTTCTTATGCTGGGTGTAGGGATAAATGAATAAATGGATGAGTGAATGAATTTTAACTGCAAATATCACTGGAGTATACCTGATAAAGAGGTATAACTAAAATAATATCTGGAAATATTATTTAAATTGGAACCTAACAAACTACATATGTTATGCTCTTATTATGGCAATAACTTTCTTTCCTCTAGCTTTATTGAGGTATGATTGACAAATAAAAACTGTATATATTAAGGCATACAACATGATGTTTTGATATACGTATACATTTTTAAATGATCATCACAATCAAGCTACTATAATATATCCATCACCTCACAGTTACTATTTGTGTGTGTGTGTGTGTCTGTGTGTGTGTGTTGAGGACATTTAAGATCTACTCTCTAGCAAATTTCAAATATACGTTATTATTAACCATACTCATCACGGTATATATTAGGTCTCACAACTTCTTCATCTTATAACTGCAAGTTTGTACACTTTGAGCAATATGGTATTACCTTCTGATTCTTCCTGTCCTCTGGAAGCCAGTGAAGGCCTTTTCCAGATGTATCAAAGTAAAACGTTTCTGTTTCAGTTTGTTTTGGACTCTTCTTCTACCTCCTGGCTCTGCCTTGTTTGCAGATCCAATCCGGACATCCCAGTCCAGATGCTGAAATGGTCACTTACCTGCTCAAGGATTGGAAAAACAATTTTCAGATAATTCCAAGTCTCTCTGCTATTGTTCAAAATGTGCATCCTGAGTATTATTTTCTCTTCCGCCACATTTCCGTAGCTCTAGCCATCTCTATTTCTAGCTATACAGCACTTAATTCTGTCGTGAGCTTCTATGTGCCTCTGTTGCACTCTGAAAAGTGCTTCCACTCGTGACTTACTCCTCAGGAGGAGACACACTCTCTGACTTCATGCCACTGCATCTCTCCATCCTCATCTCTGCTCCACAGACAGCCTTGGCAGTTTCAGTGGAAGAGAGGGGGCAGTCTTACCTGCTTTATAGTTTTGGGCAGGAAGAATGTTCATAGACCAAGAGTAAACACAGAAACACAAAAACTCATCAGTCTAGGTATTAAAGAACTGTGCCCTTTCCCAGTGGGCACAGAATTCTTGAGAGTCCCCACATCACAGAAGTGTGGGATTTTAAGCACTTCCACTTTCTTTGAAACGTCAGTCCCACTGAGAGGTTTAACTCACACCTGACTGCCATATTTGCTACTCACACCCCAGCCCAGTCAATTCAAATTCCTGAGGTCTTAAGCAGTCCCCTAGTACCTGATGAATATCTGTATGCTTGTCTAAAAAACTTGGTTTCCCTTTAGTAGACACCTTGAACCCCGAGGTTTTTTTGACTGCCCTTCTTCACTGCCTCAATCCCTGACTATCTGTGCAATTATGATGGGATGGTATTTTGAAACATCAATGTCTCTACCCATTTCTTGTTAGCACTAAACTACGTCAAGAAAGAAATGACCTGCTCACTGGAGATTGACCTTAATTATCTAAACTTCAATTCTTAAAACATTTCTGATTAGTTTCTATAATAATATACTTTTCTTTTTTTTTTTTAATGTTTTATTTATTTCTAAGAGAGAGAGAGAGACAGCGTGAGCAGGGGAGGGTCAGAGAGAGAGGGAGTCATAGACTGAAACAGGCTCCAGGCTCTGAGCTGGCAGTCAGCACAGAGCCCGACGCGGGGCTCGAACCC
>NW_027529934.1:3369532-3413531 GCF_008692635.1 Crocuta crocuta | reverse complement strand
CTGAAACAGGCTCCAGGCTCTGAGCTGGCAGTCAGCACAGAGCCCGACGCGGGGCTCGAACCCACGAACCGTGAGATCATGACCTAAGCGAAAGTCGGACGCTTAACCGACTGAGCCACCCAGGGGCCCCAATATACTTTTCTTTTAAGTAGATCACATTTAAAGTGTTTTTATTTCTTTTTTTCAGGTAATTTTAGAAATTAAATTTATGGAAGTGCTAGGGCACCTGGCTGGCTCAGTCAGTGTAGCATGTGACTCTTGATTTCTGGGTTGTGGGCTCAAGCCCCACACAGGGTACAACGCTTACTTAAAAATAAAATCTTTAAAAAATTTATACAAGTGCTCATTTGTCTCTATAAGCCAATCAGAGCACAGCTCCTTTAATAAAATATACTTCATAATTTAACTTATTGACATCGTCCAGATGTAGGACATCTCATTTTCATATAATGAGAGGTAAAGCCCTCATAAATAACAGACACATAGACACATAGACATCTAGAGAGTTTATGGCTTTGAGTCTACAATTTCAGCCACATGTCAAGAATCAACACAGAAACACAAAAACTAGTCCAGATACCAAAGAATTGTTCTTCCCAGTAGGCACAGAATTTGTGAGCTCAAAATAAGAAACAAAGACAAATAAACGAGAATAACAAACTAGATTCTCTGCTGTCTTTCTCTCAATACCAAAAAAAAAAAAAAAAAAAAATTTTTTGCTTTTTTTCCCCCAAAACCAAAAAAAAAAAAAAAAAAAAATCTCTGTAAGTCATTTATCCTTTTACAGAGATCACCAAGTGGTCAGACCATATTACCAAATTGCCAATCACTACTGCCACCAGAGAGGCATAATTTATTAACCATACACAAGCCAAAACACAAAACTGGTGGAGAAGAAAACTAAAATTAAGAAAACAGAGATCGAAAAATTCTGTTGTGCTTCAGAGTCACCTCTGAAAGCAGAAGAAATACATGGACTTGGCAATCCATGAGCTAGAGCTCTCTGGTCATGAGTTCATCTGGTTCTATCAGATGAAGACACCGGGCATCTTGGTGGGAACTGTAAATCTGTTAAAGGATAATTCTAAAAGAAATAATTTAAAAGGTAGTTATACAAAATGATTTTATTAACTCTTTTATTAACTCTCTCTGACACATATTACAGTCTGTTCCAGGAGAATCCAAAAAGCAGACACTTTACAGATGAGGAATATTGACCTTGCAAATGGATGCAAAACTGGCTTTTCTACAGAGAAAGAAAGTTTTCCCTCCACTGAATTGAACTCAACTCACTGTTCATAGATAATAATCATTTGTATTACCATCTGTTCTCTAAAAGTTAACTTTAATCACTACAGAATTCTAAAATAGTCTGATTCAAGATAAAGGTGAGTATCTTTTAATATCAGACAATCCTCCAAACGCCAGCATTCCACTGAAAGGACAGCCATTAATCTTTTTTGCTTATTTCAAAGTGTTACATTTCTCCTTACACATTACAAACCAGAGGATATAGGATGTACTAAAGGGAGAAGTTTCTGTTCATTCACATATCTGCCCTACTTCTGATCCTGTGTTAATCATTCAATCAAAAATGTCTACAATCTTATTGTGTGTCCTTAGCACAGCACTAGGTGCGGTAAATTTTGAAAAAAATGGGTCATGATCCTTGCTCACGGGGTATTTACAAGCTCATTATGGAAATAAGACATACAAGATAGTAGTCAATAAATATAATAAACTGCAAAACTTTCAGTACAATAAGAAAATACAGCAGTATGAAATAGAAATACATCTGACCATTATTATTCATGCAGTATGTATTTGTGAATTTGTCTACCTACTAAAATTTATCTCCAACTCCAAAATCAATACTTGCAAGTGCTTTTGCAGTCATTCATGGACATATGCAGAGTGGTGAAAAATGTCGTATATTCCCAGCTGAGGTGTAAGGAAGCAAAGCTTGCTTTCTTCTTTCGGCTCTCACACTACAAACAACTGTCCTCTTCACAGTCTATTTAGTACCATGTTTTTCACATTTTTGTGTTTTATGTGGGTGATTTTGCTGTTTAAAATGACCCCCAAGGGTAGTGCTGTAGTGCTGTCCTAAGCACAAGAAGTCTGCGATGTGCCTTATGGAGAAAATAAATGTGTTAGCTAAGCTTCACTCAGGCCTGAGTTATCGTGCTATTGACCACGAATTCAATGTGAAGGAGTCAAAAATATATACTAAATGAAGTGTCTTTAACCAGAAACACATATTTAAAAAAAAAGTAGGTTAAGCATCAATCAGGTGGCTAAACTGTGACCGGAGGCTCAGGGGAACCTAGGCCTGTATTTCCACTAGAGGCAATGGTTCGGTATTCACTAATTCGGCGTTGGCAGTAACTTTATACAAGACTAGCCATCACAGCTGAGGGCAATCAACTATACTACTGAGGGAAAATGTTTTTCAAGTACATCCGATTTATTAACATACAAGAGAACAAAAACGGCTTCCCAAGAAATGACTCCATTCACTGCTCTCCCAAAGAGCTTACAAAAGCAGTAACTCTGCCTTGCAGTAGCCTTTGCTCCTCCCCACTTTATACTTCTTTCTTCCTCAGTTTCTCTCTCTTCCTCCCTCTCTCTCGTTCTCAGAAGGGTCTCCACCTAATGAATGTTTTCCAATCATCTAGAATCCTATGCTAATATTGAGAGACACTACACACACACACACACACACACACACACACACACACACACACACTTAAAAGCGAGCCCTGCGGATGTGTTCCAAAATTAACCGCAAAAATCCCTGGTATCACAGTTCTACCGAAACACCGAGTTCCCCACCCGGGGCGTCCGCCTTTTGACTCTCCTAAGGACATCATAAAAATACGCCAAAACACACCTTCTTAGGTCTCACAAAGTCAACACCTCCTACCCTCCCATAGGCCTACACAAAGCTGTTCGGCCCTTAGTTTAGCTCTTGTTTCTTTAAGACACAAGCGGGGTGTTTGCCCTCCTCCGAAATGGCCGTCCGTGCTTCCCCCGCTCTGCGCATGCTTCTGGAACGCAATTCAGGGTTGTCATTCGCAGACTTTCGCGGCGCAAGATGGGGACTTGGCGGCCGCCGAGCCCGAACCTCCCAGCATGCCTTGCAGCCGGGCCGGGAGACCCGACGTCTAGTGATGGGGAGCCCCCGGTGCTTTCGGCCGCCGGGTCGGGTGTAGAGGTTGAGGTTGAGCGCCGAGCCTGGCAATCGGACGTCCGCAAAGGGAAAAATGGAAGCGTGGCGCTGTGTGAGGAGAGGCTACGGCCGCTGTGTGGTNAGCCCCCCCCCCGGTCCCCGGCCTCCTCCCAGGCCTCAGCACCCGCGGGGAGCTGAGCCTCCGCGGGGAGGCCGCGGGGCCGCAGTAGGTCCCGGGGTGGCCTGACCCCGAGAGAGGCGCGCGCGTCGCACGCACGCCCGGGGGTTTGTTGTTTGATGTTAGTGTCTCTCTCAAACTTTAGTCATTTGCGTATCAGCCTTTACGATTTTTTACCAAATTCTCGTTCCACACTTGTGTTTGCTGCATTCCTCTTGAAATTGACTCATTTTTTGAAAAAGCACTTAAGTAGTGCTGCCTGTATGGGCATCACCCCAAGCAGTATCCACAAAATCTTGGGTTTGATATACTGATTATGGGTTTTTTCCTAATAAATACTTAGATGTGAAAAATCGAAAAGTTTAATTGTGTACGGTATGAAACGGACTGGTGTACCGCACCTGGGAAACAGCACTGTATTAATTATTATATGTTGGGGGATCTGGTTTTAATCTCCTGTAGTCCGGGGCTTGATGACAGTTCATTTCTACAATGTTTTCCTGAGTACCAGCTGTGTGCCAGGCACTGTGCTAGGCACTTGAGAAGAGACCAGGATTAAAATGAGGAAGAAAGCTCTGGCCTTGACGGAGCTTATCATCTTAAGAGAAGGAGACATCTCTAGAAGTAACTACAAATACAGAGAATAAGTTTCGGAGCACAAGAATTGTATTTCAGTACAGTAGCTTATTAGGATGGTCCAAGCACCCAAATCTCTATGACTTGCAGAGTTGTCACAAAGCAGAATAGTCGGCCCATGTCATGTCTTTAAAATTGACAATTAAGTTGAATTTAGAGAACAATTTGAGAATGCATAAACAGCAAAAGTATATAATAAAAATTTTAAAGGCCTTTAAAATGAAATGAACATATACAAGTTAAATAACAGTCGATACTGTTTAAGCTAAATTTCTTTGGTGGTAGAAGTGGACATTATTAACACTATCTTGGAAGTATACCTTTAATGAATTCTAGGAAAGGATACAAGTCCTCTGAATCGAAACTTTTTGCCAGAATAGTATGGTAAGAAGATGGTGTTTGAGTTGTATTGTTTCTTAAGAGGAGCCTGAGAACAACATAACTATTCAAGTTCATGATAACACTACTTTGGAGATACTTTGGATGATCAGTAAATTGGTGCTGTTGGGTTTGGAGTGTTGGTGAATTATTAATGAGTAAGTGCTATCCCATTTCATTTCCCTCAAGGAGAAGCATGCCTTTAAAAAAAAAAAAAAGATGGAAAAATGAATTACCACCTACCAATTAGCAAGAGAGGTAGTTTGGTGAAGTTGTGATAGGTTTTTGTTTTTCCTAGCTATACAGATGTTTGGAAAATGTAATCTTGGTAAAAAACAAACAAACAAACAAACAAACTGTTCAGAAACCTGTTTTTACTCCAAACCCAAGTTGAAGGAGAGATTGGCTTTACTTGTAGTCAGCTTATGTATTCCATAGTGATTTAACTATTATGGTTGCTGTGGATTTTATTTATCCAGAGTTTATAAGATACTAGAAAGTGACTCTGAAAACCAGTTTGATGGTTAATTTCTCAGTTGAACTGAGGACTTTTTGAAGTGTATGTGGTTTGGGAGCCTGGTGGATTCTATGTTAGGTATTTTGAATACCATTCATAGGTGTTGAAGGACAGCTTTGAGATACTGCTACTGATAATTAAATCACAGCTGCTTTCACCCGTCCTTTATAGATCTTGAAAATTTTTTTTAGATTCATATTTTTCTTCTTTTTTCAGAGAGAGAGCACATGAGTAGGAGAGAGAGGTAGTGGGAGACAGAGAGAAAGAGAGACAGAGAGAATATCTGAAGCAGGCTCCATGCTCAGCTCAGAGTCCAGAGTCCGACGTGGGTCTCGATCCCACCACCATGAGATCATGACCTGAGCCAAAGTCAAGAGACGGACACTTAACCAACTGAGCCACCCTAGAAGTCAGATTTTAGATATCAGACATTATCTTTCCTTGAGGAAACATTTGGATTTTATGTGCTATAGCTGAACAAAAAGTGGTACCTCAAGGAGTGTATTTATTTCTTTTAGATACCCCATGTTTCCCCACGACCAGAAGAGTCTGGGCAGAGATTGGACTACACCGTGGGAGAATCTGCAAAGGTGTTGCTGGAACAGACATATTTCTAGTTGTATGAGGTGGCCTGGACATTACTCCCGTGCTCCTTATCCATACTTCAGTAGTAGGCATTTTTCACTACATTGGAGACCACCTTGTTTGTTTGAGTCTAGAACTCCGTTTCAGTACCATAACTGGAGACCTGACAGCCTGAGCCACACCTCTTTGATCCATCTCTCTAGTTACATCATGAACTCTGAGGGAGATGAGCCTTCATCAAAACGAAGAAAACACCAAGGTAAAGGTGACGTTTATCTTGGTGGAGAAATAGACGTAAGCCATAGAATGATTGACACTTTCCTATCTAATAATCCTTAAAACCCCCTCGAGGTTTTGGAGGGGTTCAGTATTTATTTTCAGCTGTTAGTTTTCTATTAGGAAAAAGGAAATTTTTTTTAAATGACCTCTTGATTTATATCTGTTTTTATCTTTTGTGTATTTCTGACAGTAAAAATAGAAGAAAGCATATATATAGAGAGAGGGAGAGATGGAGAATGAGGTTGGGAAAGAATGTAGGGCTAGATTAAAACATTGTTTAATTTAAGAATAATTATCAAATCCATTGTTTTTAAAACAGAGGTCCTTAGACTTTCTAGAAATTGGTATATGTTCTTTGGAGTCCACAGATCTATAAAAAAATTAAATTTCATGTTTTTATTATTTACTTATATACTTTAAAGATTTTATTTTTAAGTAATCTCCACACCCAACATGGGACTCGAACTCACAACCTGAGATCAAGAGTCACATGTTCCACTGACTGACCCAGCCAGGTGCCCCTCATGTTTTTATTTTTAATGCTAACCTTTTTATGTAAGACCAAAGGATATTCTTAAATACACACAATCATTAAACAAAAGATTTTTTTTTTTTTTTACAGAGTAAGATTTTAGCTTATTCAGTGTATCTCTTGTACTGGGTTTTATATATAATCTTGAGTCTGTCGGACGTTTTATCTTTTCATAAAGGAACCACATCTTATTCAACTTTGAGAATGAGTTTTCTCTAAATATGTTGATTATTTCTAGTTTTGTCAGATTCTTTACAACCGACTAGACTCCCTCTGTGCTACCTCCTCCCCTAAAGCATATATGAATTATCGAAGTGGAACTTGGAGTTATCTTTCTTACTGAGCCATGGTTTTGGGGGAAGAAAATTCCTCTGGAGATATTTGGAAGTAGACTGTTGTGTTTCTATGTAGAGAGCCGACATAAGTTTTTCAAACAAAGTCCTACAGAGTTAGTCTCACTTGGAAGTCAGAGCTTGCAGGTTAAGCTAGAAGATTAATTAGTGCTCTTTTAAGAAGAAATTCTACAATAAATTTGAGGAGAAATTGTAAGCACTGAACGTAAAAAATCTATTTGTATAGTACTTAACCACAGCATATGTTCATAAACCAGTATTCGTTTGAATGAGCGACAGGTGTATTTAGAGGCATTAAAATTAGGCTCCTAAGAGCAGTCAATCCATAACCTATAAATCTAGGGCTGTACGACGACATGAGATTGCCTTTCATTCATGCATTCATTGTTCATCAGGTCAGCACACTGCTCTCATGCTTAGCCTTCTGTAAATCTGGTGTGCTCCCAGGTGGAGCCGTGGCTTACTGACATAAGCATGGGCTCAGGAACCACTCCCTGCTGTCATTCTGTCCCACCACTAATTGTGTCAACTTGGACAGGTTATGGAGCCTCTCTGCTCCTTGGTTTCCAAGTGTGAAATAATGCCTACTTTGAAAGCCTGTTGAAGATGAAATGAGACATGTCAAAGTGCCTAATACACTGTTGGCTTCATAGTAGGTACTCAGAAAATTGTGGTGGTGGTGTTTTCCCTTTAATGGATGGGGGATGACATTTACATACTGATAAACTTTGATTGCGACCTGACTCTTTATATGTCCATTCTTCCTAGGTATTGTGAATAAGGAAAATGCTCTTCGTTAAGCCATATTTGTGACTTCCGATAATTCACTAATACTTTTCAATCAAGAGAACAGCCTTCTAACTTGCCTATCACTTTAAAGTGGTATTTGAAGGAATTGTGTGACACAATTATGACTTTTTAATTAGGCACCCTAAAAACCTGATCAGGCCTATTGCTTACTTTCTTTGATTCATCTGTCTTCTCTGCTGTGACCACCTTGTTCCTCCTGACATGGAAGGTATATAAGCTTTTGTAGTGTGACTTTATGTTGTGAAGTATATGAAGGCCAGAGACTGTCCTCTTTATGAGTCGTTTTCAAATTGTCTTCCATGGAACCCTAGCTCTCAAACACATTTCTGTATGTTTACTAAAAGCAAATGTGGTCAGGAGAAAATATGTATTTCCCCCATCATCCTAGCCCCAGCCTATGAGGGATTGATGGTCATGACGCAAAAAGTAATGCCAGAGAGTCATACAAGTTTGCAAAGTTTGAAAGACACTATTAATTAGATAATTTGATGGTTTCAGTTATTTCAAAAAAGGAACTGCAGAAAGAGTTGGCTTACAAACACTTGTCAGGACTGTACAAATCTCAGTGAATTTTATGTGCCCTTACATATACATATTTTACAGGAAAATATGAACAACTTTTTTAGACCTTCATTTTTCATATCTTAATATGATAGTGGCACCAGCGTAGGGCTGTAACTTTATCATGGTGGCTTGCATTTTGTTTGCATGACTAGAGCCCTTTATCTCCTGTACATAAGAAGACTGTGATTTGTGGCTACAAACCATTATAGACAGTCCCCAATTTATGAATGAATTGTGTTCTAGATAATTAGTTCTTGAGAATCAGTTGATGATCCCCAGTTTCCGTTTTCCCCATACACACTGTTACAATGTCATAGTAGTTCTGCAGGGTGTGCAGTTAGCTGTGGTTCTGGGCCTTTGCAGGTAGGATTCTCCATATTCAGTGAAGGATGGGGAAGAGGAGGGTTTCCATCCCTTTCCCAGGTACAGAACAAGCTCTGGGCCAAGTTCTGTAATCATTGAAGGCTTTTGTTTAGTTTGGTTTTCTTTCCTTCCACCTTTTTCTTTCCCCTTCTCTTCAGGCTCTTAGTACCTTCATGGTACCGTATGTCTCCCAGCACCGTGTTCCACCCAGACCTCACTATTCATAAAAATGATCTTCCTTTTCTAGCCTCTGGTCAAAATTTCTGTTCCTTCCATGCAGCAGATATTAAACATGTTTCCCGGAGGGTGTTTTTAAATTTTCACTTTATTGGCATTTCTATGGAGTGTATTGGTATTCTGATTGTAAATTTATCATTGTAGAAGATTTAGAAATATCACCCACACTCCTTCCACTCAGAAATAACCACTCTTAAAAATACTGGTGTTTCCTTTTGGTCTTTTTTGCCCCTATGTATGGAATTTTTTTCCTCAATTTAATTTTTAATTACTGGAATCCTAGGCATTGTAATCCAGTGACGCAAAAACCTTTATGCAGGAGAAGGGAGATGTTCTAGGGCTGAGGTTTTTCCTGTAATCTTATTCAGGCTTGAAAGTCCATCTCCAAATCTGTTTTCCCAAGTTCTTCCCTTTCCTTGTTTTCCCCTTCTGTTGAGCTCATAGAATCTCTAAAAGTGCCACATTTTTCTCCATGGTTTCCATGGCAGTAAGAATATCCTCCTTAATTAATGGTGGGGTGAGGGAAACAAGGCCAAAGGGGTGTGTGTGTACCTTTGTGTGTGTATGCAGCTCGTGTCTAAGTGAAGAACTACCTATAACTGCAAAATCTCATGCTGTCGGATTCTCTTGTATCACTGTATCTTTGCAGAATGTAAACTGTCACACATTCCTGGTCGCTCGCTGTATGCTGGGTTCTTCAGCCAGCCCTTACCTAGCATTCTGCACCTGTGTTCTCTCTCATTTTTGATTTGGTGTCCATTAAAAAGAATTCTTGCATTCTTTTTGTTTGCATCGTTCCACTAAATACTGCTTCCACGTATTGCCATCATATACCCTTCATTCATGTCGAAACCAGAATTCTGAGATAAGTTCTTGCTAGAGCTTAATCATTTGATGATCTTGTCTTACTCATACTAAATAAAATACAGTGCGAAATCATCTTATTGAAAAGCTGGCTGTAACATACAAATACAGTTGACCTTTGAACAACACACAAGCTGTGTAGGTCCACGTACACGTGTACTTTTCTGATTAAGTACGACACGGCACTCTAAACGTATTTTCTCCTCTTAATAACATTTTCATTTCCCTAGCCTACTTGATTGTAAGAATACAGTATGTAATACATGTGTCACATGTTAATCTACTGTTTACGTTATCAGTAAGGCTATCAGTCAGTGGTAGGCTATTACTAGTTAAGTTTTGGGGGAGTCAGAAGTTTTACGCAGATTTTCCATTGCAGGGGTGGGGTGTACCCTTGACCCTTCTCCCCCCGCATTGTTCAAGGGTCAACTGTATATTGTTATGGTTATGAAGTTGCCAAGCTTGTCTGGCAGATCCACTTCTTAACCATTAAGTGAGAAACTAGGACGCCTATTCAGTCTTAGCTTTATTAACATACTCTCAGTCTCCAAAATGACTTGCCAGATCCTTTTAAACTTGTTTTGTACCTGTTGGTCAGTCATTATATCATTTTACTGCCTTTGTAATCAATTTGATGACAATTTACAATTACTTAGGGCTATGTTGCCATTTCCTAGGGGAAAACATTCTGTTCATCGCCTGTAGGAGTTTTTAAAAGGCAAGAAAAAGCTTACATAGAGGAAAATTTATGGTTTGTTTTTCACTAACTCTTTATATGTTGTTCAATGTATTTTAACAGGCACAATACAACGGCATTGGGAATATATATGTAACCATAGTAAAGACAAGACAAAGATCCTAGAAGACAAAAATGTTGACTCCACATGTGAAGACAGCGATACCAAGTTTGACTTTTCAGTGATGTCCTATAATATACTTTCACAAGATTTATTGGAAGACAATTCACACCTCTATAGACACTGCCGGCGGCCAGTTTTACACTGGAGTTTTAGGTTTCCCAATATTTTGAAAGAAATTAAACACTTTGATGCAGATGTAAGTGCAGAATATCTCCAAAATTCTTCACATAAGAAAAGTTCACTTGTGTACTGAATGGTTTTAATCCGTTTGGTTTGTGGTAGGAGGTTTTTGGGTTTTTTGGGGGGTTTTTTGTTTTTTTTTTTGTTTATTTATTTTTGAGAGTGAGTGAGGGAGAGAGCAAGCAGGGGATGGGCAGATAGGGAGAGAGAGAGGAAGAGAGAGAGTGAATCGCAGCAGGGTCTGTGCCATATCAAGCCCCACAGAGCCTGATGTGGGACTTTAACTCACAAACTGTAAGATCATGACCCGAGCTGAAACCAAGAGTCAGATGCTTAACGGACTGAGCCACCCAGGTGCCCTGAGAAGGTTTTAAACATAGTGATGGAACAGTTTTTAACAACGTAGCATGACTTCCAAAGAGTCATTTGGTAACGGTTGTTGGTATAAATAATCATTAAATTTTCAAAGAAAAGATCCAAAAAGTTCTACTTTAAGAGACAGTTTTGAGACAGGGACTGGCATTATATTAGGTATTTAGTAACTGTTTCCTTTGACTTGAAATGTAAATCATTCTTATAAAAATCTAGAGGATGGCATTCAAATCACCTCGAGAAAGTACTAGAAGGACTTAGTACTAAGGAACATTTTAAATCAAGAAAACTACCCCAACATGTAAATTAAAAATATTTCTTTGGGGAAATACCAGTTTGGGATAGTAAGAGAGAGAGCTTCATATATGTAAAGGCCAGGGTTTGGGGGACTGATCAAATTTGGAAACATTAATTTGATAATTAAAAAAAAAAAGATTGTGTCTTTTATTTTAAGTTTCATTAGATTTTTAGAATTTTAAAAGCCTGTTTTTAAAGATGAAAGCACCAGAAAGTTCATATTTACTCTTTGTTTTAATTCAAACCATTTTTTTTCTTCCAAGGTACTTTGTTTGCAAGAAGTTCAAGAAGATCATTATGGAGCAGAGATCAGACCAAGTTTGGAATCTTTGGGTACAATGTAACTTTTATTCTAGCCAGATTTATTTTGGAAGATTTGTGTACTATTAAAGCATAACTTGCTAACAAAGATGTGTGGTATATTGGGCAAAAAAAAAAAAATCTTAATTTTAAAAAACTTAATACCCATTTCAAAAAGTCAGGAAAAGATTGAGGTATTTCAAGTGGAAACTTTTGTGTTGATACAGAATTTCGATTCAAACAGAAAAGCGTGTAAGAATCTCTTAATAGCTTCCTTTCCAGCAGTTGCTGTAGCCACAGCTAGACCTCTCAGATTCTGAGTTCCATATCAGAGTCCAGTTAGCTAACGGGAAGAAGCTAAAAACCTGCTTGATGAGTGAACACGTCTAGAAACAGTATATCTGTTTGAGAAATGCTGCCTACTTTGCATTCATTCCTCAGCAAATATTCTTTGAATGCCTCCTACATCCTGTGCACTGGTCTAAACTGTGAGCCAAATAGATGAAAAGTCTCTGTCCTTATGGAGCCTACATTTTGGTGGAGGAAGGCTGACAACAAATAAATACTTAAATAGCACATTAGGTAATGATAATTTTGGAGAAAAGCAGGTAGGTAGAATGGGTCACATTTCAATTTTAAACAATGATCAGAGAAGGTAGGTAACATTTAAGCAAAGACTTACGGGAGGGAGGCGAAGGAACGAGCCACGCCTAGAGCATTGCAGATAATGGAAATAGCAAATAGCAAAGCCGGCCCTGAGGTAGGAGTGGTAGGCAGGTGAGGAGGCGGTGAGTGTTGACAATGGGGAAGAGTTATAGGCAAAAAGGTCAGAGATGTACCATAGTGGCGGTGAGGGTGGTAGATTATCCTAAGCCCTTATATCCTTTGTCACAGCTTTTAGGAGGATGGAAATGAGAGCGTGATAAGGCACTTAACATTGACGACTAAAGTCTGCAAGTAAAGACCCATTCCGAGGACCTAGACCCAGTCCCAAACTTAACATCCTACATTATTAATGTTTTGCAGAAAACGCTTTGATAAATATTGTTCAAAAATATCAGGAGAGCTGTGTTTTGCCATATATATGTTTGTATGCCAGTCCCTTGTGTTAAATTTATTCCTTTCTTATAGGTTATCACTGTGAATACAAGATGCGGACAGGAAGGAAACCTGACGGCTGTGCCATTTGCTTCAAACATTCCAAGTTTTCACTCTTATCAGTGAACCCAGTGGAATTCTACCGCCGTGATGTTCCTCTGTTGGACAGAGACAACGTTGGATTAGTGCTGCTGCTGCAGCCCAAACTTCCAAGTGCCGCCTCTCCTGTGATCTGTGTAGCTAACACACACCTGCTGTATAATCCAAGGCGGGGGGATATTAAGCTGACCCAACTGGCGATGCTTCTGGCAGAGATTTCCAGTGTTGCCCATCAGAAAGACGGCAGCTTCTGCCCTATCGTCATGTGTGGTGACTTTAATTCTGTCCCCGGTTCTCCACTCTATAGTTTCATAAAGGAAGGAAAATTGAATTATGAAGGACTCGCCATCGGAAAGGTAAGTGCTTGCTTCACCATTACTAGGAGGTGGACTTAGTCTCTCTGTTCACTATACTATGAGGATGGTCGTCACACGGCTGTTTGAAAACCTCAGATGACTCAGTACCCTCAGGTCACCAAGCTGTGATGATTTTCCCCAACTAATAATGAGTAATTGTGTTCACTTGGTTGAGTTTCTGCTTTCCCATCTATCCGCAGCAACATTCTGCGTGCAGGAATGGGCAGGCAGCAAACACTTCTAAATGGGGAAGAAGGAAAAATAAAAGCATTGACAGACAGCACTTTGTAAAGGGGCGCTTGGCCAGCTCACTCAGTAAAGCACATGACTCTTGATCTCAGAGTTGTGAGTTCAAGCCACTGTGGGTGCGGAGCCTACTGAAAACCTGAAAATTAATAAAAAATACTTTGTAAATAAGGAACCATTCATAAAGGGGCAGAACGGGATTTTGAATGCTGGATGTGGGCAATATAGTTGGCAGAACAGTAATTTAATATTTCTTTAGTCTGCACATCTTCCTTTTTGTAATGGTAAATATTTTCATTCCTTAGCTGACTGTATCCCCTGTTGATCCCATGTTTTTTTTCCTTCATTGTGCTCTCTGTTGCTTGCTTCAGATCATTTACTTGATCTTCAGGATTTTAACCAAAACAAACTCTCCACCACTGAGTTTTGAGTGATCGTTTAAAATTTTGCAAGAGTTGATCTCTCTGAGTACTTTATATAATAGGAGTTCTGTTGCAGGTGGCAAAAGAGGTGGGGGACAGTATTAGCCCAAAGCTATAGATCATGTAGATGTCCAAATTAGAATAATATGTGTGGGAAAAGATTGTCATTTATGTAAATAGTAACTTTTTTCTGAACTGTATTTGAACAAGATTTTGTAAGCACAAATAATCACTTCGTATGATAAAGAACGGGTAGTATTTACCATTCTTGGATTTCCTCTTCTTATTTAAGACATAAACTTTTTCAATACATAAACTATTTAAAATCTATTCACTTAAGATCCCTGTTGAAATTTTGTTTAGGTATCTGGCCAGGAACAGTCTTCACGGGGACAAAGAATTTTATCTATTCCAATTTGGCCCCCAAACCTAGGTATCTCACAGAACTGTGTGTATGAGGTACAGCAGTTACCAAAAGTAGAAAAGACAGGTAAGTGTTTGCAGTATATCTTGGCAGTCTCCTTGATAATAGTGTTCCTTTTGAAGACATAAAACTACATTTTTCAAGGGATACCATCTCAGGAATGAATATTCGTATATAAAAACATAGTGCTTACTTCCTTAATTCTTTTTTAAAGAACTCTAAATTTACCATTTTTAAGTTGACCTTCTAGAATTTTCTGCATGAATTACTTGCATGTTGTTTTGGAAATTTGCATTTCAGTTTTGCTAATTATGGAGACCATCAAAACATACAGATTCCTGGATGAAACATTTAACTAGGCATCCTGTCTAAACTAGATAATCCTAAATATTGTTCCTAGAGTGAGAGGACTATTTTGTGGCAAACGAGAACAAAACAGCATATTGACTGTTTAATATATTTCTCTTTGTTCGTACAGACAGTGATCTAACAGAAACAGAGCTGGACAAAACGGAGGTCCTAGTGACGGCCGAAAAGTGAGTTCTGGAAAGCAACAGTAGGCATTTACTGACTTTAGTTGGGTAAAAAAACCATTTCTTAAAAATTGCGTTGGATAAAAAATGAAAATTATGTTATTCCATGCTGGTGAAGAATGCTGGCTCTTAAATCAAATAGACCTGTGTTCCAGTCCTAACTTTGCTACATTTCAGCTGTGTAATTTTGAGCAAGAAACTTAACATCTCTGAGATTCAATTTCCTTATCTATAATTTGGGGAGTTGTGAGGATTGCATGACACAAAGCATGGAAAGCTTGATATTTGCCACATACTAGGGGCTTAAGCAGTGTTATGTAAAGCAAACAGCCTCTCCACAGACCTGGAGCAGCTAGTACTCTGAAATTGATTGCTATTACATACTTAAACAAAGGTCAAGATCACAGGGAAATACCTTTCAGATTTCAAGAGAATGCTTAGCCTCCTTTGACTTACTAGATCTCAAAACAATCTATAGGGGAATTGATCAAAAAAAGGTTATACCAGTATAAATAATTATATTTAAATTTTTATAAATACTTTATAAAAATATTTATATCTCTCAAACTACAAGAAAAGGTTGTCAAAGGTGGAGGGCTGCAGGAGCCTGGATTACCTAGTATTGAAGACGCATACATAGTCGGGGCTGTGGTTGAGAAACAGATGAGCGTTAATACAACAGGATAGAGACTCGATCTTGTCTCTTTGGGAGAGTCTTGAAATGTCTTGATTTTGTGTTGTAGCTCTTTTGTTACTTTTTTAATTTTTGTGTTACCACTTAACATTTAGGGACCAAATTAGAACCACCTCTTACTCATTGTATTTGCTTTCTTCTCAGCCTTACTATATTTTGTATACCTTGTTTTGAGAAAATATTCTCTCATATATAAGAACCTAGTAAGATAAGTAATATTTTCTGAATTTTTGAAAAAGAATATTTAAAAATTCATGATTAAACCTTACAAATATAGTAAAAACGTGCCTGAGTAAGTTTAATAAAAAGGCTAATCTGACTAACAAATATTTGGATTTGAATAATTCTAAAATGTTTTTATAACAAAATGAGGTATAAGAAAAGATACTTTTAAGTATCTATATGTAAATATAGTGTGCTTATATGCAGAGCTTATATCTATAAATCAAAAAATAGTAAGAGAAACCTATTTTACATTTAATAGTATTGTAAACATAAGTCCTTAGACATGAAATGTCACTAAAACTTGAAAGTAAGGGCATTTTGAAAGAACTACCTTCCTTTGTTCTTTGACATTGAGCTTTTTTTTTTTTTAATGTTTATGTTTGAGAGAGACATACAGAGTGCCAGCATGGAAAGGGCAGAGAGAGGGGGAGATGCAGAATCTGAAGAAGACTCCAGGCTCCAGGCTGTCAGCACAGAGCCCAACACAGGGTTCGAACTCATGAACTGTGAGATCATGACCTGAGCTAAAGTCAGATGCTTCACCCAGGTGCCCCTGACATTGAGTTTTTTAAAAAGCAGGGCAGCATCTTTACATGTGTATCTTAAGCACCTAAGAGAGTGCTTAGAACTTAGAGCTATTTGTTAAATGTTTGTTGAATTTTAAAACGTTAAAAAAAATTTTTCATGATATAAAAGAGCTTTAATCTTCAAGATGTGTTTATAGGAAATGATTTTTAAACCCTTAATTTAGTACATCACATGTATTTGTAACATGAGATTAGCATAAACCATTACTAACAGAAGCTGTTTTAAGATGCAGTACAAAATTATCTGTTATATTATAGCAAGAATAGTCCTAGAAAAAGGTAACCTCTCTGACAATAAAAGTCTGGTGGGTTCTAGATAATATTCATAAAGGCCACTTTTTCTTAAAAACACAACAGGAGTGCCTGAGTGGCTAGTCGGTTGAGCATCCAACTCTTGATTGTAAGCTCAGGTCATGATCTCAAGATCATGGGATGGAGCTCCACATCATTTCCACACTGAGCATGGAACCTGCTTAAGATTCTCTTTCTCTCCCCCCCCCCTTCTTTTTCTCTTTTTCTCTCCCCCCTCCATTCTCCCTCTCTTCCCCTTCCCCTTCTCTCTCTGCACCTCTCCCCTGCTCCTGTGCTATCTCTGTCATTAAATTAAGTATCCTTTAAAAAACACAACAAATAACTTATAAATTGTTTTAGAATGCATATTAGCAAATGGAGGCTTTTAAATATGTTACAATCAATAATAAATCACATTAATGTGTTAATTATTGAGCTTTTCCCCCCTCTGTGTCACTGCCTTGTTAATGGGTTTTGGATATCCCTGCATGATTAATAAATGCCAAATTGTGATATTGTCTCTTTTAAAAAGCTTGTGTGAATGCCTGGCTTTGTCTGGAAATTAAGTGAGAAAGTGCTTTAAAAAAGAGGAATTCTAGAGACACCTGGGTGGCTCAGCCAGTTGAGCCTCCGACTTCACCTCAGGTCATGATCTCACAGTTCGTGGGTTCAAGCCCTGTGTCAGGCTCTGTGCTGACAGCTCAGAGCCTGGACCCTGCTTCGGATTCTGTGTCTCCCTCTCTCTCTGCCCCTGCCCTGTTCACTCTCTGTCTCTCTCTCAAAAATAAACAAACATTAAAAATCTTAAGATAAATAAATTAATAGGAGAAACTCTAAAAATCAAGAAAAACTTGGTGGATGCTAAACACTTATTCTTTTCATTTTAGATTATCTTCACATTTACAACACCATTTCAGCTTGTCGTCTGTTTATTCACATTATTTTCCTGACACTGGAATTCCAGAAGTGACCACTTGTCATTCCCGAAGTGCCATAACTGTGGATTATATTTTCTATTCTGCTGCAAAGGAAGATGTTGCCGGACAACCAGGTAAAGTGTGTGTGTGATCTGACATCGTGCATTGAGGATACAGTAACTAAAAACTCAGGGCTGAGGTTGACAGGGTCAGCTAACCATCTAGGTGAAGTTCTAGATTTCAAAGTTTAAAATACTTTGAAGTTGGTAATATATTGGAGTAAATCAGCTAATCACCTGCAAAACACAGAGTCAGTGATGCACCTCAAAGCAAATTATTGCCTAAGAATTCTGTCCTTCACCCGGCCTTCCAGTTCTGGTCAGCTGCTGAGTTACGGGTCTCTCATGCCCTTGGTTTCTATTTTATTGATTTTAGTTGTCATAAATGTACTGTTTCTCTTTTGAGAGCAACATCAGATAGTTTTGTACTTAAGTGTTACTAACACATACTGCCTTCATTGGAGGGTCTTACTTACGGCCAGCAATAGATAGTGGTGTCATCTCGACTCTGGAATACTGGATCTTTCCCGAAAGGTAAGTCCATTATGTGAATATGTGGTTTCGAAAAGCAAAGATGATAAAACACTTTTCCTTGTATGATTCAATGAGTGTAATATCTTAAATATTAACCAAAGGACTTGAAATGGAGAAGAAAATGCAGTTTAAAATGACTGGCAGTCAGGGGCGCCTGGGTGGCTTGGTCGGTTAAGCGTCCGACTTTCGCTTAGGTCATGATCTCGCGGTTTGTGGGTTCGAGCCCCGCGTCGGGCTGTGTGCTGACTGCCAGCTCGGAGCCTGGAGCCTGTTTCAGTCTGTGACTCCCTCTCTCTCTGACCCTCCCCTGCTCACGCTGTTTCTCTCTCTCCTAGAAATAAATAAAACATTAAAAAAAAAAAATTTTAAATGACTGGCAGTCAAATAATATCATTCAGAAAACCTTGCAAGTCCAAAATGTGGGCGGCTCTTTTGTCTTTTCTGATTCCCCCCAACCCTGTTTTGTTGTACTACTTTCCTTTTCTCCTTCTTTATCCTGTTTGTGTTTTCCTTCCTACTGAGGATCACTTGGTTAGTAATACTCGAGATGGTTTACCCCTCCCCACTAGATCAAGTCTAGGAAATAAATGGTCTTGCTGCTTTGAATCTGTTGTAGGGGCAGTTGTCATGCTGGAAGTGCTCACTAGGTGGCGCGAGTGTGCCATGGGCCAGCACCTCCAATGATTTCCCCTTAGACATGTCCTCTTTCTCTACTGTGAGCACTGACTGTGGGACCAAAATATTCTAATTTTTTAAAAAAATGCTTATTTGTGAGAGAGAGAGAGAGAGCATTAGCAGAGAGGGACAGAGAGAGAATCCCAAGCAAGCTCTGCTCTGCCAGCTCTCCGTGCCACCCAACTGGTTGAGCCACCCAGGCACCCCCAAAGTTTACTAATTTACTCTCCAGCCAGCTTATAAACTTCCTGCCCCACCGTGGTTGAATCTTTCTGCCTTATACAACTCCAGAATAGTTGATGAATGAATTTATGTAGTTGTCAATCCCAAATTACTTGTAACATTCTTATTTTTACAGATACTTTTCTTCTAAAGATTATTTGCAAGGGTATCTGGCTGGCTTCATTGGCAGAGCATGTGACTCTTAATCCCAGGGCCATAAACACAAGCCCCACGCTGGGTACAGAGATTAATTTTAAAAAAATAATAAACTTTAAAAAAAGAAGCTTATTTGTAGAACTGAAAACAAAAACATCTGAACTAGAAAGAACAAACATCCGAAACTACTGTGGGTTGGAGAATTATAATTAGGTTATAACTCAATATGAAATTGAATTATGGGGCGCCAGGGTGGCTCAGTCGGTTAAGCATCTGACTTGATTTGGGCTCAAGTCATGATCCCAGGCTTGTGGGATCAAGCCCCACATCGGGCTCTGCACTGACAGCACAGGGTCTGCTTGGGATTCTCTCTCTCCCTCTTTCTGCCCCTCCTCTACTCACATGTGCATCCCCTCTCCCTTCCCCTATCAAAATAAATACACTTCAAAAAATTAAATGAAATTTAATCATATTCTAAAAATTGTTTTCTATTAGACTTCCAGAGGGATCTGAAGTTCTATATCATCGTTTTTTTTTTTTTAAATAAAGACTTGTTTCATTTACAGTGATACATTTACAATGACCTATTGACAGTTTCACTAAATATCAATATGTTTCTTTAATGTAGGAGCTGAAGTTGCTCTGGTTGGTGGCTTGAAACTTCTGGCCAGGCTATCACTTCTCACAGAACAAGACTTATGGACTGTTAATGGACTTCCAAATGAAAATAACTCTTCAGATCATCTGCCTTTATTGGCTAAGTTCAGACTCGAGCTGTGACTCTTCTTTAATTACATATATACTTTTGTGTCCAATTTTTATTCTTTTTCAAAAAGTGTAAAATAGTTCTTGAGAGCTTGCATGTTTATTTTTGCGCTGTGGAGTTTCGGATTCGGAAGAGGTTCTGTTAAATGCTTGAGACAGATGTCCAAAGCAACACGTTTACAACAATTTTCTTTGTAATAACAAAAACGTATTTTCCTGACAAGTGAGATCTAAATGCTCCTTATTGTAAAAGAGTTGTAAATATTTTTTATTCTTAGTCCCAGTAAAATTGACAGTGATTTTTAAATATAGTGCATCCTCTTTAGTTAGTACAGAATTTCAGTTGATGTTTTTGGCAAGCTTTATAGTGGATCCAAAGTATATTTGAGTTCTTGCAAACCACAGCTCATTTCCCTTCCAGAAGGCCTGATTTCATTGTGCGGACCATCTGTTTGTCAAGTCCTAATTCATCTCCAAAATCACTGGGTCGTTCACAAGTGTCCAGCCAGCCATTTTAGTTTGGTTTTGAGGGAGCTTAATAATGCTTTCTAAAGTTGTGCAAGTTGCTTAATCCATCTTATTACTATCCCGAGCCGTGTAAAATGTCTACATTTTGTTGGGAAATGTAGTAGGAGAGGAGTGTTGCACATGCCCTCTCTTTTCCATCCTGTGAGACAGACCATTCCAGCATGCCAGAGAGAGGAAGAGACTGGGTTATAATGCCTTCATTTCCCCAGCAATTCTTTTTTCCTTTTTTCTCTTCAGTTTCAGGAAGAGATCCCTAGGTTGGGGGAGAGACTTTATTTTTCTGAACCAGTTCTGTAGAAACTTATTTTATTAGGAAGCTTTTCTTTAGAACAAAGTGGCAGCTATAGGATTATTTTGGTTTTGCCTCAGATATTTAGGAAGCCCACAAAACTAGTGGGAGATACCAACTTGGAGACCTAATACTCTCAAGTAGTAATTTTAATGGTCTTAGTGGTTTTGTTTCTAAGATGTCAGTTACTCTTTCTTTCATCGTGAGGCCACAGTGTGCGATGGTGCTGACGTTTTTTTTTGTAAAGTGGTTAAGAGCAGGTCTAATTAGTCTCACAGCTGGCACTATGTGAATGTTTGAATCAAAAGTTTGAAAATCGAAAAAGTGAAAACATCCCCATTTTTGAGACATTAGGATCAAAGAATTATGTGTGTTTTTACTAAGTAGTAATTTTATATTTGAATTACGCTGAATTATAAAAGTTTTTACAATGAGCGTTCCTCGTAGAATGACTCCTCTGAAATTAGAAAGCCGTTCCTCCAAGTCCTGGACTTCAAAGGTTTTTGTATGAAAGTATATTGACTACAGTTATTTTTTAAGAAAATAAATCAGATGACTACCTGAATAAGACGTGTCACGGGTTATAAGGATTTGCCTAGTAAAAACTGTAATAAGCAAGTATTTTTAAATGTTTAATTTCTCACTTTTTTGGGTTTTTACTTACAGTATTACCTGTAGTTCTAAGATTTTCCACATTTTCTAGTAACAGTTTGCAGAATATTCAGTGTTCTAATTAGCAGATATTGTTGCCGTTAAATAATAATAGTGTAATTAGTCCCTTTTAATATTGGGGAAAGAGAAAGAAAATTCATTAAGTACTGCTTTGTGTTACGTGAGTTTATTAACAGATAATTTTGTGTATAGGTCATTGTTGACAAACTAACATCCCTGAAAACCTCTGTGAAAATGTAATGTTTTATATCCTGATTAATATAATGATTTTAGGCCCTTTACATGTGCTTCACTTTGTAGAGTTAATCCATAAAAATGCTTTCTACTTTAGCCTTTAAAGTGTAGTAGTATTTTGTGAACCGGAGGCCAAAGCCTCAATGTAACTTTCCCACAGGTTTTTAAAGCTCCACTAAGATTAATGATCTATTCCTCTTTACTTTTTACAGTCAGAATTGGTAACTGTTGGAATCTTGTATCTACCTGCCAGAAGCATTTAAATCTGGTTCATTGCTGCAGCCAAATCCCTGACAGTCTGAAGTGCTGTACTATCCATGTTTAAAAATGGAAAGAGATACTGTTGAGTAATGAAATTTCGGTTTTACTTTTAATTTAGGGGAAACAGAGAAATCAAGTCATTTGCACTTTGTCCCTGTGAATCACCTAATAAATTATTACACCAGTGCATCTGTGCCGGAAGGTTTCGTGGCAGGTGGACTAAGCTGCATACGCTGGGCCATTGCCCCATCTAAACTATTTCATTGCCCTGAGCCTGTATTACTTCGGGTGATGCTAAGATGTTAAGTGAATTAAGATGTGGCAAAACAGAATAGTGTTTAATACAGAGTCTGAAAATTGTGGAAGAAGACGGGGATGAGAGAGTGATAAATGAATTTGCTAGGACAAGTATGTAGTCAAAGGACAAGAAAAAAAATAATAAATCACACCATCTTACATTCTTGGAAGAAGAGCAATCCTTCAGTTTCCAGGATGGTTTTATTAAAGGTCCCATGCTGTGTATAAACATACAAGTGATGAGAAAAACGTTAACTTGAAACATGCACTTATCTGGCATTCTCTAAAATACCATTATACAAGTTTTCCTTTACTTAGAAAAATACCCACTAAAACAGTCACATTTTTCCTTAAAGATTTAAAAAAAAATGTATTGGCCAGAACAAAGTCCAAGAGAATAAACAAGATTCTGAATTGTGTGTCAAAAAAACTGTACAAGGTTGTACATAAAACTATAGCTTACAAAAGCCTCGGGTATAGTAAGAATACAGAATTAAGATTTCCAAAGTTCTATTTACCAATATCTATTAATAAAATCCTTATGAAATAATTGACTTAGAAAAAGTGAAATGCTCATGATTTCAAACTGTATAGAAAATACTAAATATCACTTTCTGAAATAAAGTGTACTCAAAACAGCACAGGTAGTCTAAAATCAAAATTTCTGTCCTCCATTTAAACTTTGCCACGTATCCCCATAATGGCTTGAGCACAAAATGTCTCTTGCATTAATAACTTTGAATACTAGATTCAAATCATCTCATAATTTTCATTTTTATCTTTTGGATTATGGCCAGTCTTAAAATCCATTTTGGGGGGTAAATCATGTCATGGTTGTTGTTGTTTTTTTTTACTTTAATATAATTTTAATTTAAAATTACTGCAGTAGAATTTAGGAGTTTGGTGCCTGACTCAAATCTTTTAGAAATTAACATAATTCTATGGGCAATGAAAATAGAATGAAAACTAAGAGGATTTTAAATTAATTTTCATGTTTCTGCCACTAATCCTTCCTTTGGGGGAATGAATCTTAAAATCAAGAAGTGAGTGGAAAAAAATCAGGGTACTTACTAATCGAATCACCAAGCCAGTTGGCAGTTTTAAGGCTTATATACATCAGCATTTTAGAAACGGTCTGTGTTCTGTTCTTTTACCCATTTTTGTGGGAAACGAGGCTCTACAACTATTGACATTTCCTATTTTGGATGAGACGGTACTTAAGCAACACTTGGAAAATCCTGTTCCAAGCTACTTACACTTCAGTGGTATAAGTAGTATACTATTGGAGATAAGAAAGTTTCCCAATAATAAACATAAGATATATATTATATCTTGTTTTTCATATATAAAGGGAGCTAAGACGGGACTGTTTGAGAACAAGAATGAATTGACTAATTCAAACGAGTTTGCCTTATGAAGACGTACAAAGAACCCTCATTTTAAACTTGGATAGTAGTAGTCTTAAAGTGATTAAGTTCAGAATTTTTAACTTCTGTATTTTCACCTAATTGAGATGTACGCTTACTCAGTCTTTTTCATGTAAAGGACACTAACTGTCCTTTTTCAAGAAAATCATACTCTCAATTAATGTCATTGAGGTTTAGCATCAAGCGAGCTCATGCATACGTGGCCAAAGGACGAAGTCACCTTCAGTGGTTTTATTGGTCAAGAATCTAGCAGATTCTTAACTTTTTTTTTACTCCCTTTCTAAAATCACCTTCAGTGAGAGGAAGCACGGAGACTAAAATAACACTTCTGTTGACAAGCAGATTTCACTTAAATACGCCTGTGGGTCTCAAGAGTTGGCATGACTGCTGAGGAAAAAGAAAAAATCAGATGAAACAGAAGTATGCTCTTGATGTTGCTAACACACAGACTTGGCCAGTAGAGTCCTTCTGTGTGGCCCGCAGTCACAAGTCCCACTGTAACCACCCGATGCAGGCCACATATTCACACTGCCCGGGATGGACTAAATCAGGCTATAAGGTGTAACACTGTACCTGAAAGGCTTTTCCGTTTTAAAACAGGTTCTCTGCTTCTCTCATTCGCTGCATTTTCCAATACCAGTTCCTAAATGTCACAAAGTGGTACTTAAAAAGCAAGGTACTGGAAAATGACTGCATCATGCCACACTCGGTCTTAATATAAGACATCAGAACACGTCTCTAACAACCATGAGTCCTTCAGGATCAAGGCCTGACCCCGAGTTCAAACATCAGATGGAACGTTGAAGAGAGAGGTTATCTGGTTCTCCAGGCTCTACGGATTCACGCCCGGCCTCTGCCTTTCTGAGTGTGACTGACAGAGGTCGCTGCAGTACGCTCAATTTGTGTCACAGCGCTACGACCTCTTGTGCTTTTTTTTTTTTTTGCTGGAATTGGCAAAGTTTAAATGTCAGTGACAGAACATAGACTACCTTCTGCACGTGCTTTTTGTTTTGTTTTGAAAGAACAGAAACTGCTGTCCGTGAATGCTTTAAGAAAGATTAAGAAAGTAGCTCCAGCGTCCTGAAAATAGTTTCCCGTCCTGCCAGAAGAATTTCAGTGCTTTTTAGTAAAACACTTGATATAATACCTTAAGTCTCATGATGTGTGCACCAGGAAAAAATTCCAGACTTTGTGGAGATTCCCCATTGGAAATACTGGGGAAACAATACAAATAGAATATTAAAAAAATGAAAACACCATTAAGTTTGCATATCTGATGTCAAGATGCTGAGGTAATATTGAGTGCTTAAAAAGAAATCCCACCAATCTTTGCCTCTGTTATTGCTGAAAAAGACATTAATACTGACTGAGTTACCTTACTATATCAAAAGTAGGAGGGAGGTTTCATTAACATTTCCTACCGGTGAGGCATAATGTTCAAAAGCAAGTAAACAAAAACAGGTAAATGGGAAAATATAAAACTACAGTTGATGGTATTACCCTTTCTATCTGCAGTGAGGGAGTCAGTCCATCCGCAGTGGGCTTTCTCACTTCAGCCGTTCCACGGTTGCCCCTTCGTGAATTTTTTCAGTTCATTGTTGCCACCCACTCCGCTGCTACGTCCAAGTGAATCCGTAAAAATAAAATTCACAGGTTCTCAATAAATAGTTGCAGTTCCTCCTGAACATGCTGGGGGTAAAGTGCAGACAGAAGCACCACAGAAGCCCCTTGCTGGCTGATATGGCTTGCCTAAATTCGGATTTGGTAGCCCACTTCATTCAGCGTGCTGAGCTCGGCCACCTTCTTCTCAGGCAGTGCAGGCCTAAGGGCCCAAGAAAGGTGGTGGGGTGAGGGCATGGGAGAGAGAAAGGTCACTTGGTTTTTGACTCCGAGAACTCTACTTCGTTCCCCTAACCCTTCCTGGTGCCCCCCCCCACCCCCACCAGCCTGAGTTCCCCGCTCAACCCTGGTATTCTCAGGTCCGCGTCTACAGGATCCAGGGAATATTTTCACAGGCTTTCGGTGTAGAGTTCAAAAATATTTACGGGTTGCCGAATGAGTTTGTCCAACCTGAAGCCTGAATTTGGCCACGCTGTAATTTCTGAAATCCAGTTATCTGTAAACCTTGCAAGGGTCTAAAAGTTACATCTAGTATGGTAGAACTAAACACCAGAGCCAAATTCTCCCTGAAACCTTAGCTTTCTGGTGTTGGTGCCCTGGAGGGAAGCCCAGCCACTAACTCTAAGACCTCTCAGGTGACTGATTTGTAGGGAGAGATTCTCGACTGTCTTTGATAAGAGGGTTACTGTTCCAGGCCTGAATGCGTAAAGTCAGGACAAATCCTTTACAATTCATCTGAAAAAGCACGTCAGCGTGGAAAATCATTCAGTGGCAAATCAACTCCTCTCTAAATACATTTTCTGAAGCACTGAGCATTTACGTGAAGCCATGTAAGAAAGTACTTCAAGCTGGTAAGTGAAAATCAAGAAGCACATCATCTGTCTTCATTAAAGACATTTCCTCAATGATTTCCCAATATAAAACTATGCCTAAGCATTCTCACGACTTAGCTCACGGTTGTCCCATTTCTTGGTGAGCCTTCTACCCTCTATGATAAGCGAGAACCAAGATTATAAACCAAGGTGAGATATTCGGTGTGGCTACTGAGTCCTAATTCAAAAGTTTCACATTTAGCCATTTTTATAAGAAGACTGAAGACGTTTTTAGGCTACATGTCAAACCTTGTTTTAAGTGTTTGAAGAAAAGAGACCAAAATGAACATATAATTGTTTAAAAGCTTCTTAGTTTATCCTTTGAAAGTCTTCCTAACAGCAGTTTTTCCCTGGCATAAATTTGGTCCAACTCATTCAACATTAACAGAGCCAGAAATGAACAGCTAGCTTCTGTCTAGGGGGCTGCTTAAGGATTTTGGCAAACAAGTTCTACCCCCTACATATTCTCATTCTCAGTCTCTGTCTCTCCCTCTACCTCCATCTCCTCTCCCTTTCTTCCTCTTCACCACCCCTCCCTCCGTTTCTCTCTTTGTTCAGAGATGTCCCATCTCTGAAGAGTCATCAACAGCCTATGGACATCCCCTCTGAATCCTGATTATTCAAAGTGGTCAAGAAGCCTTCCCTGAGGGCTACTACTCAAGAACTTGTTAACTTGCTTGTCCCTCTATTGCCTGGGGCTGAGCGCTGATTTCTCAGCATGGTCTGGGCCCTGCTTTATGGGTCAGGAATCATGCCTCTTGTTTGTGTCTCTGCTCATGGTGCCCAACGCACATAGATGATGCTGACAAATATGGCTGACAGTGGATACAAGTCTCAGTGCTTCCTTACATGTAGACGACTGCTCACTGTATCAAAGAGCTCAAGGTTTCTGACCTGCAGGGTGATGGTGTCCTCCAGCCACACATGCCCTAGAGAGCAGCCATGCCCTGTAAACAGAGCCACCGGCTGAGTAGCCCCTAGGGGACACTGTGAGGACCATTCTTGAGTTGACACTTTTGCCTGAGGGCTCAAACTTAACATTTATATCTCTGCCCTAGCCCTCTGCACACTAATGTGGAGAGAACCAAGGCTCTTGCACACAAGTCTGGCTCAGAGCCCATCTTTATCTCGTCCATTTTTTTCCTAATGCCTGAAATAAAGTCTCTGTTTTGTTTCCTTGCCTGAGGTGTGTCACCTTTTCAAACAGCTAATATGGGACTTTCTCCCTCAGAGAGACTCCCCATAAGTTAGCATCCTCATAAGGCAAATGTGCCTAGAAAGGCAAATCTACTCCTCCCCTCCTCAGTGGTCCCCACTTCTAGGAAATTCAGCAATCAGAAATTCTCTTGCCATAGGGTAAGCCTGAAGTATCCTGATGCATTCCTCACTTTACAAAAGGATTAAATGGGGGTCATTTCCTAAAGCAATTAAAATATAATTTCCACATTATCTTTCCTGGTAGTAGAACTACATAAGCATATATGCCTTTTCCAAATATAAATGACATTTGTATTGAATGATTTTTTTAAAATTGTTTTAATGTTTACTTTTGAGAGAGAGAGAGGCAAAGTGTAGCAGGGGAGGGGCAGAGAGAGAGGGAGACAGAATCCTAAGCAGGCTCCAGGCTCTGAGCTGTCAGCGTAGAGCCCAATGTGGGGCTCGAACCCATGAACCATGAGATAACAGCCTGAGCTGAAGTCGGATACTTAACCAACTGAGCCACCCAGGCACCCCTTGAATGATTTTTTTTTTTTAAATCTCATGTATTTAATGATCTCCATGTGGCAGAGTCACATCCACTTATCCACACCCTCAACATCCACTCCACTCCCCCATTCTTCCTTGGTAAAAAACCAGATTTTTCACCAGGCACAGAGCTGCCTAGAACACAAACTACATTTCCCAGGCTCTCTGAGGCCGGACAAGGCATTGAACTACGTTGTAGCCGATGAGATTGGTCGTTACCAGACACCTCTTCCGAGGACAACTGGCATGTGCCCTTCATCATTTTTTCTTTCTTTTCACGTGGAAGTGATGGCTGGAGCCCGGCCCTCGTGGCGGCACACTAAAGAGGCAGAACAGTGAGATGCCCCCCACCTCCTCCGCTGACTTACTTTCATATCACATCATCTTTCATGATTAAGTCACCCTAACCTTACCCGCCATTAACTCACTAATACGATGGCAGTCCAGACACGATACTAGCCATAGTGGCTGTCGAGTCAGCCTAAGGAAGGTTCGCATGTGGAGTAAGCACACATGCCTAGAAAGTTCTCCAGCATTCCACTCAGGAGAAGCGGTCACACCCTACATAAAGTCCAGAGACTCACTTTTAAGAGTCAGTCTTCTGAGGCGCCTGGGTGGTTCAGTCGGTTAAGCATCAGCCTCAGCCAACTTTAGCTCAGGTCATGATCTCATGGTTCATGAGTTCGAGCCCCACGTCAGGCTCTGTGCTGACAGCTCAGAGCCTGGAGCCTGTTTCAGATTCTGTGTCTCCCTCTCTCTTTGCCCCTCCCCTGCTTGTTCTCTCTCTCTCTCTCTCTCTCTCTCTCTCTCAAAATAATAAACATTAACAATTAAGCAACAACAAAAAAATAAGAGTCGTTCTTCTTCCCTGGAGCCCTGCGTAGGACCTACACTGTATATACAGGTCCTAAGCCATCGTGACTCTTTAGATCTCCCCTTGTCTGTTCCTTGCACTTCCCAAGAGAATCTCCATTCCAGGGTCATTGAGTACCTCCCAGTGAGCTGACCCCCGTGTCTGCACCTTTCCTGCCCATGCTTTCTTCCCGATCTGACCTCCTTCTCAACACTGAGTCACACCTCTCCTATGAAACTCTAACAAATGTGCTGCCCCTCATGTGTGAGAATAGCGCTAGCGAGACAGGAGCCGAACAGGGTTTCTCAGGTGTTGGAATAGATCTGCGCTGACCTATGTCCTGGCCCTCAGTCCTGTGACCAACAGCACCTGTTGGGTCAGTCTACGGGGTCAAGGAGGTCAGGAAGACCACAAACCCAACTGCCCCGCCCTGGGATATGGGCTTGCCTAGGATCATGGTGGTGCTAGCCACCACCATGCCACTGCCCGGAAGCCATTTTTTGCCCATTTGCCTGACTTCCTCACCTTGGAGCCCATCAGCTCTGAGGAAACAGTTTTCACCACATTTTTCAAAGTCTGTGTTCCTAAAACTTTACCCTCATCCTTGGTCCACTACTGGCTCCCTTGAAAACAGGTGTACATTTTTTTTTTTTAAGATTTTATTTTTAAGGGGCGCCTGGGTGGCTTAGTCGGTTAAGCGTCCGACTTTCGCTTAGGTCATGATCTCGCGGTTCGTGGGTTCGAGCCCCGCGTCGGGCTCTGTGCTGACTGCCAGCTCAGAGCCTGGAGCCTGTTTCAGAGTCTATGACTCCCTCTCTCTCTGACCCTCCCCTGCTCACGCTGTCTCTCTCTCCTAGAAATAAATAAAACATTAAAAAAAAAAAAAAAAAAGATTTTATTTTTAAGCAATCTCCACAACCAACATAGGGTTCAAACTCACAACTCCAAAACCAAGAACCCCATACTCTACCAGGTGAGCCAGCCAAGCACCCCCAAAACAGACATACTTTAATTTGGGGGTTTTAAGCGTCCTCTTTCTAAACTTTTCCTTAGTACCTCCCTCCACCAGTTCCCCGCCCCCATCCATCTTCCAGGTGCTGAGAAATCACCCCGATAAATAGCTTTCATTTAGTTAGCACTAGTTAGGGGCCAGGCATTGCTTTGAGAGGTTTACAGGGATTAACTAATTCTCACCATAACCTGATGGGGTTGATACTGTCCCTACCCATTTTACAGGGGAAGAAACTGAGGCACTGAAAATTAGCGAACTTGTTTAAAGTAGAGTCACCTGTTTAGCAAGTGGTGGAGCCAGAGTTCATCCCCAGAATCTAGAGCCCATGCCTGTAACCATGAAGCAAACTGATCCATCCTCCTGCTTCCCACCCAAAGCATCCTCCCAAGCATCGAAGGATGATACCACGACACCCCGTCTCTGCACTGTGACTTACAGAATGCCTTCCCCCGTGTCTTCTTGCCATGCCTTCAAGGTCCAGCCCAAATACCACTTCTGCCCTAAGTATTTTCTGACTTTCCTTCCCTCACAATGCATCTGTGGCTAGGGTATGTCCTCTGATACATCTGGTAAAGAATCCTGCAGGTTCATAGTCCTTAGGTCTGCCTTGGAAACTCAACAAATTGAGAGCAGGGATCAAGTAAATTCACCTAGGAAACCCCATTGCGTACTTCTCAATAAACGTGGTTCAAGTTCTCACTGATGCATAAATGGCTAATAGGACTTCATTTATGTTACCTTTATCATAGGATGTTTTAAACAAAGTTCTAAGCCAGGAATTCAAGTCATCATAACAACATTCTAAGAATTAAGGGGAGCCTGAGTGGCTCAGTCGGTTAAGTGTCCGACTTCAGCTCAGGTCATCATCTCACGGTTTGTGAGTTCAAGCCCCGCGTTGGGCTCTGTGCTGACAGCTCAGAGCCTGGAGCCTGTTTCAGATTCTGTATCTCCCTCTCCCTCTGACCCTCCCCTGCTCACGCTGTCTCTCTCTCTCTCTCCCTCTCTCTCAGAAATAAATAAAACATTAAAACATTTTTAAAAAATATTCTAAGAATTAACATGTAGGAAGAATTTTTTCTGTACAGGAAGAGCTTCACCTTACCTCTCAAAGCCACCTGGGGAACCTGCCTGCTTGGAAAGTAGAATGAGGCTCTGCAATGACAGAGAGCTTGAGAGCTTCCAAAGGAAAGGAACCAGATTGTTTCCTTCCTCTGTATCCTACCCGCCCCCCATCTCGCCCTAGGTATCCAGAACCCAGGGGAGAACAAAAGGCTAATACTGGCAGAAATGGAGTTCAGCTGAGATCCCCAGTGAACTGCCTGGAAGAGGAAACCCTCTTCTCTCACAGCGATACTGGCTGCAAATTCCTGGCCTGGCGAAGGGCAGAAGTGGGTTATCCCGGCCTGCCACCTGGCACCTGGGTTATCCTGGCCCAGCCAGAAATACCGTTCCCTCCCGGCCAGCTCGTCTCGAGGCCAGGGCTTGTGTGTGCAGAGACCTCTTCCAAGTGCTCCCCTGGCTATAATTAGAATTCTGCAAAGGGATTTATTTTTAAGAAACACAAGCACCAGGATGATGATTCAGCCGGATCTGCACTTGCCCAGAGCCTCCCAGCAGATCCACAGCTATTATTTTAGACTGAACAATGTATTTCTCCAAACCCCTCCCCAGTCCAGACAGGGAAAAGATCTCAAAGGCCTCTCCTTCTGAAGGGCTCTTGGCCTGCCTGCTGTTTTAGGGAAAGCAGGGTAGAGGACTTTTTATCTCCAGGTCTACACATTGTGCAAGGGAGGAGGGGGCACTTCCCTTAGCCCACAAATGGATAATCCCAGCCTCATCTGCTGTCACGTAAACATATCCAGGGTGACTTAGGGTGACTGCTCAACGGCATGGCTCCAAGTGTGTCCCCTTACTCCTAACCTCAGGCCTGCGTCCCCGGAGTCAGCTGAGTAAGAGGCTGTTCCAAAGGAAGGCAGGTTGAGGACAGGATGGTGGCTCCACAGAGAAGGTATTCTGTAGCACGGAAACCTTAGTCACCAGCATGGTGGAAATTCACACTCTGAATTTCTTTTATAAGTAAGCACTTTGCCTAACGTGGGGCTTGAACTGATGCCCCTGAGATCAAGAGTCGCATGCTGTACCGACTGAGCCAACCACATGCCCTGATGCTATTTTAATGTGACCTCACATTTTTAATGCGATCTCTCATCCCAGGTAGCTAGGAGTAGATATGGTACTTTGAGTTTTCCAGTTTGCCTCAATCTTATATGGTTTGTGATTTGTTCACTTAATCCAAATATATCTACCAAACGCCAGTAGTGTTCGCCACCGCTACCTGAACCTTGAGATTCTGGGGAGAATGAACCATCACCTTGAGCCTTGAGTCTCTCACATACCCTGAGACGGCCTCAGTGCCCAGGAAGAGCTTGGCTAGATTGGATTTTGGTGTCAGTGAAGCCACAAGGAGGCTCAGAACCAGAAAGCTCATGGCGGCATGTCAGGGACCGAAGTGAGGCCCTCACATCCTAGGGCTAAACATACCAGCTGCTCTGTGTCTGTGTGAGGCTGGGTTTAGAAGAGAAGAAGCAGGAAGTGGAAGGAAAGCCAACAAGATCCCCCTTGAATCCCCAGTCCCTTTTCTGCACCGCTGTGTAAGGCCTGTGTCTGGGGCAGCTCCTCTCCTCGTTTCTCAACACCCACCCCTCCTCACTCGGCAGCTGCTGGGGGAGTGAGGGTCAGAGGACCCGGGTGGCAGCCGTGAGAACAGGCTCCTGTAGCTTGCTTGTTACTTTCTTATCCACAAGATAACCGGCATGGAGCCCAACACAGGGCTTGAACTCATGACCCTGAGATCAAGACCTGAGCTAAGATCAAGAGTCAGATGCTTAACTGACTGAGCCACCCAGGCACCCTAGACCACGAAAATTTATAAAGCAGCACTTTGTGCCAAGTACCTCGTAGGTCTTGGGGTTACTATGACCTAAAGCTGTTCCTACTTTCCCTGGAGCCGAAGTCCATTCCCGTGGATGGAAATCTGCCTCTTGCTTCTGCCTGCGAGGATACTTCAGGGACACAGCCCATCTATGTCTAGTTCAGGGCCACCTGACTGGGACACACAGGCCACCACGCTGTTCGTTCTGCTTACTCCTTTGTCCCCTGAGGTCATAGCCCCCACAGGCGGGCAGTATACATGCCCATGTGTTCATCTACTCACCCTCCCACACAAACACCCCCATAAAGACCATATTCTCTGTGGACTCAGGGTTCTAGAAAGGCATATACAGTGAGGGTGCAACTCTAACACTGACCTCTTGGATCTCAGTGTTAAGGGTGAGGAACAGACTAAATCAGGGATGGTGCTGGCCCCGCATTCACTAGTTCAAGCACAGACCCCAGGCCCTCCTCTCTTGTCTACTCTGGCCGGATTCAGGTCAGGCCAGGTGCCAATTTAGGACTTAAGACCTGTCTGGGTAGGCCTCAGCTGGAGGGGCACCGAGGGGGGGGGATGGTTCCTTCCCACCTGTCACCCTCATTCAAAGCCAGTCCGCTCCTCCCTCACATGCCCTACTTCCTAGGATGGCAGGCCCCCTCAGGCAGCTGCAGGGCACAGAGCTGACGTTGCTACGTAAGCAGACAGGCCTCAGCCCAAGAGAGTCGGCTCAGAAGAGGCTCTGCAGGACCTGCCCCTTCTTTCAAGTCCTCTTGAGGTAGGAGGCTCTGGCCAGAGACCAAGAGGCACAGGCCACCGTTTGCGATTCCCCTCCTTGCTGTGCTGGACAACCTCTCCGGGACCCCCAGTGCTGTCCGACCTGCAGGAGGCTCTCTGCTCCCTTGGCCTCGGGAGGTGTCTCCAGTTAGGCTCGCCATCCATCCTGGTGTCTCCAAGCGTCCCCAGCAACCCTAGACCCTATGAAATCCCAGGGGAGTTGAGCTGGGCAGTCCTCTGAGTGGGAAACTACCTTCTCTGGGCTTCTAGAAGGAAACTCCACATCATCAGAAGGTCCTCCTTCTCCCTCTCCTTCCACAGCCTTTCTACTTTTTGTGGGGGGCGGGGCGTCCACTCGACTTCCGTGTTAAGGAAATTTTCTCCTTTCCAACTTTTGGGATATTTTCTCTTTTGGAATCCAAAGAGAGAATGACTTCTTAGGCCTCCTTCAAAGTATCTTCAGTGCCATTAGACCACAGAATCAAAGTGATTCTCTGTGACTTCATTGGGACATCGTGGCCTCATGTGCGCCATTGCCTGGAGGAATTGCTGCTATCCTTCAAGACAGAACGGGGCAGGACCTCCATCGTGGAGCTCGGGGCCAGCAGTGAAAGGAGGGAGATCTTAAGCTGGAGCTTAGTAACCTGTGTGAGCCTCAGGGTCTCCAGCAGGGGGAGCAAAGCCCAGGAGCACCACAGACCCGCCTCGGAGACAGATGACCAGGAAGGGAAACCAAAAAGGAAGGAAAAGGGAGGAAAAGGACCATAAACAGCAAGGAGGAGCCGAGGAAGGACGGAGGAGGAAGAGGAGCCAGACAGCAGACAGAGAACAGAGACGGTCTCACAGCCCCACTTGAGAAGAGTGTTCCACATGGTCGCTCCAAATGGCAGAGCTGCTTTCCCACTGACACAGGAGGCCCAGCCAGAAAACCACTGTTCGCTCGCCCCCTACGCTCCCAGGTGCAGCCCACAGGCAGCAAGCCAAGAGCTGTGGACTGTCAGAGACAGAAGGGCCCCCTGGGGTCGTTCGTGGTTCTCAGGAGGGCAACTGTTGGCATTTTGCGTGGAAAACTTCTTAATGGAGGAGGATGAGCTCTGCAGGAAGTTTACCATCCCCGGCCCCTTGGAATAATTGCTGCGATAAGCAAAAACTTCCCTTCCCACCGTAGGTCTAACCCGTGTGCCTGCCAACACCCCCATCCTGAGGGTGTCCTGGCTGCTGTTGAGAAGAACTGTGACCGCCCTCAGTGAAGAGCTGCAAGGGGGACGGAGGACCAGCGTGGGGAAGGAGTTTGTGGAAGTTCACAGCAGGCCTTTCTTACATGGATCTTAACCCCCATCTCCCTCTTTTAGAACCATAGGAACCGGCTCAACTGTTCTGTGCAGAAGTTGATTTAAACACTCCTAGGGGAGTGGAGTATGACAAAGGACTCATGGGTGGAGGGTGGGGGGGGTCNGGAATAATTGCTGCGATAAGCAAAAACTTCCCTTCCCACCGTAGGTCTAACCCGTGTGCCTGCCAACACCCCCATCCTGAGGGTGTCCTGGCTGCTGTTGAGAAGAACTGTGACCGCCCTCAGTGAAGAGCTGCAAGGGGGACGGAGGACCAGCGTGGGGAAGGAGTTTGTGGAAGTTCACAGCAGGCCTTTCTTACATGGATCTTAACCCCCATCTCCCTCTTTTAGAACCATAGGAACCGGCTCAACTGTTCTGTGCAGAAGTTGATTTAAACACTCCTAGCGGAGTGGAGTATGACAAAGGACTCATGGGTGGAGGGTGGGGGGGTTCCTGTCTCCCTCTGGAAACCTTGCCTGAGCTGGCTGACACTAGTGCAGACTTCGCCGCTCGCCCTCCCACCCAGCTGACTCTTCTGTCAACCCAGGGACACCGAACCTCGTTTCCAGAAGGATTATTCAGACAAGTGCAAAAATGGAGAGGAATGCAGGGCTGGAAGTAGCTTCAGCTGTAAGGATGAGGTCGACAGGGATATAAAGCCACTAAAATTATCCCAGCACAGAAAGGGGCTGGGACCCCACAGCTGATGTGCCTCTTGCCTGTTATGGTAATATTCCACCACTTGGGCCACTCCCAAGCTCCACTATGGCACCCACCACATTTAGAAATGATTTGATGACCTTACGTAATGCTAAGAAAATAACACAGTTGACAGAGTCACAAACCCTTCCTAGTCCTGGCCATTCTATGGTAGGATGGCCAGAATCTGGCGTAGTGACTGGGTCGCAACCAGATGCGTCCCTTTCTCGTTTCCTCACCAAATCAAGATTACCTGGAGAAAAGCCTGCATGGTGAAGCCCATGGGTAGAAGCTGAGAAGCTACTCTTCTCCAGACACACCTTAGGAACCAGGGGGCCCTGGGTTCTAGTCTGCAGGAATGGTGAAAGCCGGGATCTGGAGAGGGAGCGGGGAGCTTCCGCCCTACCTGTGTTCTCTGCCTCACGTAGCCTTTCATTTCATTCTCAACTCTTACCTGTCCGTCCCCTCTCTTCCTACGCGGTAGCCCCTGCCCAGCCCTGGAGCTCAAAAAGCAAAGTTAGGAGGAATTGGGGAAAGAATCTTCTCTCCTTGTAAATCTCAATCCACTTGAAACTTCAGCCAAGATACCTGCCCTCTAGATTCCCCTCCTGACCTCCAGACTGGGACAAGAAGTGGCAAGGGCTTCCACTACCAAGGATGGCCATGGTCTTCCTGGATTTTCTCATATAAAATGGTCCACAGGAACCCATACGCCACCTGGCTTTCTTGACGGTCAAACCCTTCCAAACCCACCCGGCCCTGGCTGCGAAAAAGAAAATCCTTAAAGCCTGACCCAATGGGGACAGTTGATGAAGGAAGATGCCTTGGAACCAGTGTTGTGCCCAGGAGAAAGGGCTGTGGGGATAGGGTAAGGGTCTGGGGGGGCTTAGGGGCTGGTTGTAGACACTCTCCACCACTTTGGAAAAGTTTATGTCCTCACTGAACCATGAGCCATCACCTCTGTGCTCCTGGGGCCTATCTTGCTGGGGCTGGGATCCACTTCAGGGCATGGAGGGAACAGAGTGGCAGAAATAAATCCTCATCTTACTGCAGGTCTTCTGTCCTGACCCCTCTAATGACTACTGCCCTCTCCCTAGTGACTTTCTCCCCATCCCTAGGCTCTCTCCAGGCTTCTGGTAGACAGGAGGGGAGAGGGCAAATGGGGCCTGACACTATAATGTGGCTTGAACACTCACAACTGTGGCAGTCTGAGAGCTGTCCTCCGCAGGCGCAGGCATGGTCGCTTGCCTTGACTGCGTGATAAAGTAGCCAGAGATTAGGTTCCGGGCATGGCCTGGGAGTGGCTGAAAACCAGTTTCTCTATCGGGCCCCTACAAGGGTGACCAGCTGGGCTCCTCCCAGAGCGTCTTCAGCGGAACCCCACCATGGAGGGTCAGGCTGGGGTCAGACCCCTAACACACCTCAGCACCCCAATCTCTAGAGGTCCAGGCCAGTCTGGACAGAACTGAGGCCTGGAGTCATACTCAGCCTCATCTGTCCCTCTCAGCAGACCCAGTACCTTCATCTTGACATTCTGCTGTGTTTTAAAGTCAACCCTCTTGGGGCACCTGGGTGGCTCAGTTGTTAAGCGTCTGACTCTTGATTTCAGCTCAGGTCATAATCTCATGGTTGTGAGATTGAGCCCTGCATGGAGCTCTGCCCTGGACATGGAGCCTGCTTAAGATTCTCTCTCTCTCTCTCTCTCTCTCTCTCTCTCTCTCTCTTTCTCTCTCTCACTACTACTACTACTACTACTAGTAATAATAATAATAATAAAGTAAAAAAAATAAAAAATAAAGTCAACCCCCAAATCAGTTCTCTCATTCTGATTGACCAAACCAAAGAATCTCTAGGACTGGTCCCTGGACCTGCAGCATCAGCCTCACCTGGGAACCTCCTAGAACAATAGGTTCCAGATGTGCTGCATCACAAGCACCATGGAAGAGCCCAGCAATGTGCTTTAACAAGCCCTCTGGGGACTCCGCGCTTGCTTGGGTTTGAGGACAGGGGGCAGGCTCCTTCTAGCCATCTTCAGCTGGGCCCTCAGGCTCAGCGGCGTGTAGCCCCTTATCCGTACCCCAAACGGATAACCCACCTGCTCTTTCACTCATACCCGATGACGCACGTCCTTCACCAGCAGGATAAAAGCCATTTAATGTACAGTCTGTCAACTTCTACCTCCTCATCTACCTTAAACCCTTCCTCATTCCCCGCTTTGCTTTGCTCCTACGATCTTAACAGCTGTCTTCTGCAGGTGCAGACAGGCTCCTTAACATCTGGATCCACCCTCTCTGCCTGTTTCTTCCCCATCTCCTGCTCTGGTTTTCTTTCCTCGGGGCTACTCAGGGCCTGCCAGCCCTTCCTTCCTTCCTCACCAACTTACCCAACTTTTGCTTCAACTGTCTGTTGCTTCTAGGTAGATGGCGCTAATGTCATTACCTCTACTCCTCACCTTCCTCAAACTCCAGATCTGCATTCTCAGAAGCTTCCAGGACACTGTCCCAGGATGCCTGAGAAGTGCCTCAAATCCCACAGTCTGGACTCTAAATGCACCTTCCTCCTCCACTCTTCTCCGATGACCAACACCTAGCGCATCATCCTGACCACTGTCTCCACAGCCAGCTTCTGAGATCTTGCCGGCTTCACCATTCCTGGGCACCACAGTGTAACTTTTTCAGGTTAAAAACTGAATGTGCTTCGACTGCAGAGTTCTTGTGGATGCAAGCAAAATGGATCCAACAGGGATCATCTGAAGAACCCACAACTGCCCTTCTGTGCATCAATCTGTGACGCAGAATGCTCAGGGTTTCACGTGCTCAGGACTTCACGTGCTCAGGACTTGAGAGGGCAAAGCAAGGCTTTATGGACTGACTGCTCAATATCTGCTGCAGACTGGCAGCTCCAAAGGGAAGGACTCAGCCCTCCAGGGGCAGAAAAGCTGGCAAATCAAAGAAAAGGGCCCCTTCCCCTGCTTCTTCAGTAACCAGGTTCCTACTTCTGGAATTCTATGCAGCAGGACCTTCTGGGAACGGTTGACAGGTTTCATGGTCCCCTAAGAAAACTGCTACCTTGTTCAGGGATGCCAGTGGATGGACGACTGCATCACAGAGCAGGAGAGATGGGGTTAGGGTTAATATAAGACCAGGGGTCAAGAGTCAAGGGTGGTGATCAGCATCAGAGCCAGGATTAGGGTCAGAGGCATGTGTGAAAAATCTGAAGCCATCCTTGCTCAAGAAAAGGACAAACCCCCCCCCCCCCCCCCACCATTCTCCAGCTTCTCTTGCTACAGGAGCTCCTAACCCCCACCCACTTTGTCATCCCTCCCCTTTCAAAGCTGGGACCCCCATCATCTTCGCCAACACCTTTCTGGCTGTAGATGCTGAATCTTGGACTCGGCAGTGGAATGTGGAATGAGGACAAATAGGGAACTTTCCTCGGAACTGACAACCCTTCATCCTGACCTGTGCTTCCAAAACCAAAGCCAGTACTCCCCTGCTCTCCACCGTCCCAGAGCCGACCTGGGTTCCCCCCAAGGCCCATCACCGGCCGGCTACAACACAGCACAAGATAACAAACCCCGTGTTCCGCTTTCTTCCTTTGAAAGTGAAAACTACAACTCTCCCTTCTTACTCTACAGCATGGACGTGACAAGAACAATGTGCTCGTGTAAAAGCAGTTCACCACGAATAAACCGCTCTCACTACAACTTCTCAGTTGATCCTACGACTCCTGGTGAGATGCACGGGGAAAGCATCTGTATCCTTTGGAGGGGCAAACCCTCCTGAAGGGCTTCCCGAAGCTGCAAGGTTGATGGGCAGCAGAGCCCGGGCTCAAGCCTCGACCTCTGTGCACTGTACCCACGTCATCCCTGGTGCGGTGAGGGATGTACCCAGCATGCTGCTGGATTTAATAAAAGCAGTATTTGTTTCCCTGTATAATTATGGCCCTAATATTTGCCAGTGGATTGTCGCTGGTTACTTTCAGCTTCCTCAGCTTCTCCAATCTGTCACTTCTCAAGTGGCTCATTTTGATTTAAGAAGTGTGGAACTACTAGCCACGGGGCTAAAACAGGGGAGCTAGAGTCAGCAGAGAGGAGAACGAGCCTGTGGGTATTTCTGATGCTGTGATCCAAAGAATGATCACGCTCTCTGCTGGGCACAGAGGGCTATGGGGTGTTAGGAAAGTTTGATCGATTCTAACAACCCCATCTTCTGGCTGAGAGAATGTAAGCCCAGGAAGGCTACACGACATGCCTAACAACACCTAGCTCAGAAGGAGCTGAGCTGGCCCCAGACCCAGACTTCCTAATTCTAAATCCAGTACTCCCCCCATGCTGCCAGGATTTCAGGCTGGCCTTCATCTCTGGCAGCCTGGGGCTTGGCTCTCCATCTGAGTCTACAGCGGACAGATGGTGCCATCAGCGCAATGGGAGTGATGGGCAGGGTGGATCCCTCCCCACAGGGGATGCCCCCTGAATGAGGGGTGGTCCTCCTGGAGATCTCGGTCAGCTTCAGATGCCAAGCCCATGACACAGCTTTGTCCCCATGGGTCAGGACAACCCCCTGGATGTGTGTGTTGGTCCTTGAGCTGGGAGAGAGGAAATACTACTCACGACTTGTCTCTCCTGCCGAGCCGTCGTGGGGGGCTTGCCTGTCTCCTCCTGGGGGACAGGGATTTCCCCCGACTTCTCACTTGGGTTGGAGAATGGGCACTTGCAGGTTTCAGGATCTGAAGGAGAGGTAAGGAGTTACCATGCTGGCTCCTGCAGGACCCCGCCTTCCTGTCCTCCTGCGGCTTCCCACCCCTCAGCCCACCAGGATCCCTGGCTCAGAAGGCACTGAGGCTGAACGGCTTCCGAGGAGGAGGTCTGACAGATGCTCTTCTCTCACTCCTCACCGGCGAGGAGCAAGGGTACCACTTCCCGGGGGCTGAAATGATTACGCCGTGCTCCCTTGTCCACAGCAGAGGAGCAGAGCCCAATGCCTCAGCCCCCTGGGGCTTCATCTGGGTGCTGGGTGCCGTCTTGTGAAAGCAGAGTCCCATCCACATTGCCCCAGAAACCAACTTGTTCTTCCCCTGACTCTCCCACCCCACATGCATGCACAGAGTAGTTTCAATTTATCAAGAATCTCCATTTCCACGCCCCTCAGGGTGAAGATGACAGGTCCCCAAGAGCTAAACAGAACTAAGCCTGAGGTCAGCATAATCCCTTTCCCCTGGGGTCCTCTGTGTATGCACAGGCTTTCTCTCGGTGACTCCACAAGCCCTGGAGGGACAAGGACAAGCAGGCATCATGTCACCATGGAAGTGACACGATAGAAGGAAGAAGGGGTTTTGAGTATAGTTTATACCAAGTCAGCACAGTGAATGCTTCTTTGCTCTTGTGACACCAGGTCAGGATTTTATGCCAAAATGGGTTGCGACTTACACAGCAAAGCAGAGATATAATGTGACTCTGCATAAACTAGGTGACCCACTCATCCTGCTGAGCACGGGACCTGCTGGTTTTAAGTACTAAAAATTCCATATCCTGGGAAACTCCTCAGATTCAGACAACAGGTGATTGGTCACCCTATTATAATAAAGACAAAACACAACAAAACGATAACCTTTGTCTAAAATGGCTAACATTTTAGATTTGATTGCATAGAAGCAATTGTAGGCCAAGACACTGCTTTAACTATAACATCTAAATTGACCTCCAGTGTTTGAAGTAGTGTATGCAAAGAGAAACTTTAATCGTCCATGTCAAATAGCGAATGATTTCTGTTTTTTGTTTTAATAGGCTGGCTACTAAGCCAGATAACCTCAAGAAGCTTTTGACCATCCCAGAAACACAGGGCGTGAGGCAAGAGGGAGAGAGACACAGGATGGGGATAGAACTCTCCGGCACTGCTCATTTGGCTTCCCAGCACCTACCTTCATTCTCATGTCCCTGGCATATTTCTCCAGCTCCTTCCTTATGTCAGCCCTCAGCATCTTTGAGACATTGAGGACCAGCTGCTTCCACTCAATGGGCTGAAAGCTATGAGGCTCATGGGGGACATACAGCCCAATCTTGACCTTCTTGACTGTGTGAAGGTACTTCTTGTAGGAGTCTTCAAAGTCAAAGATGAGGTCACTCAAAGTCCGAAAGGTCAATGGCTTGTCCATCAGCTCAGCCCTTCGGCTCATGCCCAGGGAGCCATAGCGACCATTGCAATAAATCCCCAGCACAACATGGTGGAAGTAGTTTCCTGAGAAGTAGGTTTTAAAGCTGATGGGGAATCGCTCGATGGAAGGCTGTCCATTGGTTAAGTATCTTAGACCATTTGAGTCAAGGAAGAGAAAGGAGGCCTTGAAAATTCATGGAGTTTGGACTCCCAGGAATGGAAGTGGCCCATATGGGCAAAGTGTCTATCCCTCTGCCTCTGAGCAGGCCCACACCTAACCTTTCTGGACTAATCCTTTTAGAAAGGGTTCATTTGATATCTTTGAGTGGAGACATTATTATATATTGCATATCAGAGCCAAGTTAATATGAGACAAAAAGAAAAACTTGTCTTCTACTTTAGCAATTAAATAAATGCAAAACAAAACAATGATCTTTCCCTTTCCCTCAGTTTTCTACAGGGCATGATGAGATTAAAGGCTTTTTTAATGGAATCAGAATGATGTTCTCGGACATGAATTCTGGCTGGAGTGTGTGGGACAGACCAGGACCTGAAGACCTTTGCAATGCTTCAGAGGAGAAATGACAACCAGAATCAAGGCAAGGCAATGCGGACATAAAAAAAAGAAAAAAACAAACAAACAGGTTGATTATCTGGATGGGAAGGCATCAGAACAGGTCATACCTGCACCTCATCTGCTCCTCTCATGGGCCCCGGCATACCCATGCCAACAGCCTTGGGTACCACACAGAAAGCTGCCCCCAGCACCCAAACTGCAGGCCCCCTCATCCCCAATGCACTTGGCATCACAGCTTGGCTTTCTCCACTTATCAGCCCATTTGAATTGACTAACTCAGCCTCTTAGCGTTACCTCAGTTTGGGACCAGTAACCCCACAGAGCGCAGCGCCAAGTAACTATCCCCAGTGACTCCACACGCTAGAGCAAGGGGCAAGAAGTACCACACCCTTGAGCCCATCTCAAAGTCCCACGATAGCCCTGGCCAGGACCTGGTTTTCTGGAGAGTGACGTGGAAAACTCATGGGTGTCCCTTTTCTGCTGAAAACATTTGGTGATTCCAGAGTGTTTCTAAGGTAAATAATCATCCAGGTGCTGACCATGGTGGCCAGGGCATGATAAGTGCTCAGTTAGTAGAGACAGTCCTCCACTCCCTAAGAATCTGTCTTCACCGTTTCTTTCCCCCACTCCAACATGCTTTCCACACAAAGGCCGGAGTGGTCTATTCAAGCCAAAATTTGGTACATGTCAACTCTTCTGCTTAAGTTTTCAGTGTCTCTCATCTTCCCCAGACCTGGTCCAAATCCCTTAACAAAGTCCTGCCATGAGTCAGCCCCTGCTCATTACTCCTTGGTGCGATTTCCTTTCCCCCATGCCCTGGACTAGCACACAGACCCACGGTCGACCCATGACATTTTTGAAGGATACGCCAGGGCCGTAAAGAACCAACACCTGCACCTTCAGCACATATAATCCCTCATAATGTGAAGTCAAATGTAACTGAAACTCTTAAATGACTTTTAAACAATCTTTACATTACAAAGCTGGGAGACCAAAGCGACCTATGAAACTTTCAATGAAATGTCACTAAACGCACTTTGCACTACATGACGTCCCTTCAGTAGTATAACTTGTCTTATGGCTTCGCTGCATAGCAGCCTTCGAGGGCAGGGGATTCAAACCTGGCACAGATCTCTGGGAACTCCTAGCAGTCATGAGTGATAAGGATGCTGTGGGCCCTACTCTCTTTACACAGGCTGCACCCCATCTGGAACAGCCTCATTGCCAGCCCCTCCCCCTTCCTCTCCCTTCCCTGCCCTTCCTCCATGTGGTTTAAGTACCACCACCACCCCTTACTCAAAAACCCCTGGAGTACTTGGTGCTTCATCACCCAGTATTGTAATTGTTATTTATTTGCATCTCGTAAGGAGTTGTGTTTTGCCTGCTGGTGTTCTCCAGCGCAGAGCTCAGGCCTGGCACACAGAGGGGTTTGGTTGATGCTGGTTGAACGGATAAACCTCCATCATGAGCATACATTCCTTACACTTAAAAAGACTGGTCAGTGGGGGCCAATCCAGGTTCCCCAGAAAGACGGGAGCTAATAGAAGCCAGCCCACAGCTCAGAGATCAGCCTCATCCTCTGCCTCAGTATAGGCACAGGAGGCTCCTCTCTGTAAAAATGGTTACCTGTTTTCACTTCCTCATGTGACATTAAGCGGCAGGAAGGGAGAGAAATCATATCCTTCTGAGCCCTCTTACATCAATCCTTGCTTGTTTTCTGTGGTGAGCTCTCTGGGGCCGGAATAAGGGCATTCCTTAGTTGTTGTGTGCACAGCTCCTGTGCAGACAGCCCACAGGTGGGGCTGTGGAGCCAAAGAAGAATCCAACCCTTCTCTGGTAGTCTGTGGGGAGACAGGCTCAAAGCGGACACAATGCAATCAGTACAGCAGTTCCTCAAAAAAAAAAAAAAAAAAAAAAAAAAAAAAAAAAAAACTGCTTTT
>NW_027529934.1:3350314-3369428 GCF_008692635.1 Crocuta crocuta | reverse complement strand
CAGCAAAAAAAAAAAAAAAAAAAAAAGAAAGAAAAAGAAACTGCTATGTGATCCAGCAATTCCACTTCGGGGTATGTACCCCAAAGCACTAAAAACAGACACTCGAATAGACAGTTGCAAACCCATGTTCATTAGCAGCATTGTTTACAATAGCCCCAAGGAGGAAGCACTTCGAGTGCCTGCGGATGGATGGATAAAGGAAATGTGGTGTCTACATACGATGGAATATTCAGCCATAAAAAGTTGGGAAATTCTAGGGCGCCTGGGTGGCTCCATTGGTTAAGCATCCAACTCTTGATTTAGGCCCAGGTTGTGATCTCAAAGTTCACGAGTTTGAGCCTCGCATCACTCTCTGTGCTGACAGCGCAGAGTCTGCTTGAGATTCTCTCTCCTTCTCTCTCTGCCCCTCTCCTGCACTCTCTCCTTTTCTCTCTAAATAGATAAATAAGTAAACTTTTAAAAAGGTTAGGAAATTCTGGCACATGCTATGTGGATGAACCTTGAGGACATTATGTTACATGACATAAGCCAGCCACAAAAGGACAAACACTGTACAACTGAACCTCACGCGGTATCTGGAGTAATCAAATTCACAGAGACAGAAGTAGAATGGTGGCTGCTGGGGCAGGGGCGAGGGGAGAAAATGGAGAGTTAGTGCTCAATGGGCATTTCAGTTGGAGAAGACGAGGTTCTGGAGATGGAGGGTGCTGACGGTTGAACTAAAGCGTGAATGTTCTCAATGCCACTGAACTGTACACTTAGAAACACTTAAAACAGTAGATTTGTGTTATGACTATTTTACTACAATTAAAAACCCCCATATTCACAATGCATGTATGTCAAGCCATTACGCTGTTCCCCTTAAACTTACACAGTGCCGTACATCCATGGGATCTCGATAAAACGGAAAGGAACCGCCTCAGTGTGATGTGTGCTGTCAGAGAGGCAAGCCCAGCACCCGCAGGGAGAGCAGAGGCCATGGGGGGACCACACCGAGTTAGTCTTGTGGGACAAGTAGAGTCAGCCACGTGGAGAAGAGGGAGTGAGGAGAGCACAGGAGAGACTGGTCTCTAGGATCTGTTCCACCTGGATGGCAATCAGAAAAGCCCTGGGGCCTGGAGTAACCGGGCTCAGAGAGGGAGGGGACAGGGAAGTGTGGATGAGGGCAGGGAAGTGGCCTGGGCTTTTCTAGGGAAGAGGGAGGTGACAGGGCCCCAGCTCCTGGAAGACCCACCCGGCATCCAGCCGGCTGGGGATGTGCTAACCTGCCTCTAGGAACACACGTGCCACGTGAATCAGCCACAGCACTTTGGTACCGTGATTAAGCCTCCTCGGGGTCAGCGAGGCCCCTGAAATTGCTGCCAGGATTTAGAAGATAACTTGGAACCAAAAGTCTATCTCTCCGGCGGGCATGTGAGAGTGTCCGCACGCAGAGGCAAGATGGAAAGAAGTGGCTCTTCATGAATGAAACTGGAACTCTGGCTAACGTCAGACAAGAGGAAACAAGGCAGGACAGGACAGGGGACACAGGGCCAAGCAGCAGCCGAGCTGACCTGTTTCAAAGTTGCTGAGGTGCCATTTGCTTCCCAGGACCTGCATAGGGACCTGTGGGGGGACGCGGACATCTGACCCGAGCCACGTCCTTCACTGCACTCGGGAGAAAAGTAGGCCACGGGGATGCTGACAAAGGGCAAAGGGAAAAGACAAAGACGCTGCAACTTTTAGAATTCAGGTCTGTGGTTCTCATCTGTGTCCAAGAGTCAAATTTCCCTGAGTTCAGCAGCGTGAGCCACATTTCTGCACCCTTTCCACCTTCTCTGCACTTTTCTGAAATGTCACACCAGTAAGAAGGAGGGAAAACCAAGAGCCACTGTCCTCTGATTCGGGCTGGCCCAGAGGCCGGGCACAGGTGTGTCCCTCACAATCCCGAAAGAATTTAAGTAATCCCAGCAAGCTGAAGTCGTGTTTGAGTTTATACAATTGCACAGGGACAGGGCTACTGTGTATGGCAAGATGACCTCTGTCCAGGTGCATCCCTGGTCCTCCCAGGGAAAGGCTCATGCTCTCCCTCACTGGTCCCCGCCCCCCCCCACAAATCCCCAACAACTGTTCATCCCATAAACTTGCAGGGGGCTCTGCCCAACAGCTGTGGCTGACTCCTGCCACAAAAGGGCCTCAGCCATCTGCTGTCCCCACCCCGTTCCGACCTCCTGCTGGGCTCCCCAGGCACCCTTTTCATCTCCTTTGTGAGGAGCAGGGAGGGGGTAAGACAGGAGAGTGGACAGGGCCTCGATATGGCTCAAGTTTCCATTTGTCAAATGGCAGCCTGGGCACCTGTGCACAATCATGTTTCAGACGCCGCCTGGCCAGGGTTCGCAGGCTGCCGACGGCCAGAAACTCCCCTTTGGTGAACAACCAGCGGACCAGGGCACCTGGGTGGCTCAGTAGGGTAAGCGTCTGACTTCGGCTCAAGTCATGATCTCCAGGTTCGCGGGTTCAAGCCCCACACCAGGTTCTCTGCTCTCAGCACAGAACCTGCTTGAGATCCTCTGTCTCCTTCTCTCTCTTTGACCCTCTCCAGCTTGGGCTCACTCGCTCGCTCTCTCTCAAAAATAAACATTAAAAAAGATTTTAGAACACGTCCAGGAGACCAAACCAACAGACTGCCCGTCCTACTGTCCCGAGTCCGATTCTGAGCCACCTGTCCTTCCACGGACTTCGGAATCTTCATTCTCTCTTCGTTTTTCTTCTACCTCTCCAACTTCTCTCACAGGCTCACCACGTCCAACCAAACCAAAAAGTAGTGAGAATCCATCCTTGATCTTTTTCCCTTCTTACCCCTTGAACAGCAGCTACCACCCCCTCAACACTGCCAGCTCCCACATTTCTATTTCCAGTGCAGAGCTTCTCCTGAGCGCCATGTCCTAAATGCCCCCTCCCTCAACAACCTACAGGTGTCGCAAATGGAACATATTCAAATCTGAGCTCATCTCCCCCTAAATCTGCCTCTCCCCATTACGTTCTTCCCTGGGGCTGCAGCACACTTATCCGATCACCCAATTTTCAAGCCGGCAACGTGGGCTCATTGCCTTGGTCTCCTCTAACTCTTACAGCTAATCAGCTCACAAGTGGTGCTGATGACCCCCCCAACTCCTTCCTCTGCCTTTACGGCTACTGGGCAGAAGTATCTCACCCCTCGGTCACCCTCATCCCTCCAGCCCATCCTCCACAGACTGTCACCCAATCCGGAATCCAGAAACCTGTATTGATTGATTCCTTCCTCATCAACTTGTGCATTCAGTTGACCTCTAAGTCCTTTACATTCTGTCTCCTTGATGTCCCCTCACACCCGCCACCATGGCCAGGACCGTGGTTCAAGCACCGCCATTGCCCTCATGGAACAATTCCATCTGCCCTTCAATCTGCCCTAAGAACTACCTCTCTAAAGTGCACACCTGATCGGGTCATGCTTCTGCTCCAGATCTTTCCTGGGGGCCACCCACTCCCTTTTGGAGAAAGTTCCCGCTTCTCAGCACAACCCTCAAGGACTTAACCAGTCTTACCCGGGACCATCTACATGTTTACATCTTGCTGCATTTCCTTTGTCACTGCCCCTTCCAGCCGTCCACCCCAAAGGACCACAAGTTTCTTTGCTCTTGTACCAGATCATGTTCTATCGTCATCATCACTAAGTAAGTCAGGGCCATCACAGTTTTTCTGGACCATATTCCCCTTAGGCTGAGGGGCCAGGAGTCTGGGGAAAATGGAACAGAACGTATGAGAGAGACCAGACCCTTGTGGTCAACTCTACGTTCTGTGGAGACAGGACTCTACACTATTGCTTGGTCTCCTCCACAGTCTAGAATCTTCCCCAGAGATGCATTGGGATAATCTCAATTCCCTTGAGTGTCTATCCTGTTATAAACCCAGATGAAAGCAAAAGATAATGATACACACTCTCTCTCTAGTCCCTCTAGGTCGGAATTCTCCTTGTGCCTAGCAGGTGTGGCTTGGGCCACAGGTTACATAGACAATGGTCCGATGAAGCTCTGATTTGGTTCAACTCCAGAAGGTGAAAGTTAAAGAGACACACCAGGGGAGCTTGCCAATTTCCTCTGAGGAGACAATAGGTGTCATCTCTGTGAATCTAGGACAATGAAGACACAATCGGCCTCACTTGGAGGCCGCCATCTGTGGGGTAAACTTAAGCAAACATAACTCAAAGGATACATGCCCAGGATGACAGCTTCAAGGCATTTGATAGGCAAGGACTCCCGAGTCATTTCTTTCGCTGTTTCCATTAACCTGTAGGAAACAGCACAGCAAAGCATCTCAGGACTCATTTCATCATGCAATCAGTCTGTGTCAATCCATCAGCGTGCCTGTCTCCACATTAGGTGCCATGCAGGATTGTAGAGGGAAAGGGGAGAGCTCGCCGTGGAGGACGGAGCCAAAGTGCATCTATACTAGCAGAACTAAATTCTTAAATTCTCCACTGCTCTCTCCAAGAGTTAGTTTCTGGAGGTTAGTGCCTATATTCCACAGCATACTCCCAGCACCCCAGGACAAGGGCCGTTACAGAGAGAAAGTAAAGGAGGCCACATAAAACTGATTTTACGCGCCTCTCCCACCCCTGGAAGAGTTAGTCTCCACCGTGGAGCTTAGCTGTTAGAGTGGCCCAAGCCCTAGCTCCACCTCCAACCTAGCCCCAGGGTACCCCCCAACCCCACCCCCTTACAGACCAGGATATGTGAGCACTGGGAGACAGGGATAAAGAGTGGGAGAGGGAGTGGGCAGCTTTCGGGTAAAAGAGAGGTCACCTGGCCCACAGATCATGCACCACTTACCCACTCAGCGGTCTCATTTTCCTAATTTCAAAGAACTGGGTCCCTGTATGATTGTATCTGTGTGAAGTATGTAAAGGGAAAGTGACAGAAAACTCCAAAGGCCCCAGTAATCCAGCAGAGGAAGCTGTACATTGATTTCTCAAAAGGATGAAGAAGTGAGGGGCCTTCCAGAAAGTGTTCAGTAGCCAGAAGGTAGCCAAGAGCCTCTTACTCTTCACTGTCCTGCCCTGAAAATCCAATTTCTAACTCAAGCCCCAAAACACCTTGGATCTTTATAATAGCTATTTTCAATCTGCTCTGTATTCTGTTTGGTCAAATACATGTCTTAATTTACCTACTGGACTATAAACTCTTGAGAGTTGAGACTATTTATTTGTTATCTTTATATCACCCATAAAGCCTGGCACAAGCCCAACATATTCCAGTGAGCAAATATTATTAAATGCATGAGGAATAAATTAATAGATGAGTGGACAGATGGATAAATAGGTGGATTGGTGGAAGGGTAGATGGATGAATGGAAGGAAGGAAGGGTGGAACTGATGGAATGGAAAGGTGGGTGGATGGATGGATGGATGGATGGATGGATGGATGGATGGATGGAAGGAGTGGATGGATGGATGATGGATAGAAGGGTGGGTGGATGGTAGGGTTTCTCAATAGTGCACAGCCTCTGCAGCAAAGCTTATTTTGAAGACCTCACTTTAGTTTCACTGGACTGATACTAGACAATGATTATGAAGTCTAAGAAGATGACACTATTACCCACAACTTGAGGTTTAGCAGCTTGCCCAGAAAGTGTCAAGGACTGGCAAGACTGCACCAGGTCATTCTGAAGGAGACCAAAGATTCCTTGATGTCATGCTGAGACTGGATCTTGACTTTTCTCACAGCCTAAAGAAAAGTTGCTTTACATATTTCTCTTTCCTGTCTCAAACAAAGTCCTATAGAAAAAGTGCATGTTGGGAAGATGCTAATGAACCATGAACTTGTAACCCTGGCAGCATGTATGAGATTAGATGTGTGACCCTACAGTGGTACAAGCAGTGGCAGAGGTGGTGCCAAGCACCTAAATGCCCTGTACACCCTCCCTGAGGAGGGTGAGGATTCCCCTCCTGGCACAGGCATGCCTGGCCACTCAGACACAAGCATACTGAACAAGTACTAGGGGTGGAGGGAGGGGGAGTTAGGGGGAGAGAGAGGGGGAGGCAGAGGGAGGGGGAGGCAGGGAGAGGGGGAGGAAGAGCTCTTTACAGGCAGATTCTGGGCTCCACTCCTTGAGACTCCAATTTTAGGCTAATGGTTTTATTTATTTATTTTTTAATGTTTATTTTTGAGAGAGAGAGAGAGAGAGAGAGAGACCAAGCGAGACCAGGGGAGGGGCAGAGAGAGAGAGTGAGACAGAATCTGAAGCAGGCTCCAAGCTCTGAGCTGTCAGTACAGAGCCCAACACAGGGCTCGAACTCATGAACCTGATTAACTGACTGAGCCACCCAGGTGCCCCCAGGCTATAGTCTTAACCCTAGATGTCATTCCAAGTGACACTGCCTGGGACTGTTCTGTTGGAGGCTCCCGGGTAAGAGTCAGATGATGACTTCAACGGGCTCACCAAGCTGGAAATGATCAGCATGAGCCCTAAGAACAACCAATAACAGTACAGGCTTGCCCAGATTTTGAAAAATACAATATAAAAAAAACCTTAGAGGTAAAAGAGAAAAACGAGGGGCTACGTGTCCTCATTGTGAAGTGTTTTTTGTTTTTGTTTTTGTTTTTGTTTGTTTTACATCACCAAAGATTTCATTCAAGCAGTGAGACTCCATTGCGCCTGGGTGGCTCAGTCGGTTAAGCTCCCAACTTCAGCTCAGGTCGTGATCTCACGGGTTCGTGAGTTTGAGCCCTGCATTGGGCTCTCTGCTGTTAGTGCAGAGCCTGCTTCAGATCCTCTGTCTCTCTGTCTCTCTGCCCCTCCCCAAGCTTGCATAAGCCTGCGCGTGCTCTCTCTCAAAAATAAACATTAATATTTTTAAAAAACCAGTGAGATTCCTGGTACATTTAAAGTAGAATTCAGTGAGCAAAATTCTATGTATATGCCTAACTTTCTTCCTTTTCATAGATCTAGTGTGTAAAGTGAGACAAACCTATAATAAAATAATAACAAATCACCTGGCCTTCCTTGCTCAGTTCCTTACAGTTATGAGCTTCGGAAAGTGAGCTGGAGAAGAGTGCCTCTTGTAAACATCACCTTCAGAGGGAGAGACTTACTGAGCCTGAGCTGATCCTCAGAGGGTCTCTCCCCATGCAGAAAGCTCAGGGGGCACCTGTCTTTCCAGAACCATGTGCAAGATCCACTGATGGCCGGCACTCTGAAGCTGTCAGAATTTGTCCTCTCTTATCCCCAAACAAGCCCGTCTATAGTCAGGGCTGGCCTGGTGCCCAATCATGTGTTCCTGTGTCCAGGACAAACAGAAGTCCTGAGGAACTAAATACAAGCATTGTATTGCCCTTTGCATTCCTGCCCTTCATAGACACTATGGGGTTTTTCTGTTTCTGTTTTTTTACAGACTGAGAGTTTGTGTCAACCTTGTGTCAAGCAAGCCTGTTGGCACCATTTTCCAACAGCATTTGCTCATTTTGTGTCACTGGGTCACACTTTGGTAATTTTCACAGCATTTCAAACTTTTTCATTATTATTATATTTTGTTATGGTGACCCGTAATCAGTAATTATGCCTCACTGAAAGCTCAGATGATGGGTAGTATTTCTTGACAATAAAGACTTTTTATTTTATTTCTTTGAAGTTTATTTATTCCTAGAGAGAGAGAAAGAGAGAGCACAAGCAGGGAAGGAACAGAGAGAGAGAGAGAGAGAGAGAGAGAGAATTATAAGCAGGTTCTGCACTATCAGCACAGCACACAGCCCGATGTGGGGCTCAAACCCATGAACCGTAAGATCATGACCTGAGCCGAAATCAAGAATCAGACACTTAACCAACTGAGCCACCCAGGAGCCCCTAAAAACTTTTTAATTAAGGCATGTAGATTGTTATTTTAAATGTGTTACTGCACACTTAATATACTGACTATAGGGTAGTGTAAACATAAGTTTTATCTGCATTGGGAAATCAAAAAAATTCATGTGATTCTCTTTATTGCCATATTTGCTCCATTGCAGTGGTTTGGAGCCGAAACTGCAGGGTCTTCAAGATATGCCTGTAAAAGTGTGGTCAGAAGAGAAAACAAAGAGGTCACACCCTGCCTTCTTTGTGTGGTGGCTCCATTGGCCAGGTGACCTGGAGCATAGGATCCTAGAAGCTTGTGATGCTGTCCCTCTTCCGGCCCTCTCGGTAGTCAGTGATCAGGTCGGTAACCAGCATCATGGGTCAGAGAAGAGAATGAAAAAGCAGATCCTTCAAGGCAACAATGAAACCTTAGCTGCGAATGTGCTGCAGGGCATACGATACATAAAACACATGCAAATCTGCCCCTATCAGGGCATTCATTCCCCAGCCAGGCTCTTTCTCTGTCATCTCTGGCTGGATGATCCTGGTGAAAACTGTGTCCTAGATAGAAGTGGGAAGCCAGGGACCCCTGCATGGCTCAGTCATTTAGGCATCAGATCAGGGGATGATCTCATGGTTCATGAGTTTGAGTCCTTCATCAGGCTCTCTGCTGTCAGCAGAGCCCACTTTGGATCCTCTGTCCCCCTTTCTCTCTGCCTCTCTCTCAAAAATAAATAAACATTAAAAGACAAAAAACGAAGTGGGGAGCCATTCTAACCACTGGAACATGTGTGCAATGTCCCTGTGAAATCTGTTCTGCTGAAGGAAGGACTGAGGTCAGCAGAGAACTGAACTCCTAGACAATGTGCTGGGGGCTAAGGGGTCTGATGCCGGCTTGGCTCTGAGATGCTCACTGACTCGAACAAATGGTGTGTCCCTCCCACAGACAACTCTGTCAGCCCAGCTCCTATCTATTCCTCTCCCTGAAAAAACACCAGCAGGGGCCAGTGGACCCTTGTTCTTACGATGTTGTTCGTATAGCACACAGGACAGATCTAATCTTGGTTACAAACAGCCCAAGGACAGTGGCGGAGAGAAGGACCCAAGTCTGGCTAGTCTGAACCCAGCCTGGACCCACAGGGTTCCTCGGCGCTTCTTCAAACTCACCCCCATCCCAGGGCACCACGTACTCTTGGAGAAGGGAGCAAGGCCACCAGTCTGTCGAAGGCAATGCCAAGTGGGCCTCTTCCAGATTATGAGTGGTCAAGATGAAGACAAAAAAGGGAGAAAGGAAAGCAAAAGAGCAGAAAGAAGCCCAGGAGGGAAGGGGGAGGAAGACAGACAGAGGAAGAGAGGTGGAGGGAAACAAAGGGGACTGAGGAGGGGAGGTGGAGAGACAGGAGAGGAGGGAAAGAAGAGGGGCTCCAGCTGGCCACAGCCGCCTCACTGTGCCTTGCTGTCCTGGCCAGCGCCTGCCTAATGGGGAAGGGTCTGGCCATTGCAATTACATCCTCTATTATGGTGCCTTCTAGACACTCACACTGGGCATCCCTTCGTGCCCAGCCTCACCAACCTTAGAGAGCATTTGCTGACCAGCTGGGGACAGACCTGCTGTCAGAGAGGAGCTCACCATGCCCGTCCCCAGGCCAGGTCTGCCCAGTCCCTGGTCGGAAGGATACTGTAGTGTCTTCATGTAGTTCTGGATTGCTTGGAGCCAGTCTGGGATCGTCATCGACAGCCTGTAGTTTGGAACCTGGGGCACTGAAGGCTGCAAAGAAGTAGAGAGAGAACTCTTTATCAAGGAGATGCCCTGGGGCCCAATTTCTGAGGGCGGGCACAGGGCTGAAAGCATCAGAGAGCAGATGGCCACCTGCACAAGGCCCCCCAGACCAGCTGGTCCTTGGCCAAAGTTCTCCTTCTATGTTCCCTCCATACACACCTGCTCTGGGTCATTGTGGCTCTCTAGAGGCCTATGTGTTGTGAATGTGAACACAGCCTGCTTTCCCACGGGCGCCTCAGTGTCTCCTTGAAGCCAAGGACTATGTCCTACAGTGTCCCCCACTGAGCCTGGCCCAGGACGTTCACAGAAGTGCCCCATTAACAAGTTTTACCATTTCTCCTCAACACCACGCCCACTGAGGCCCTTTCCTGAGTCTGGCCCAAGCGGATTAGTAAAGATTCCCCTCATGCTCCAACTCTTCCCAGCTAAGTGCAGCCCTGTGACCCTTAAGCCATCTTACCCTTTCACCCCCCACAGCTGCCAATCTTCCTTTCCTAGTCTGCCTCTTGGTCAACACTCACCAGGATCTATAACTGAGTGCACAAAGTTCTAACCTCTGTTGGGAGGAGCAGGGAGCAACAGCAAGAAAGGACAGGAAAGGGGGAGGTAAGTGCCTCTTTTCAGGAAGTTAGAGCTAAAACACCAGTTCTGAGACACCAGGCAGCTCCAAGCAGCCCTGCCAATGAGGCCAAGAGCAAGAAAGAGCAGGGGCTTCCAATCCAGCCACTCCTGGGAAGCAAGGGACGGTGTGTGCTTTATTCTCCTTGTTTCTTAGTCTCTTAAGCTTGGCTTGGGGGGTGGGGTGGGGGGACTCTTGGTGACAGAGACACTCAGGCTCCTGTGAGCAGTGTCACTGCCAGGATGGAAAGAAGAGGCTCCTGCAGGCTTAAGCCACTTAGGGAGGAGCAGAAGGGGCCCCAGGGCGGATTAGTTCATCCTAGAGGAAACGGAAAGGGAGGCCCTGGGGATTTAGTACTTAGCTGATGGAAGGTGAAGCCGCTGGTGGAGAGACTTGGGGACAGCGCCAGGCAGCCTGGCTGGGCACCAGAGCCAGACGCCGCTGAAGGATGTTCCCTCACTCTTTCCGGCTCTCTCCCATGCACAGAGCTCCAGGCTCAGGCCCCACAGTGATGCCACCCCTGGGTCTGTGGCGGGTCGGGGTGGGGGCTCTTCCAGACTTCTCCACCATCCACACTCGGCTGCATTGACTTAAAACGTTACTTGCATTCTTTTCCTCTCAGTGCCTCCCTCTCTTCTCTCCTGGCTTGGCAACTAACTTCCTGCTTGCCAGCTACTGCCCCTTCAGCAGAAAGGAAACTAGTCACCTGCCCTACTTCACAGCCAAGGTGCTGAGTGTGTGTGTGCCCGCGCGTGTGAATGTGGGAGGGGCATGCGCATGCATGCACAGCTGTTCTGCGAACTGCATTTTGTTTACACCGTATCAACTCAAACCACATTCCCTTATCAGGGAGTAATTTTCAGAGCAAAGTGTTCCAATTTGACCATTTGCTTACAAGACCCTCCTACATGCACATGTACACACGTACACACACACACACACACACACAACACACACACACGGAGTCAAAATATGGAACGTGTCCTTGTATTTCTGCCCTTACATACACTAGAAGTGTCAAGCTTGTCCTCATTTTTTGCAGTAACACCTACTGATCAACCCATACCTGGAATTCTGTGTAAGAATGTGCCAGAGAGTTCACAGAGAAGTGAGGAGAGAAGGGGAGATGTAAACAAACATTTCTTTAGCACCTGCTGTGTTCCAAGTTCTAGGCCAGGTACAAGGTGAGAGAGGGGGGAGGGGCACAGAGACAGAGGAAGGAGGGAAGTTTTACAGCATTAGGCACAAGCATCTTTCTATATAGAAAAGTGCTACTTGTATATATTTTAATAGAAAAGATGGTAAGTGTGGGGAAATGTCCCAAAGAATCACCAGACACCTAAGGGATCCTTGGAGGGGTGTCCCTTGGCCGGAGCCCTGCCATAGCCAGAGTGACTTGGTTCAGAGGTGGCTATAGGGGCCAACCACCAAATTATTTCAACTCCCCCAGGCCCAGCGGAGCCCACAAGAACCAGATGGTGGGGTGGGGGGTGTGATCAGATGGCAGCTGGTTCTCAGAATAGCAGCCCAGTGGCGCCCAAGGGCTTTTAAAAACAGCTGCCTGGTTACCTCAGCCCCAGCGGAGAGAGTGCAAGAGTGGAGGTCACATTCCCCAAGTCCCAGCTGGGGATCGAGGCTGTGGTGGGGAGAGAAGCCGAGACAGCTGAGGGGATGATGTCATCGGGCTACAACTCACCCTGCCGTCTGGGCTGGCTGGCTGGGGTTCGGGCCAGGGGCCAGCTCCCAGCCAGCACCTCAGGCCAGCGATGCCCCCACAGGCCATGAGTCTAAACCAGGTGGGCTCCTTGGCGGGTAATCATGAGACAGACACAAGGCCCGAGTCCCCGCTTTGCCACCAACTAGTTGTGGACCCTCCTGGCCAAGCTGCGTGACCTCTCTAAGCCTGTTGCTTTCCTGATAAAATAGGAAAGTATCACCTACTTCAAACCTTCTGGGCTGGTTGTGAGGAATATATGACCCAACGTGTAAAGCAGGCAGCTTGGGGCAGACACCTGGGTGGCTCAGTGCGTAAAGCATCCGACTTCGTACCAGGTCATGGTCTCATGGTTCATGAGTTTGAGCCCTACATCAGGCTCTGTGCTGACAGTGTGGAGCCTGCTTGGGATTCTCTCTCTCTCTCCCTCTCTCTCTCTCCCTCTCTCTCTCTCTCTCTGCCTTTCCCCACTGATGCTCTCTGTCTCTTTCAAAATAAATAAATGTAAACTAAAAAGCAGGCAACTTGTGGATTGGCCCTTGGTGGTCTCGAAGGCTATGTGATTATTATTTTTTATGATAAATTTAAAAAACATTGTTTAATGTTTTATTTATTTTTGAAAGAAAGACAGTGCAAACAGGAGAGGGGCAGAGAGACAGAGGGAGACAAAGAGACCAAAGCAGGCTCCAGGCTCTGAGCTGTCAGCCCAGAGCCCAATGCAGAGCTGGAACCCACAAACCATGAGGTCATGACCTGAGTGAAAGTCAGATGCTTAACTGACTGAACCACCCAGGCGCCTAGAAGGCTATGTGATTATGTATTAACAATGAGAAAACATCGACTTCCTCCTGGGGACACGTCCTGACCATAAATTATCATCCTTAATTCATGAACGGTTCATACAAAGTGATAAGAAAATTCTTCAGGGGTGCCTGGCTGGCTTAGTCAGTAGAGCATGTGACTCTCTTTCTCGGGGTTGTGAGTTTGAGCCCCACTTTGGGCACAGAAGTTACTTAAAATTATAAAAAATAAAAAATAAAACTGTTCAGGCATTCATGAGGAAAAAAATGGCCCCCACAGGTAGAAAGAACCCAGATGTCCACTGACAGGTGAATGGATATACAAAATGTGGTATAGGAGCACCTGATGTCTGGGTCAGTAGGGTGTGCAACTCTTGATCTTAGGGGTCATGAGTTTGAGCCCCACATTGGGTGTGGAGTTTACTTTTTAGAATGTAGTATAGGGGCACCTGGGTGATTTAGTTGGTTAAGTGTCCAACTCTTGATTTTGACTCAGGTCATGATCTCACAGTTCATGAGTTCAAGCCCGGAGGTGGGTTCTGTGCTGATAGCAGAGTTTGATTGATATCATCTCTCTCTCTTTCTATCTGCTTCTCCCCCACTCGTGTGTGTGTGTGNATTTGACACAAGCTATAACACGGATGAACCTTGAAGATGTTATGCTGAGTGAAACAAGCCTGACACAAAAGAACAAATACTGTATGATACCTCTTATCCAGAAGCCCTCCTCTTATCCACAGGGCACACGTTCTGAGAACCCCAAGAGATGCCTAAGACTGCAGAGAGTACCAAACCCTATGCATATTCTATGTTTTTTCCTATGCATACATACCGATGATAAAGTTTAGTTAATAAATTAGGCACAGTAAGGAGATAAAGAACAATAGTCAATAATAAAATAGAACAAGTATAACAATATACTGAAATAAAAGTTATGTGACTACGATCTCTCTCAAAATCTCTTACTGTAGCATACTCACCCTTCTTGAGGTATCATATAATTCAGTGGCTACATAATGAAATGAAATGGGGTGAATGGCAAAGGCATTGTCACATAGCATTAGGCTACTATTGACCTTCTGACCATAGGTCAGAAAGAGGATCATCTACTTGCAGACCTCCGGTAACCATGGGTGCCTGAAACCATAGAAAAGGAAACAGCAGATAAGGGGGGACAGCTGTATGAGGTTCTTAAAGTAATCTAATTCATACAAACAGAAAGGAGACAGGGTGGGGGGTGTGCGGTTGCCAGGGACTGAGAGGAGGAAGGAACAGGGAGTTAGCATTTAATGGGTACAAAGTTTCAGCTGGGAAGAAGAGGAAGTTCTGGAGGTGGAATGTGGTGATGTCACACAACTGTGTGAATGTTCTTAATGCACAGAACTGTACACTTAAAAATGGGTAAAATGGTAAATTACATGCTATGCATATTTACCACAATTTCTTTCACAGCCATGAAAAGACAATGCACGAAAGAAATGCAAATAGTGAATAAACATTTGGAAAACATTTCCAAGCTCACTAATAATCCAAGAAATGCAAAGAAAAGCCACTGCTAAATGTCATTTGTCACCTCCAGTTAGCAGAGATATTCTGAAGTGTGGACACTTAAAGCTGATGGGGATGCTCTTATAAAACACGCTGGGAACATACATTCGTACAGCCTTTTTATAAAATGTCCATGGCACGCTCCTTTTTTCCCCCTCCCTGGCGGATTCTGAGAGTCCCTCCTCATGGTGGTTTCCTGCCCTGTTTCACCTGAAACACTGGCCTAGATTTTCCACAGCCCTTCTCCTCAAGGTTCCTGCCTCCTGTCGCCTGCGACTGGCCCTTCAAGTCGCAGCCCAGCTGATGAAGGCGGAATCCAGAGGCGAGAGAGCAAAACCAGCCTCTCCACACAGGTGCTGTGCCTATGGTCTGGCATTGGGAGCCCTGGGAGGTGGGGGGTGCAGGTAGGAGTGGCGTAGATAGGAAGATAGTTGTTCCAGAATAATGAAACAAACCACAGGCAAGGCTTTTGTGGTCAGGCTCTCTCCCTCATCGCATTCTTGGCAAACACAATTACCTGTCCAAAGAATGCAAGGAGAAGTGATGTGAAGGGACACAGGTGGGTAGCTGGCATCCTCAAATGCAAGCGAAGGGGGAAAAGGAGCCGCGAGGCAGCCAGAACGCTTAGCAACAGTAATCTTTAACAAGAAAGAACAAGGAGAAAGCAAAGCCTTTTGCAGCCCCTGCTCTAGAAAACAGAAGTGCCTGTGCAGGCACCAGGCAGCAGACTCTTCTCTGGCAACTTGGAGAAGCACAGAACATCACTCGGGAGCCCTGGATGGACCCCAGGCCCCCGCATCAGGGGCAGCCAAGCAGGAAAGACAGACCACAGTTCTGAATCCAGGGCAGAGGAGGGANCTGCACGCTCTCACCTCATAGTCTCACACTTCTTCACTGAGGCAAAGCTGAGTTCTATAAAAGTGAATTCTTTCCCAATTTAGAATCAACGTGAAAACGAGGCACAAAACCATGGGATCTACAAGAAACCATTGTTGCTTCCTGCTGAATCCATCCTGGTTGCCCCTTGGAGAGTCCCGCTCCAGCCAGTCAAGAAGCAGGAAGAGCTTCTCCTAGCACACCGTGCTATGTTTTCTAGGCCAGCTGCTCTCCCCACCTCTCCCTTCCCTTCCTCTATCATCCTCCAAGTGACTCTGCTACTTTCTCATACTTTCCCTGAAAAGCCCTGGCCTTCACCTAGTCAGCTGCTGACTTGAGCCCAGTAACCACCAGAGTAGAGGACTGCAGTGACAAATGGAAAAGATGGATTGCAGAGGAGGTGAGCCCCCCCGGGGGGGGGGGCACCCGGACCTGTGGGCAGAACTTCCCACTGCTGCTAACAAAATGTCTCACAAAGAACCGTCATTCCTCCTAAGTTTTTGTCCTTCTCTTTTCCTTCTTAGTCCATATTCTTTTTAAAAAAATTTTTTAAACATGCTTTTATTTTTCAGAGAGAGAGCACAAGCAGGGGAGGGTCAGAGAGAGACACACACACAGAGAATCTGAAGCAGGCTCCAGGCTGTCGGCCCAACGCAGGGCTTGAACTCATGAACTATGAGATCGTGACCTGAGCCGAAGTTGGCTGCTTCACCCACTGAGCCCCCCCAGGTACCCCATCTTAGTCCATATTCAATTGCCAAAAACGGTTAATCTCTCTGAACCTCTCCGACCCTTCTACCAGCCCCCACCACTCCTCTTCTGTACAAAGTCCTCAGCAAGATACTGGTTAAAGGAAAAAAGGGCTTCGGACCAAAGGAAAAAGGCTGCCAGGCTGAGTGCAAGAACAACCTTATATCAGAGAGGAGTGGCCCCTGGAAACAGGAAACAGGAGCTGTTTGGAAGCCAGCTGTTCCCACCTTAGGGCCTAGGTAGGGGTGAGGGTTTGGGGAATGTCAGGACCTAGGAGAGGAGGGATGTCATAATGGAGTTGGGGATGGAGAACCAGCTATTACGATGCAGTGTAAGAGAGAAACTTAATGTTAAATTCTTAATTTCGGCTCAAAACGCCAAGGCCCGCCCATGTGCGGCCCAGGGTTTTCCTGGCTCGGAAGGGGCTCTCCCGTGACTGGGTTACTGTGGAAGTACAATACGGTGCGGCTGCTGTGTAAAAAAGGATCTTGTTGTGTTTTGTTTTGTTTTGTTTATGAACAATACATTTAGCCACAGGTATAGGTCTCAGGGACTAGTAATCTGTGCTCTAAACTGCTCAGAAAACATTTAGAATACTGTGTTTCGGGGCGCCTGGGTGGCTCAGTCAGTTATGCGTTTGACTCTTGATTTCAGTTCAGAGTCATGATCTCAGGGTTCCAGGGATCGAGCCCCACATCACCAACTCTTTGGGATTCTCTCTCTCTCTCTCTCTCTCTCTCTCCCTCTGCCCATCCCCCATCTCTCTAAAAATTAAATAAACATTTATTATTAGAGGACTGAGTGGTGACAAACTAGTAAGTGTCCTGGAAAGATGAGAAGAGTGTTTTGAACTGAAACTGTGGTACCCAAGAAACAGTGAAAGGAGCGACTGTGGACAAAGAACTAAAGGAAGATGCAGAATGATGGAACGTCACAGTTCTGTGGGCTCGTGCCAAGGAACCTCTGTTGTCACACAGATCACTGAAGACCTGGAGATGCCTGGGTCATGTCCTCAAGGGATTAAAAAGTGGGAAAGAAGTTCACGTGAGATCTGGTCTGCTCCCATTTTATAAATGAGAAAACTAAGGCCAGGGATTTTCAACGAGTGACTGAGGCCAAGAGCCAGAGGTAGCACAACCAGGACTAGAATTCAGTGCCTTGATTTTGACTCCAAGTCCCTTCCTTACTCCAGGAGCACCACGTCATAGCGTCATCGCAAAGGAAGTCGACGTGTATTGCCCTGAATCAAAGGCCAACACAAGAATCAATGGTGATGAGCCGTGAGGGGGAAGAAGGTGAATTTCTATTCCACCTAAGAGTTTCCTAACCACCAAAACCCAAACCTGGTCAGCTTGGGACAGCTCTGTAAGGCGATGAGCCCTCCAGCCCCAGGACATCTTCGAAAAGAAGGAATTCTGCTGAGAGGAGGGGAGCCCGGTCTCCACCAAAACGAACATTCCTGATTCCCATAGAACAAAGGGATCCCTACACACAAGACCAGGACGACAATGAAGCCACAGTTAGAAGCAGGGCTGGTGATAAGGAGGCTGAATTAGAACGGCAGCAGGGGACAGCAGAACAGGCCTCTGGCCCCTGTGGCCACCTCTCTTCCAGGTTTAAAGAGCTCCCAGCTCCTCCTTAAGTAAAGCAAGCTTCACTCAATAAGGGCAAAATCTGAAGTCAGAACTGCCAGCCAAGACCAATCCTGTTCTCATGCTCAAGGAGAACCCAGCAAGGGTAATTACAGCTGACACTGAAGCAGGAAAGATTCTCGTTGGGCATAATGAAGATCTCCTTGACCTACTGGTAATAAAACACTAACTGACTGCAGCAGGAAGCTTAAGGGCTCTGTCACTTCCCCCAAGGGCACACACAGCTTTCTGGCCTGCAGGGCTCAGATGCTCAGATCACCAGATGCTCCAGGTTGGGGCCTCAGCCAGATGGCCTTCCAGGTCTCAGGTCTGGCATTCCTAGACCAGCCCAGGTATCTTCTCAGCCACACCAGTGTCCCCAGGGGGGCAAGAGAAACCGTCTGCCACGCTATAAACCCCAGGCTCTACAGCATTTCTCCCCAGTTTGCATTTTGATGTCTTAGGTAGTGACCATGGCACATCTCCCCCCCTCCCTCTTACTAACGATAGCCTTGGCCACCAAACTCAGTCAGCTCCCTGGCTTCTCTCCAAGGTAATGAAACTCCAAGGAGTTTCACTCCTGAGCCTCTTTCTCTATCCAGTGAGACTAATGCTTCATGTGTCCTGGAAAGTCCCTTTTGCGATGGCCAAAACTTTTGTTTCGTGTTTTTTGTTTTTTGTTTTTTTTCTGGGAGCTCAGATAAGCTGGGAAAAGAGATAGTTCACCGCTTTGTAAGTTTCAGAGGTGAAAGTCACTGTCATGAAAAAAAAATTGGCAAGCAGTCTAGAAATGATTCACGCTGAGAAGTCTGACTGGTTGATTGCAAAATTCATTCACAGCCTAATAAATCATTTGCTAGGGAGAAACAGGGGAGGATCGAGTCTCCAAAGAGGAAAAGTAGAGCGGGGTCACTAGGGGGCTCGTGCATTCTTGGCACTGCTGGTGTTACCTGGTGGCTACAGCTTTTGCCAGAGGATGTACACGGGGGTGAGTAAACAGAGTTTGGCTGGAGATTAAAGAAACCTTGGCACAACCAGACCTCACAGTCCCAGAACAGCAAGCCCTCTCCCTCTCCCTCCCCCATTTCTAAGGCTTCCAAGACAAACATCTCAATTAAGCCAAGGGGCAGGGGCTGGCCGGAAGACTAGGAAGCTGAAGGGAGTTGCTAGCAGGACCCGGAAAATGGACATTGCCTCTATTCGCTGTGTGCAGACTGAAGTGTTCCCCTCATTGCCCACCCCATCGCGTACACCGAAGCCTCTGACCTTTGCCAAGAAGGTGGCGTTCCTGATGGCGCCCACCATTTCTCCCCCCTTGGGGTGCACCTTGGCCACGTGCATCCACATGCGCTCCCAGGTGTGGCTGTCGATGGGGAAGCCGCTCTTGTTAACGTGAAACAGCACCCCGCCGTCTTTGTCCTCCTCCTCCGAGCCCCCGCTGGTGGCGAGGCTCACGGGCCGCGCGTGGCTGCTCCGGGACCGGGTGCCTTTGGCGCCTTTGGGGTGGGGGCAGCGGTGAGTGTCGGCCGCGGAGCCGGTCATGGTGGGACC
>NW_027529934.1:3349606-3350162 GCF_008692635.1 Crocuta crocuta | reverse complement strand
AGCGGCGGCTGACGCTCCGCTTACGGGCCGAGCCTGAAATCAGTGGAGACACACCACACAGCACGGGTAAGTGCACACCAGAGGAACGAGGCGGGGGGCTGTGTCCAACGGCAGTGGGGCCTCGGAGTGTCCCCGCGTCACTCCCCGCTCCCCCCGTGCGCTGACAGACCCCTCCAGGAATTGAACACGAGCTTCCAGCCTTGCAATTCCGGAGGAAGGAGACTCGGATTTTGCCCCAAAGCTTCACACGCCCCTCAGGCACCCGGGAGGGGGACATGAGGAGCGCGGAGGGTGCGGAGCGGACGAGTAGGGAGAAGAAAGACAGCTCGTGCTGCGTGAAGGAACGCGAGGTCCCCGCCAGGCTCCACGCATTCCTTGGTGCCAGATGTGGCCGGGCGCCAGCCGAGCCCAGAACGTGCCGGCACGTGAGCGCCGGGGCGTCCGCGAGGGCGCAGCAGCAGCCTCGCCTTGCAAAGGCGGCCCCGTTTCCGCCCGGAGGCCCTCCCGGAGCCGGGGGGCGAGCGGCGGCTGCAGCTCCCAGGGGCCAGTGCAAGTG
>NW_027529934.1:3337251-3349559 GCF_008692635.1 Crocuta crocuta | reverse complement strand
GCTGCGGCCGTCGCCTCATTCCATGTCCCATTCTCGAATGTTATTCTGTGACATATAACCGAGTCACCCGGGCAGCCGCCGATGTTCCGAACGCGTCCATTGGCCACCGCAACAAAGAGGGGCGGGTCCCGGGCTCGGGACTCTACAACCGGGAGATCCGCGACGCTCTGATTGGCTCCGGGGGTTCCCGGGCAGGAGGGGAGAGGAATAGGGGGAGCTGGGCCGCCACGCGAAATCCGATCGCTGTCTTGTCCTAGGAGCCCCGCGGGGCTGGAGCGGTTGCCCATGGGACTTAAGACCAAGTTTCCCCAGGGGTCGTCGCACTGCGTGCGTTTGCACCAATGGGAAGCAGAGGAGAAACAAAGCCACCCAAGAAGTGACCCCGAGGTAGAGGAAGGCTTGTCCTTCGAACTTCGTTCCCTGAGGAAGGCTGCACACAGTCACCTGCCCCTAGCAGGGAGTGACGGATGATTTAGGCTGTCACACGAAGGCACAAAATTAAATCTTGTGTGTGTGTGTGTGCGCGCGCGCGCGTGTGTGGGTGTGTGTGTGTTTTAATCTTACATTAAACACATTTTCCAAAACCAGCAACGGGGCACAGCATGTATTCTCTGACATCAGTCATGGTGAATAAATCCCTTCTAAACCCAAGCTGATATGCGACTCTTAAACCCAGGAGGTCAGCCAGGCCCCAACTAGTCTGTCATAGCTACTGAGTTAGAGAAGGGGTGGGAGAGATGCAGAGGAGAGTGGGAGCCTTTCCACACTCTCCAGGAAAGACTTTTGCCTTAAAGGAATCTTTCTTTTTTTTCCTTAAGAAAAAGAAAAGCAAACTGAGATGGGAAGAGAACCAGACTACTGACCTGAGAGCTGGCTCTAAGTCCAGGTTTGTCAGTTGGCTAAGCTGTGTGACCCAGAACAAGGCACTTGCCTGTTCTGGGCTTTAACTTCTCTTTCGGAAAAGAGGAGAGCAGATCCCCCCCACTCCAAGGTCTGTGCTGGCTCTGAAGTTCTATGATTCTCTGACTTCTTCTCCTAGGGACACTTAGGAACCTGGCTCTAATATCCTTTCTCTTTAAAGTCCATGGCAGCTTTGAGAGGGTAGGCAGTTGTGATGGCAATGCTAAATTAACCTGGATTAAGAATTCAGTCGTCAAAGAGCCACTGATGACGGAGGCATGGTGGACAGAGGCCCTGGGGTACCGCAGACAGCCAGGCCCTGGGGGAGGAGACCTGAGTTCTGGACAATGAGAATAATAATTTAGGTCCATCTGGACAACAAGAAATGGGCCAATTCAGGAAATTATCTGAATAATGCAAGTGAAATAGCACCTCTGAAAAAAAATCAGGAAACTGGAAGAAACTTATCTTCTCACCATATAATTGTCTCAGGTTTCATTTCTTGATGAAAAGAAAACATGCCTCGGTGAGTGATCTGTTTTCTCATCTTGAACATCCTTCCTCTCTTCTTTTCTCTCTCATCTCTCAAATTCATTGCTCTCCCCTTACTTCCTCAGACTTTCAAATCCATGTGGTGGGGAGTGTGGTAGCGAGGATTTCAGGATGCAGCCTTTATACACAGGGTGAGAATTTGACCTCACAATCCCTCAGGAGAAAACTGAGCTCTCAACGCTCAAGTGATCAGACCAGTTGGCGAACATCGAAGAATGCCTGGCAAGTTTCACCTTCCTTGGCATCAATTCCCAATGTCCCACTCAGGCCAAGTCCAAACAAGTACAATTACCCTATTAAACCAGGCCTTGGATCCTACTTTACCTGAATCAAATCCTACAGACCAGAGAGGGTTACCAGTTCATGTTCCTGCCCCAGGCACCCCAGAACTCCCTGACAGCTGGGGGCGGAGGGAAGCCTTTTTTGTCCATCTCCAGTATTCCAAATGTGTGTTCTCTTCTTCCATGGGGGCAGGGCACAGTAGGGACCCCCACATGATATGGTATAGGAAGAGAGCTATGAGATTTGGCTACTTTCCCTAAATGGCGGTAAGAAGGTTTCTACAGTGAATCGTACTGTCACAGGGCAGGACTGAGAACTCTTTTGTTGAGAATTCTTTTGCATTAAAGAATTGTGCTTATTGCATGGACCAGCCAACTCTATTCTTCATTTCCTTGTGTATTTCGTGTTATATAACACTGAACCCAGGCCAGAGAGATGATGGGTTTTGAAAGTTCAAGTAGTTAGTAAGAGTGACGTAGCCGTGCATATATACACACAGTGGGACAGAGCCAACTTTTGATTTGAACAGGGACACATGGTGACTATTTGCACAACCTCTGAGAGCATAGTCACTTCTGTTGGTTGACATAATGACCAGAATAGCAGAGGTGTGTAGTGTAAGGTCTGGAACCAGAAAAACGGATCAAATAGTATCTCATCTTCCAAGTGCCAGCTGCTGGGGTCTCAGAGACACTTAAGGCAATATCTACCTGACAGATCATATTTCTGGCTTCACCACTTGTTGACATTAATAGCCTATTAAGGGATATATCAAACACACCTTATGTGCCTCCTCACATTAGCTAGACCTTGCCTGCCTCCTGGCTCTACAGCTACCTCCACAGCTATAGAGTTGTGCAATCCAGCCCCCTGGACCTGGCCAGTCACTTGCCCCAGGCAAGTCCCTCTTGGCTCCTACTGCACTGCCAGGCTGGTCCGTCACACGTGCAGAGTGTCTGACTCCTCCACTACTTCCACACTCAGATGAAATGCCTGCAGGATGTGACTTCTACGCAGCCATCAAAGAAGTTAGATGATGAATCCCAAGGAATTAATTCTCTGTGGGGAACCTTTTGATCAATGAGAAAGCAGAGATGGGAGGGAGCTGGACAGGGAAGTTCTCTTTATTTCCTCACTTCTATGGACTGTTTCGAGTCATGATTCTCCAACGTAGCCTGTCTGGAGATGTCCTGCACAATTGAGCAGACATACCTATTGAGTAAGCTTCCAAAGCTGTCTGAAGCTGGTCATGAAGCAGTTACCTGCTATATAACACAGCACCTTATATTGCTTTCCATCCTTTCCTACTCCATTTCCCTTTTCACTCACTCTTGCTGCCTTCTCAGTCAGATTTGTCTTTGCTTTAGATTCTGCTTTCTAGGGAAACTGAGCTAAAACAATTGGTTCTGCAAGTGATTCTAGAAAGCAAATGCTCAGGATGGAATGTATTGGGTTGTATTGCCCACCTGTCTGAAATCACTAGAATCCTTTGCTGATGACAAGAAGGAAGGTAATAACTCTGATATGCAAGAGCACCGCAGCTTTCACTTCTTTTAATTGTGGCCAATTGGATGGAGAGCAAGACATTAGGAGATCAAGTAGCTGTGGCACTCAATCAGTTTGGAAACAGTGATAATTATAAGGTGTGAGAGACCTTGGAAACAGAAAATGACAGGTTCAGAGCAGTTAATTACCAACTCATGGAATGCTCTGAAAGCCAGAGAGCCCCCATGGCAACTTTAAGAGAGAGTCTTATTTCCTGAAACCGTAGGATAGACTCTTCCAATCAAGCCCAGGACCTGATCACACAGTAACAGGACTGCAAAGAATGCTAATACATGACCTTCACAGGCTTCCATGTCAACGTCAGAGTGCTGATAGGGAAAGAGGGGGACCCAGAGTCCTGGAATAGGGATTCTCAGTTGTTGAGCATCTTGACCCTTCAAGTCCCTAGTGAATGCTCCTGCCCTCATGGAGAGCCCCCTCTCCATGGCTTGTTCTCCTCAAGACCACTCCACCAATTGCCTCTACCAATACCCAGAGTCAAGTGGTAGCACAGCCCGTGGTGTAAAGAAGAAGCCCCATTCCAGGAGCACCTGGGTGGCTCAGTTGGTTAAGCATCCAACTCTTGATTTGGCTCAGGCCATGGTCTCATGCTGGCACAGAGCCTGCTTGGGATTCTTTCTCTCTCCTGCTTTCTCTGCTCCTCCCCAGCTCAAGCATGTGTGCTCTCTCTCTCTCTCTCGCCCCAAAATAAAACAAACTTAAGAAAAAAAAGAAGCCCCAAGGATAAAAATCAAACCTTCCAAAAATATTGTAGGGCTTGGTTAATGTGCCCTGGCAAGAACTCTACAAATGTGTGTGGATCTTGAAGAGGTTATATTTGGGGATGGGAGGGAGAAACAGAAAGCTCAATGGGAAGAACTCACTGATTTGGGGATATTCATGTAGAACTAAGCATTTAGGTGGCTCAGTTGACTAAGCATCAGACTTCGGCTCAGGCCACGATCTTGTGGTTCGTGGGTACAAGCGTCATGTTGGGCTCTGTGCTGACAGCTTAGAGCCTGAAGCTAAAGCCTGCTTCAGAGTCTGTGTCTCCCTCTCTCTCTGCCCCTCCCCCACTTGCCCTCTATCTCTTATCTCTCAAAGGTGAATAAATGTTAAAAAAAATTTTTTTTAAAGAACTCCACATTTAATGTTTTAGCAAGGGTGCCTAGAGCTTGTCCTAATCCCCATGTTTGCTTGGATGGATCTTTGAAACCTGGTCTCAACAATAAGCAAAGTGGAGAAAGCAGACTTCCTTGTGCAGCATTGAGGAAGACATCAGAAGAGTTAGGAAAGAGGGAATTGTGAAGGGTTAAGTGTGGCTTCAGAACCCACCACCTGACTAGTTCCCAGGGCCAGACCAGAAGACGCTCACCACACTAAGGCAATAAAGGATGCATTAGTACAGAGGCCATTGGTAGTGACTGTCCTTGTAGTCCAGGGTGGATGGTAGTGGAGAGGATGCTGTGTAACTAGGCTGCCTACTATTTGTGAAGATGACAAAAATTCCAGAATTGCAGAGGTGAGGTGGGAGCACTTAATCATAAAGGACAAGGTGAACATACTTACCACAATGGACAGCAAGATAGACGAGTGCTCAGGGTCACTTTCTCTACATGGACTCATGGTGCTGGCTAAGAGATATCATGGTGTTCCTAAGGGAAGGGTATGCATATAACTTATTTTCTATATCGAGCTACTTTTGAGAGTGAAAAGGTGAGCTAATAATGATTACGTTGGGACAAGTGACATACACCAGGACCATCACAAATTGATACCTATGGTCCCCCTACCAAGGGTGAGATAGATGAGCAGCCACTTAGGCTATTGATTGATTTGTATAATCAGAAAAAATGCTGGGGAGCAGAAGGCTGACTTTGGGCACCATAGCAAAGAATCATAGACCCTCACCTGATCTCCAAGTCTAAGATGAATCTGTCTCAAAGCTATTGTCACTGCTGAGTGAGCCCAGCTGGCCAACTGCAAAGGCGGGTGCCAGGTACTCTGTCTCACTGCATTCCTCACATAGCCACTGGGGGCAGATAAATTTATATGGACCTTCTACCCTGGAATAGACAGTGACTTGACTTTACCACAATCAGTATAAACACCATACATGGGTTTGCCTTCCCTGCCCACAGGGCTTCAGATAGTACCACCACCTGAGAGCTTCCAGAATACCTTATCCATTGACAGTTACTTTATCTAACATTTCCTCAGAACAACAGACCCATTGTATGGTGAATGATAGGGCAATAACCGGCTCATGAGCTTGGTCTACTGGTCTTCCCATGGATCTCATACCTAGAAACAGCTGACCTGATCATATAATAAGAGAGCCTGTTGAAACTCAGTTAAGGCAAAGCGAGGGTACAACACTTCGCAGAGTTATGGCACAGCCCTCCATGTCCTAATATGCTTTGGGCTAATGACCAATGTATGGTGCTGATCCCTAAGAGCTAAAAGGAATGAATTCAGGAACCGAAGGATAGAGGTAGACTTGGTAGAAGTGGCACCTTCCACCTTTATAGCCAGAGACCCACTTGAGGAAATTTGTGCTCTTTGTCTCTGAAACTTTGGACTCTGTTATGTGAGAGATCCTGGTTTCCAGGGAGATAGCTCTGCCGGGGTACACAGTAAGGTGCCACTGACCTGGGAGCTGTAACTGCTCCCGGCCACTTCAGGCCAGAGGCAAAGAAAGGACTTAAAGTATAGTAATTTGAATTACCCTGAGAGGCCTGGATTGCTTCTCCTGGATTGCAGAGAATCCAAGGGATTCGCAGCTCCTGGTGAAACAGTAATTTTGCTGTGATAGCAATTACTGTTCAATAAGGGTATTTCCATTAAGATCTTCAGACCTTCTCCCACAAATGAAAATGCCGCAATCCGGATACACCAGCTGAAGTATTGGATAAGAGTGAGGGAAGTCTAGAATAGGTAATGGAGAAGGGAGATGATGATATCAACTACAGCCTTAGGGCCAGCTATAGTAGCCTGAATCAAGGAGACTATATAGCTCTATTCATTGACTCTCTTCCTTAAGAGCTTCTAGATGATTGCAACTGGCCACAACCTTGAAGGGAACTTCATAACTGAAAGGATTTGTATCTTTCTTGGAAAAGGGGTAAAATCCTCAAATCCAAACTATTCACCCACCCTCACCAGCACAATGGATGTTTAGTGCAGAGCCTATGTCCTTCGCCCTCTCCCCCATCTTGTTGGGAATCAATATCTCATATTGATTGAATGCAGTGAGTCTGACTGGTGGAACTCAGGTCACCTGTTTGTGTCCTACCTGCAAAAAAAAAAAAAAAAAAATTGGAGAGGAAGTTTTCCAGATTTTATCTTAGAGAAAGAAGATTCACATGGTGGGACGTTCCCCAGACATAACCAGAGTGCTCAAAAGAGGGTGCACAATTCTGAAACTATTTGAGATGTCTGATAGGATTAAGCAAGTGAGTCAATGCCCTCATATTGGTGGGAGACAGTGTTTTCACTATGCAGGAGGGAGCACACACCGCGGAATGGGGAGAAGTAAGGAAGGAGCCTGGGGGAAGAACTGGAGTTACAGGTATCGACGGGAATTCAGTCTTTCTGAATCCATAAGATGCATCTAATCATGAAAAAGCATTAGACCAATCCAAAACAAGGAAAGTTCTGTTTTGAAAAGTGTATATATTTTAAACTATGAATATAATTAATAAATGACAAAGAAGATCAGTAGAAATGTTCCATATTAAAGAAGACCAAAGAGACACGACAACCAAATGTAACATCCGATCCAAAACTACATCTTGAGGGGGTGCCTGGGTGGCCCGGTTGGTTAAGTGCCTGACTCTTGGTTTTGGTTCAGGTCATGATCTCACGGTGACACCAAGCCCTGCATCGAGCATTGTGCTGACACTGAGGAGCCTGCTTGGCATTCTCTCTCTTCCTCTGTCTCTCTCTGCCCTTCCCCTGCTCTCTCTTTCTCTTTCTCGAAATAAATAAGTAAACATTGTTTTTAAAACTTGCATCTTGACCTGCAGGGAAAAAATGGTCTGAATGGTATTATTGGATCAAGTGACAAAATAGTAATATAGATGTTTGATTAGATATAAGTAAGTATATATCTATATTAACTTTACTGACTTCGATAAACTACACTATAGTGTGAACAGGGACCATCTTGATTTTTATTATTAGGAAATACACCCTGAGGTTTAGAGGGGGGAAAATGATAGAAGAAATAAGGCAAAAAGTTAACAGTAGATGTATCTGGGTAAAGGGTATATGGACATTCTTTGCATTATTATTATGCTTGGCACTTTTCTGTAAGTTTGAAGTCATTTCCAATTAAAAAAATTTTTGAAGGACGGAGACTGAACAGCCCCTGAAAACACAATAAATGTCCACTATAATAAGCCTGTGAGATAGGTGTTAATTATTTCCGTTTTACAAAGGAAGCAACAGAGGTTTTAAAAGTTTAGGGAACTTGCACAAGATGATATAATTAGTAAGTGTCAGAACTGAGAATTACACTTCGAGATTCACTTGATCCGGTACTTTTCTTTTTCCTTCTTTTCTTTTCTCTCTCTTTTTTTTTAAATAGCAGGAAGAACATAGATTCAAATGGTAATCGCAGACAATTCGTAGATGTCCTGATGACCAAAAAGTTTAACTGTCCTGATGCTTCAAACTTTACTTCATAGGGATNGGGGGGGGAGTGAGGAGGAGAATTAGAAACAGAATGAATGAGACTAGGGGAGCCACCAGGGAAAGGACCACCCTGGGGCCTGACTAATCCTCTGGCAGCAGCAGGGGCACTGGACAATAGTCCTTCCGGCCAGGTCTGTGGTTCTAAGGTCCTTTGAGGACATTTGGCCAGAGGGAGCAGAAATTTAAGACTTTCTTGGATTTCAGCTGCTTTTTACCCAGAGATTAAGAGAATCATCTGCTGTAAAATTACTGTCTTCTCTCACAATGGCAGCTTTCAGAGAAGAAATCTGTTGTCCCCTTCTGGACAGTGCATTTGAAGGCTCTGTGCCCACCCCTTAACAAAAATACCATAGACTTCTCTGCTTTTAAATAACAAACATTCATTTCTCATAGTTCCAGAGGTTGGGGAGTCCAACATTAAGGCGCTGGCAGATTCAAGGCGCTGGGGAGGACCCATTCCTGGCTCATAGATGACCATCTTCTTACCATGTCCTCACATGGTGGAAGCAACAAGGGAGCTCCCTGGGACCTCTTTTATAAGGGTGCTGATCCCACCCATGAGGGCTCTACCCTTATAACCTCATCAGCCCCCAAAGGCCCCACCTCCTAATACCATCACATCGGGGGTGAGGATTTCACAAATGAAATTTGGAGGGACACAAATATTCACTCTGTAGCAGCAGCTGTCTTACAGATACTTGGATTTGACTTCTGTGAAGTTTTCCTGGAATCCACGTGAGAGGGCCAGTTGCTCAGATGCCGCGGGATGGCTAGGCTTTGTAAGAAAGCTCTCTTTTTTATTTTGGGGTACTTCAGGAAGATGAAGATGAAGTAAGCTTTACAATAAAGCCTTTCTGGGGTGCCTGGGTAGCTCAGTCAGTTAAGCGTCCAACTTCAGGGCAGATCATGATCTCACAGTTCGTGAGTTCAAGCCCTACATTGGGCCCTGTGCTGATAGCTCAGGCCCTGTGCTTCAGATTCTGTGCCTCCCTCTCTCTCTGCCCCACTTTCACTCTCTCTCAAAAATAAATAAACATTATACACACACACAGACACACACACACACACACACGTTTTCTGTCCTAAAGGAACATGGGAACACGCTGACCCAGGTCTGCCAAGCTGATGAATGAGACCTAAAACTGATGGATCTGGAGGCACTTGATTGGGGTCATACAGGAGCTACCCTGGGGAATTTCTGGAGGTCCAAGAACTCATGTGATATGAAGGTCACCCCACCTGCTAATCTTAGCTCTGCCCATAACATCCTGGGTGAGGCACGTAGCCACATCTTGGTATTTAGTGAATGCCTCAAGATATACATTATGAATATTCTTGGAAATTGGACTTGGGCAATCTTCCCTGAAAAGGCGGAGTGTATACCCTATCACGCCTGGCCACTGAGCCGTTGCTCTGGGTTCAGATCTCTGTTCTGTACCCTGAAAAGCTACGTGCAGCTCAGCTTCCTCCTGTATCAGTCAGGGGCAAGCAGGACACAGGTGGGACTCTCAAGAAGGTTCAAGTGAAATAAACCTTTCAACAGGCCTGTCAACAGAGGCACTGACAAGATAAGGGAGACCATCAAGGATGACAAGGAGCCCCAGAGCTGTTACCTGCCCTGGGGCTGAAGGAGACCAGTGAGAACAGGAGAAGTGCAGTCCACCGAGGGCATCCTCCTGGGCAGAGAGCAGAGCAGAAGTGAGTTGGGGGCGAACAGAGATGATTGCTGACCTCAATCTTCAGGACCCAGGCAGAGGCCTCAGTGCTTTCTGGGGAATTTCACACCCATGGAAGTGAAAGGCAAGGACAGGTAAGATGTAGCAAAGTCTTAACACACATGGGAAAACTAGTCATTCATGGACCCAGGTCATGGATAAGCATGTTCAGAGGCTGAATGACTTGCTGGATGTGCTGGAGAAAGAATGTGAGCCCAGCGCTGTGTCGGGAGATAGATGGACTTTCCCTGAAGAGAGTGTCTCGTTGACAGTTTCCCTTGGTGCTTCCTGAGTATCCCATTTGAGGAAAGGGGTCAGCATTAGAAATGCGCCAACGTGTCTTCCTTTCTTAATTGTAACACTCTCCCTGGCTGTGGGATGATGGCTGTCTGGGGAGCACAGTGGGTGCCCACCGTGACATATCTTTCAGCAGAAGAAGCACTACAGAAAGCTGGAGGAAGCCCACCCTCTTGATATTATCATCATCTATTATTGCTAATATTTTCTGAAAATGTACTATGTGCCAGAAGCTGTTCTGAGTATTTTTCAAGCATGGACTCATTCCACCTTCACTCAACACCCCTAGGAAGTGGGTGTTGTTAGGGACTGAACGTTTGTGTCCCCTAAATTCATAGTCTTGAAGCCCCAAACCCCAATGTGCCTTTATTCAGAGATGGGGGCTCTAAGGAAGTAATTAAGGTTAAATGAGCTCATAAGGGTGGGGGGGTTCTGATCTGATAGGGTTAGTGTCCTCATAAGGAGAGACACGACAGAGCTTGCCCCTCCCCCACCCCCAGCACTCACACGGAGAAAGTGCCATGTGAGGACACAGCAAGTGGCCAAAGTCTACAAGACCAGGAAGGAAACTCTTACCAGAAACCAAATTTGCTGGCATCTTGGTTATTCCAGCTTCCAGAACCGTGAGAAAATGAATGTCTGTGGCTTAAGTCCCCTGTCTATAGGGTTTTATTATGGCAGCCTGAGCTGACCTGAGACAGGCACTATCAGTATTATTCTCATTTTGTAGATGAGGAACTTGCAGGATAGGGAAGATACGTGGCTTTCTTAAGGTTATCCTGTTTGCCTTTGACTTTGGGTCCCTTTACCTCTTGGGGTCCTGCTTCTCTTTTAAGAAGCAGGTACATAGAAACAGATCAGGGGCTGTAAATTCAAATGTCAGCAAGGTTCAGGCAGATAGCAGAAACAGAGGAAGTTGGCTGAGAGGGGCCATTACAAACTGAAGAGGGCAGGCCTTTTAGAGAGGCCAGCTGCCTGTCAGCTTCAACATCTTGTTGATCAGATGGCTGGTGTACTCAGATCTACAGGTGTTTTTGTTTTTGTTTTTTAATGTTTATTTGAAAGAGGGACAGAGACAGAGAGGGACAGAGTGTGAGCAGAGAAGGAACAAAAAGAGAAGGAGACACAGAATCTGAAGCAGGCTCCAGTCTCTGAGCTGTCAGCACAGAGTCCGATGCAGGGCTCGAACTCACGAACTGTGAGATCATGACCTGAGCCGAAGTTAGATGCTCAACCGACCCGAGCCACCCAGGCGCCCCTCAGATCTACAGTTTTTCAAGACAGACTTGGAAATCTGGATCTTTTTTAGGAAATACGATTCTTCCCACATTCTGTCATGAAACAGAGTGCAGGCTGATTAAGACATAGCTATGGGCCGTGTTGGCCATACAATGTCCAGTTTGCCCCGCTCTGGACTAGATGAGTTTTCTACACACTCTTCACCTCCTGCCTCTTCACTTGGCCATGACTCTCTGCCTTTGGCAATATTCCTTCCTGTGTGCAGACTCTCAGCCCCCTGCTTTCAGGAAAGTGAGTACCACCACGATCCAGAAATGTTCTAAGGTACAGTCAGTGCAAGGAGCACTCTGTAGCCGTGGCTGAGCCATGTGACCCTGGGCCCATTTCCACTTCTGAAAATTGGCCCAATAACACCTACCTCACAGGAGTTCTGGAAGGATTAAATAAGATTGTGTGTGAGGAGGCAACTGGCCAATAATGAGTTAGTCTCTGGGGCTCAGAGAATGCTGAGTGCCTTCCACACATCATCAGGTGCCTCAGTATTAGGTGTTTGAGCTCCTTACAGATAGGGACCTGGTGGCTTCCGTGGCCCTCATGTGCTGGAAATGGAAATGACTGGCTGAGCTCTGAAAGGCAGCAGAAGGCCTTCTGGAGAGCCCAGGGGCCTGGCTGGGAGGTGGGGGACCAGAGATTCCATGCCTGGAAGACAGGACCAAACAGCCTCCTCTGCTCTCCAGCGTTTGGAGGCATAATTAATAAAAGTTTGTAATAATGCTCTGGAAGTTCTACTTGGGCTTAATAGCTGCCTGTAAAAATTCCAGTAGGTCCATTTTTAGCTGGGGCGAGTGAGGGTTAAAAACTCTCCAGACCGTCCAAACTACTCCCTGTGAGGGGCACCTGTGTGGCTCAGTCGGTTGAGTGTCCAACTTCAGCTCATGTCATNCAAGCGAAAGTCAGACGCTTAACCGACTAAGCCACCCAGACGCCCCTAAATAACACATTTTTAAAAATTAAAAAAAAATACTCTCTGTGAGACATTCAAGAGTCTCTCATGGTTTGCCTCTCTCCCTTTCCCCCACC
>NW_027529934.1:3281498-3337228 GCF_008692635.1 Crocuta crocuta | reverse complement strand
TATCTACTCTGGATCATCTTTCACCAAAGCCTTTATTGTGTGTTTTGTTTTGGCTGCTGGGGTTTGGGTTTTTTGTTTGTTTGTTTTGTTTTAAATAAATGAGAGCAGATTACGTGTGTTCCAAGGCTCTGCCTCAAGTTAACTGTTTGCCAGCTGTGAGCAGCGTCCTCCGGGGCCAGCCCTCCCTTTGCAGAGCTGGGGGCAGTCACCAATGAGAAGGATACAAAAGAAGGAGTCAGAACTCACTTCCTTTCACGTCTTGCTGGGGAGCAGCTCGGTGGTGGATGCTCTGGGGAGGACCTTAGCCAGCAAAAGAATGAGTAGGTTCAAGGCAGCAGAGGTGGAGGGAGAAAGAACAGAAATGAACTGTCCAGGGAAGGGGAGGGGCGTAAGAGGCGCTCTAGGGGAGGTGTGCTGGAGACCCCCAGGAGTCAGCCGGACCGTGTGGTTGTGCAGGAAGCACAGTACAGGGCCGGAAGGAGGATAAGAGTGAGTGAAGCTGTGCTGGGAGCTTCACTGAAACTCTGGATCCAATCTAAATCCACTCTGGCCAGAACAAGGAAGCATTTCAAAGGTGTGTCCTTGGGAGGAACTTTCTACCACAAGAATCAGGAGGTCCTAAAAGAATTTTTGGTAGAGACAACGGCAATGCCTTTGGAGTAGAGAAAAGCGGTCATTGGCTTTGGGGCTCAGCTCTGCTGAGAACTGGCCGGATAATCCCAGGCACACCCCCCTCCCNGATGAGGAGGGATGCTGAGCATCGTTTCATGTGTCTGTTGGCCATCTGGCTGGATCCCTACTTCTAAACCTTCCCTGCACAGTAGAACCACCTTGGGGGGTGTGGGTGGGGCTGCAGCCCAGACCAATGAAATCAGAATCTTTGGGAGGGGGTCCAGGTATCAGTATTTGACAACCTGGAAAACTGCACACAGCCAAGTTTGAGACCCTCAGGGCTAGATGGTCTCTAAAGGTCTCATTCAGCCTTGCCGTTCATTAAGTCTTTAAGGAAAGGAGAGAGGAGATGATTGACAGGCAGTCCTCAGGAGAAGCAAGGCATGGACCAAATGGCCTCTTAAGAGTTTCACTGCCCATAAGAGTCCATGATTTGAGACTCCCGAGGGGAGAGGCTCTTGCTGCCAAGTTCCAGCCAGATGTGTTTCTCGCACCCTTAATTCATTCCAGGAGCATTTACTGAGCTCCCACTATGTGTCTGGCACTGTTCTAGGTGCTGGAGATACAACAGTGAATAGACCCTCTCCTGTGTTCAACTCTCAGGATAGATTGAAACCACAAAGCTAAAGAGGAGGGATCAGGATGATGCAGAGAGCCAGAAGGGAAGGGAAGCTTGGGAACTGGATGATTCACACAGAATTCCCCAAACTTACACATTACCGCATTGAACTGAGTAACTAAGGAATGTATCTGACAGAACCTACCTGGAGATAGAGCCAGATCCCATAGGTTAAAGGCTCAGTCCTAGAAGACTGTCCCCTCCCCACCCCCACTTCAGATACCAGTTGCAGGTCCAGGTCATTCCCTGTACTTCTAACCAAATGACTCTAAATCAGAGGTTCCCACGATTCCCTGCTTGTGTTTGATTAATTTGCTACAGCGGCTCACAACTCAGAGAAACATTTTAGTTACTAAATTACCAGTTTATTATAAAAGGACATAACTCAGGAATAATCCCCACACAAAGAGATGTGTGGGGGAAGGCATGGGATTGGGGAAGAGCTCGGAGCTTGCATCCCTTCACCAAGGATGACGCTTTCCCTGAATCTCCACGTGTGAGAAACTCTCAGACGCGTTTTGGGATTTTGTGGTGGCTTCATTACATAGACATGATTGATTAAATCACTGGCCATTGGCCACGGATTAACCTCAGTTCCCCTTCCCCTTCCCAGAGGTAATTATGGAGGTGGGGGGGGGGGTGAAACCAAAAGTTCTATCCTTCTAATCACATGGTCTGTTCCCCTGGCAACTGGTCCCTATCCTTAGGTAATTTCCAAAAGTTTCTCATTAACATAACCAGAGACACTTTATCACTCATCTCACAGGAAATTCCAAGGGTTTAGGACTCTTGTGCCAGAAACAGTGACAAGACCAGATACATATTTCTTATTATAGATCACAGTGTCACAGCAAGCAACTCGAAGGGTAGAAAAACTCTGCTCCCCAATCCCAGATTCATACTCCCAAGTATACATCCTGTCTTTCCAATTCAGCTTAAGCTCCTTACAGCTGAGGACTGGGCCTTGATTCTTTGGGGAAGCAGATGGTATAGTTTGGAGTGTGTGGGCTACAGACAGATATCCTGGGTCCAGATCGTGGCTCTGCCTCTTTCCAGAGGCTACCACGATGTGATATGGGCACCCTACCTAACAGCACCTCAGTCGCCCACCTCAGAGCTGCACCTTCAAAATAGGGATTTGTAATAATACAACCTTTCACTTTGCTGTGAGGAGTAAATGAATTAGTGAAGACAGAGCAGTGCCCGGTACCTGATAACCTTCAAGAGGTGGTGACTGTTATTAACCTAGAGCAGGAGATGTTACGTGTGCTTGTTCTGATCCGGTTCATGGAGAGACTAGCAAGGTTGTATGTTGTGGTAGCATCTGCTCTCTTTGCCATTTCCCATCAGGGCGGGCATCTGATACATTGGTCAAGAGAATGCTAGCTGTTGTAATGGGGAAATCTGGAAATCTTCAGCGGCTTCATTCAGTAGGAGTTCCTGCTTCCGTCATGTAAAGCCTACTGGCATGGGGAGGGGGGCGGGCGCTCCGTTCCATGCAATCACGCAGGATGCCAGGGCCTCCGTCACCCTCAAGGAAGCCCAGGGCTTTGACATCCAAGCGGCATGCACACCGAGAGACTGGAGATCACAAAGGAGCCCTTTGTAGACCAGGTGAGGGATGGTATCACTTACCACTCGCCAGAAATCAGTCACATGCCACATGGAGCCTGGGATAGGGGCCAGGAAGGAGTGCATGAGGGAGCCTCCAGGGCCTGGCCTCCAGGGGTCTTCCTAGCCAGGCAGGTCTGTCTCCTGATCTCAGCCCCCCTGCATCCCTGGTGGTTATCCCGTCTGAGATGGGCCTGGGACCACTGTGTGTGCAGACTCCCTCCTCCTTCGCCTTCCTCTCTGACCTTCTCCAGTTACTTTCCTCCAATTCCTGTCCTCTCTCCAATGATATCTACCCTCTATTGAGCTCCTGTGTTTGGAGAAAGGTGAATTATTTGCTCACTGAGGGCTCTGGTGGAGAAGTGCTCTAGGGATTCAGTGACAAAGGATATTGGGGAGAGAGCCGTGCCAGCAGAGGAGCCTTCCAGGGAGGAGAGCTGTGGCGTGGCCACCTCCACCTGCTTCCTGAAATCAGAGATTCTGATCCTAAGCCATTGGGCTCCTAGGGTTCTGGGAGAGCCCTTAGCCCTCATACAGCAGCAACCCTATCACCTGGGAATTTGTTAGGAATGCAGATTCTCAGCCCTACCTTAGACCTGCTGAATCAGAAAATCAGCTCAGAAAGCTTGGTAACCTTCCCAACGTCACACGGCTAGTAAGAGGCAGGCAAAAACTGTTCTAACACGTCTTTGCGTGATTCTAGTGTACACACAAGTGTGAGAAGTCCTCTTGCAAGGAATGGAGCTTCACACTGCCACCCGGTGGCTGCACAGCAAACAGCAGCTCCGGACAAACTCCTGCTGAGAAGACGGCTAATCCGTAGGTTAGGAAGCACGTTTTGGAAAGCGCAGGGGAATCCACAGACATCACAGAGGACTCTCCCAAGTCTAGCCTCATGAACAGCCATTAAGACTTAGCCTAGAGTCGAGTCCAGAGCCAGTCCCAAACTGTTGCTAGGCCAAACCCACTTGCGTTCATGTTACATGGGAACCAGGCACGGCTGGCTGGAGAGAGGCCTCAGTGATCAGACTGATGGCCCCATCAGGGGCAGGTTCCATCATCATCATGGGATACCAGAATAAACAGAGGTCCTTCTTCTCCAGCATGGCCCAGAACTCCACGGGGACCCTGCCAGCTAGGCCCCTGAAGCCCCAGGGCTCTCCTGGTGTGGCACTCCCTGGCTTTGCCAGAGGCTTTCGGGTCTTGGGGGATGGGGTGGGGAGAGGCTAGAGGTAGAAGAGAACATGCAATGACCTCTCAGGATGCACCCTCTCCTGCCTGTGTGATGAGGAACTGCAGGGTGGGGGTGACATCTGAGCTTAATGAGGAGGAAACGTCCAGAGACAAAGACTGCTTGCTCTCTCCCTTGTCCCTTGGCCTCAGACACAGTGGGGGCAGGAGGCTCAGCACTCTGAGGACTGACTCTTATTTTGCATTTTTGGGGAAGGATGTGGTAGCTGGGGGGCCCCCAGGGGTTGCGACCAGCTTGCTGGGGAGGAAGACTCTGGGGAAGCAGGGAGGGTATGGGAGCGAGTGTTTGTAGGGCATCTTGTACTACGTGGGGAACCCATTTAATCCACTCACACAGGAAAACTCAGCTCAGAGAGTTCGGTAACCTGTCCAAAGTCACACAGCCAGTAAAAGCCAAGGCAACAATTTACTCTAAGATCTAACACCAAAGCCTATGTTTGCTCTTTCCACCACTCTCCACTGCCCACTCCCTACCGCAGAATCCCCCTAGGCTGGCTATCACGCCAGGCAGTTCATGCATCCAGAAACCCGTGGGATCCACTGGCGATAGGGCCTCTCCTTGCTTAGCTGCCCTGCCCTTCGCTCCCAGGCCCCATTGGTAACTCAGTAGCATCGCTGACAAGGGAGAAAGTTCCAGCCAACTTAGGCATCAGGACACTGGCCTGTGTCCCCAGGTGGGAAGGGAGAACCTCTCCATCCTGGAGCACAGCTAAGGTCCAGAGGGTGCCCATCTCCACCCTCAGGGCTCTCCAACCAAGGATGCAGAGCAGAGCCTGAGAGGGGGAGATGAGGGGTGGGGCAAATCCACTGCTCAACTTAACCAGAGGAGGGACAGATGGGGTCCCCAGAGCAGCTTGGCTACCACAAGCCTCAAGTGTAGGTGAGTCCTGAGCTGAGCCTAGATGGCGGTTCCCAGAAGTCCTGCTCTTCTGAGTCTACCAGGTAAGCCATGGCCACCTCACAGCACAGGTCACCGAGACCCGAGGTAGCTCCTCTAAGATCAGTGTTCTGCTGCAGACCTGAAGCCACGTAACTGTCACTAAAATAAACATGAGAAAAGCATAATAAGGTTTATGCAGGTTTTTTTAAGTTTACTTATTTATTTTGAGACAAAAAGAGAGAGAGAGAAAGCACGTGCCAAGTGTGGAGGGGCAGAGAGAGAAGAGAAAGAATCCCAAGCAGGCTCCATGTTGTCAGCACAGGGGGCTCCAACCCAGGAACTGTGAGATTATGACCTGAGCCAAAAACAAGAGTCAGATGCCTAACTGACTGAGCCCCCCAGGCGCCCTGGGATTGATGTTTTAAACTTTATTCAATATGCAGTGATTATGGAAGAACCTAACATAGATGAACTCAAACTCTCTCTGGCTCTCTGGCTCAGGGGTATGTGGGTGTGGTTCGCTGGACTTTCGGCCTTGCCAAAAGATTCCAGATGCCCCTGAATATGGCAATCACCAGTGTGGCTCACTCTCCTCCTCCTCATTAGAAGCCCAGATTGCCCAGCTCTATATGCCAGGAATGCCTTTCCCAACTTCTGTCATTGACACACATCCTCGCTGTTGGGGTGCAGAGGGTGGAGTGGTCTTAGAAAGGGAGCTTCCCCGAGGGAACCCAGGGGGTGGCTACCCCAGACAGGTTGGGTGTGGGAGGCCTTCTTTCTTGAGGATCTCTGTGGAACAGTCCAGACAACTGTCTTATAGGGACTGGGAGGCAGAAGGTCCTTGCCTGGGGCTGGGGCTGCTGCCAGCCACTGCCGGCTTAGGGGTTGTGACCTTCCTTTTCCAAAGGAGGCAGCATAGACTAGGAGAGAGGCCTTCCCTGGGCCATCTGAAGTGACGCCCACGTGAGCAAGGAGTGAGGCCTGACTCCATTCTTTCCTAGCTATGCAGCTTTTGGCAAGGCATAATCTGAGTTTACTCTTCCGCAAAATGGTTGTAGTTAGTGAGGCTCCAGAATTTTTTTTTTTTATAGGAGGTGCTTAGGGGGCCCTAAGGAAGGAGGTGGGGGTGCTGGGAAATTGTTCACACCACTTCACTTAGATTGCAGGCTTGGGGGGGTGGGAATTGGGGGAATTCAGCATTGCTGAAGCCCCTCCCAGCCATCTTTTGGTGCTGCTGTGGTTACAGGAACCAAAGCCGGCCTCCCTCGTGGGGTCAAATGAGGTCATATAGATGGACCCCTTTGGGAAGTGTTCTCAACAGATGGAACATATTATTATCCCCTCCTAAAGTGGGACCCTAACCGCTTACTTGGGCCGCCGGCCAGCATTGCTTGCTAGTGGATCAGTGATGCTGCCCGTGGACCCTTCTGCAGAGGCCACCAAAGAGCACTCTGCCCAGCCCTGGACGATACTTTGGTTTCTTATCCAGGGCCTCCTTTCTAACCCAGAGATGTCATTAGATCTTCCAAGCCCCCAAAGCACTGTTTCAGGAGGAATCTGAAACAGCCCAGGTGGTCCCCCAAATAGGTGGTGAGAGCGTTCAAAGGCAAAGGGCGGCCGCTGCCCAATTGCTTTGGGAACGTGTCGGATGCTTATGAAAACTCCCACGGCACCATCCCAGGTCTAAGGAATCCGTTTCTGGGAGTGGGCTTGAACAGTCTGTGGGGTGTTTTGTTTTTTAATCAAAGGCATCCCTTTTTAATCAGAGGTTACCGCTGTGAAAACTACACTTGAGTTTTGGACACAGGCTATCATGGGATCTGGTCTGCTGTGCAGGACAGACTTCCTGCAAATCTCTCAATTTCAGGAGAACCCTTCCCCTTTCTGAAGAGCTCACCCATCCATGGAGGAGGCTCTAAGATGACAGGAGCATGCAAAACATACCGGCCACGTGTCCTTCTGGAAAGTCAGTCCAGACTGTCCAGGAGGAAACTCAAGTTCGAAAGGAGGATTGCGGAAGGGCAGGTTTTCACCGCATTTGGGGCTTTTGCTCTGGGCTCTGCGGGAAAAGACAGAAATGTAGGGGAGGTCTTGCTCGGGGCACAGGTGGGTGCTCCTGTGAGACTCAGCTCCAGCACCCTCTCTGCCGGCAGCCTTCCCTCCCTTGCTCCCCGCCCACCTCACCTCTACCCACAGAGGCCATCCTTACTAATGAACCACAGCACTTGTCCCTGGTAAAATTCCCCATGGCTGTGCTCCCCAAGCTATTCCCTCGGAAGAAAGAGGCCTTTACTCCAAGCCCGGGAGTTCTCCCTGTTGGAAGCAGTGGGTTTCCTGGTTTCCTGCCCAGTTTCTGGGCTCCCCTTCACTGCCTTTTCTCCAAACCAAGTACGGGTGTGGCTTGCTTTCCTGGCTCTATGGCAGCCAGGGGCTGCGGGGATGGGGGGTCAGTGCCGTCTTCCCCATGGAAGAAACTGCTTTCCTAGAAGCGGGTTCTTCTATCCCCCTTTCCTCTGCTCCCACCTGTCACCCACCCTGTTTCCTGAGGCTGTCTGTCCGAGGGAAAGGGGAGGGGATGAAGGTACAGGACTGACAGGGAGGAGTGACATCTGACACTCTCCTGGAGCCAGCTCCGTGGGGGCGGAACGTTTCTCCACAGAAGCAGATGCCCGACGGCTGTGGTCCCCGCAGGCTGGAGACGGGCCAGCTGAGCCACCTGTGTTCCTTCACCAACGTCACAGATGTACGTGCTGGGCTCGGAACTGTCCCAGTGTCTGAGAAACCAGATCCCTACCTGTTGCTCTTCACTGGGGCCACACAAAGCCACCCATCTGGCCAGTGACAACAGCAGCCAGGTCATGTTTCCAGTCGGGCCAGAGGAAGCATTTCTGTGGCAGCCAAGGGGAGCATCTGGGGGAAGGGTGCTGAGTCCAGGGGGACACACCTGAAGGACCATGTGTGTGCCCAGCCTGCCGGGTGAAGCAGAGCCAGCCAGTGGCGGCTGCAAGCTGTTCTCAAAGTGTGGTCCTCGGACCAGCAGCGGNCCCCCACCTGAGACCTGCAGAATCAGAACCTCTGGGCTTGGGGCTCAGCAATTTATGTTTTTTTTTTTAAGTCTCTTTATTTATTTTTGAAAGAGACAGAGACAGTGCAAATGGAGGAGGGGCAGAGAGAGGAGAGAGAGAATCCCACGGAGGCTCCGTGTTGACACAGGGCTCGAACCCACGAAGCCGTGACATCATGACCTGAGCCAAAACCAAGAGGTGGATGCCTAACCGACTGGGCCCTGAAGGAGCCCCTTGATCACCATCCAGGTGATTCTGAGGACACTCAAGTTGGAGAACCCTTGGCTAAAGTAGGCCGTGAAAGCTAGCCCTGAGCCCTGGGGTGGGAGGCAGGGCCAAGGGTACTGTGAGTGACGCCAGGGGGCTCCGTCAGCACCGCCTCATCCGTCTGTCCCAGCGAGGTGTACAAATATTCTTTTCTAGGTGTGCCAGCCGGTGAAAGAGGTTTGGGAGCCTGCCCGAGAGGCTGGTGACGGGGAGACATGCTGAGGAGGGTGTTACCTGCTGTAGGGTGCACAGGTAAGCCTTTACTCCCGCCTGGAGAGCGCACCACCCCAGATCCCCAAGTAACCTGACACGGAGGCCGGGGGCCCACATTACGTGCAAACCCTTTTGCCCCACATGAAGTCGCTGGGCCGCAGGCAGGCCCTCTACTTCTTCTCCTCCTTTTTATTTATTTATTTATTTATTTTTTTCTGAAACAGAGAGATAGCGTGAACAGGGGAGGGTCAGAGAGAGGGAGACACAGAATCTGAACAGGTTCCAGGCTCTGAGCTGGCTGTCAGCACAGAGCCCGACGCAGGGCTCGAACCCACGAACAGCGAGATCATGACCTGAGCTGAAGTGGACGCTCAACCAACCGAGTCACCCAGGTGCCCCGGGCCCTCTACTTCTTGATTTGGGGTCAGCAGGGATGGAATGGAAGGCACACGCAGCTGAGCCGCCGGATGCCTATGGGAGGAACGGAGCCTGCCATCGTGCCACTGGGACAGCCCTGGAGCAGCGTGGCCTGAGGCCGCACAGGGGCCAAAGGAGTGGTGCACACACTCCCCTGCGGAGGGGTCTCCGGCCAAAAACACCATGACCTTTCCCATTTTACAGAACTTGTGCGAGACAGCTGGGCTGAGGCAGCACATCTGTCAACCATCGCGGCTCAGGCTTGCCTCGGAGGTACCGCGGGTTCCCTTCCAGACCCGCACAGTAGAGCTAAGGTCACGGTATGGCGAGCCAAGGAACGTTTTAGTTTTCAAGTGCATATGAAGGTTATGTGTACACTGGACTGCGGTCTAGTAAGTGTGCAGTAATGTTGTGCCTAAAAAGACATATCTTAATTAAAAAATACTTTAATGCTTGGGCGCCTGGATGGCTCAGTCAGTTAAGCATCCAACTCTTGATTTCAGCTCAGGTCATGGTCTCATGGTCCGTTGTAGGCTCTGTGGTGGCAGCGCAGAGCCTGTTTCAATTCTCTCTCTTTCTCACTCTCTGCCCCTCCCCTACTTGTGCTCTCTCTCTCTCAAAATAAATTTAAAAAGTTAAAAAAAAAAACTTGCATGCTAAAAAATGCTAACTATCACCTGAGCTTTCGAGTGAGTCCTGATCTCTGCCGGTGGGATGGTCTTGCCTCGATGCTGATGGCGACCAACTGGTCAGGGTGGTGGTTGCTGAAGGCTGGGGCAACTCTGGCAATTTCTTAAAATAAGACAACAGTGTGGCTCCTGGGAGGCTCAGTCGGGTAAGCGTCCGACTCTTGGTCTCAGCTCAGGTCATGATCTCACGATTCAGGAGTTCGAGCCCCGCATCGGCTCGATGCGCTGTCAGCACAGAGCCTGCTTGGGATTCTCCCTTTCCCTCTCTCTTTCTCTCTCTGCCCTGACCCCGCTCACGCTGTCTCTGTCTCTCTCAAAAATAAATAAACAAACAAACATTTTTAAAAAAGACAACAGCGAAGTTTGCCACATTGGTTGACTTTTCCTTTCATGAGCCAGTTCCCTGTTGGCACTGATAGCATTTTACCCGCAGCCCAACTTCTTTCAGAAGTGGAGTCAGCCGTCTCACACACTGCTGCCGCTTTACCACCTAAGCTCATGTAATGTTCTAAGTCCTTTGCTGTCATTTCAACAATCCTCACAGCGTCTCCACTCGCAGATTCCAACTCAGGAAACCACTTTCCTCATCCGCTCAGGTTTTATTATGAGATTACAGCAGGTCACACGTAATAATAATGAAAAAGGCTGAAACTGTGTGAGACTTACCAAAATGTGACACAGAGACGCGAAGTGAGCAAACGCTGTTGGAAAAATGCTGCCGATAGACTTGCTCGATGCAGGGTTGCCACGGACCTTGCATCTGTAAAAAATGCAACATCTGCAAAGCTCAGTGAAACAAGATATGCCTGTATTTGCCTTGAAAGTGTCCATACACCTGTGAAAGTTTGTTGGTGGCTAATGTTCACCACTGTCTCATGCTTTGTAGCCCAGACAGTGGGAGTGTGAGGACACTTGCTTAAAGTGTGTGTGTGGAGGGGGGCAAGTGACTGCTACTGGTTTGGCGATATGGCTACAATGAACTGGCACATCCCTATTGCCCATCCCCAAGCACGTACACCCATCCTTCCTCATAATCATCCTGTGAAATTTCCGCAAGGAGTCCAGAACAGTTCATGAAACGACCAGTAGAGGGGGCTGCTCTTCCCATTTTGGAGTGGAAATGAGTCCCCTGCCAGGGAGAGGTCCCTAATCACGAAAAGCCGGTTTTACTGGTAGGTCAAAGGGCCACAAGCCTAAAGCAGAATGATTTCAGGGACACAGGGAGGTACGAGGCCTCACATAATCTTCCTGGCCAAAGACTGTCTGAGCTTTATCCATTTAGCCTAGACCAGTTTAAAATAGAAATATAGGGGCACCTGGGTGGCTCAGTCGGTTAAACATTTGACTCTTTTTTGTTGTTTCTTAATGTTTATTGTTTATTTTGGGAGAGAGACAGAGTGTGAGCAGGGGAAGGACAGAGAGAGAGGGAGACACAGAATCTGAAGCAGGCTCCAGGCTCCGAGCTGTCAGCACAGAGCCCAAAGGCGCCTGATGACCCTTGCTTTCAGCTCAGATCATGATTTCATGGTTCATGGGATCCATGGGATCAGGGAACCTGCTTGGGATTCTCTCTCTCTCTGCCCTTCCTCCCCACCTCAAAATAAATAAACTTAAAAAAAAATAAAATATGAGGTCTCTGGGTGGTTCAGTCAGTTAAGCATGTGACTCTTGGTTTCAGCTCAGGTCAGGATCTCAAGGTACTGACAGTACAGAACCTGCTTGGGATTCTCTCTCCCTCTCTCTCTGCATCTCCCTTGCTTGTGCACATTCTCTCTCAAAATAAATAAACTTGCAAAATTTTTTTAAAGAAGCTATAAAAAGAAAAAGCACAAACATTTAAAAATTAAATAAAATGCAAATATAATCCAGGATTATACTTCAAGCCTTTATGTTGCAGTGACTTGAGGGAGCTGAGAGAAGGTTTGGACACACTAGAAGGTGAGGGATGGCGGAGAGGCGTAAGGGGCATAAAACAATGAAATCCGGGCTTCCCAAATGTCACAGTCCTCCTCTGTTCAAAAAAAGAGAAAAGCCTTGCCTGGTTCCAAGAGTGAGAGCCTGCGTGTTGGAGCCCCCCGGGGGGGGACACCACCTCCCTGGGGCTCCCTTTTCACTTGCACGTGTACAGTCCCTGATCAAGTTCTGTGGGCTCTGATGATTTGTTTTCTAGTCTTAGAACAGTTTGAGACAGGGACACTGTTTGAGACTGTTGTCATAAACCCTGACAAAATTGGAAATGCTCAATGAATGTCAAGTAAGTAAATGAGTGAATGTCCATGAGTAGAAAAACATTAAGGAAATTGTGGTATATCAACCCGATTGGGATATTATGCAGTTATTTTAAATAATGGTTATTTGTTGTTTTGTTTTGTTTTCTTGTTTTGTTTTCAATAATGGTTGTTTAAAACGTACTAAGAGAATAGATGTTAGAAGTTCTCACCACAAGAAAAAAATGTGTAATTGTGTGAGGTGTTGGATGTTAACTAACCTTATTATGGTAATAATTTTGCAATGTTTATACATCAATATTAATGATAATCAATATTTATAGTAATCATCTTGCAATATTTATATATCAAATCATTACACTGTACACCTTAAACTACTACAGTGTTATATGTCAATTATTTTTCAATAAAACTGAAAAAAAATAAAAATAGGAATAAAACAATGTTTATAAAGGCCATTGTAGCAACATGGAAAATGCCTAAAATATTATGTTAAGTATATAAAAAATTGCTTTATACCTGTGTGAGATTATGCATGCATGTGAACAAAAAGGGAACAAGGAGAAATCATTGCATAAAGGTAGTAAGACTCTTTCTTAGCTTGTTGTTGAATTTCCTTTGTTGTGGGTTGTGCAATAAATACAGAAATCATTGTTTCCTGTCTACAAGAGTGTCTCAGTTTTGTTCTTTGGGGCCTTTGACTCCCATCCTGTCTGTCCAGAGCTCACATCCCTTCAGAATTCACTTTTGTTTCATTTTCTTTGCTCAGTGCCCTACATTACATCCACATGCACATGGAAGCAGTTACATAGTTTGGATATCAATGACTTTAATGGCAACTGCTATAAATAATGTCAAGTTCAAACACTTAAACATGCTTTACCCCAATCAGTCCACTGCCTCTTAAGTGTTATCAGCACTCAGTCCCTATTTATACTGTTTCTCACAATCAGAGTAACAGTGGATGGGATTTGTTAAGGATCTACTGTGTGCCTTCGACTTAAATTTAATCTTCACCAGAAACCTGCAGGGTAGGAAGTATTATTCTAGTTAGTAAGGGAAGAAACAGAAATTCAGAGTTTAAATTACTTTCTCAACATCATAGTCATGTTTCTCACCCAAGACTAGGTTCCCAAGGGCTATATTTTTGCCTTACACACCATGACAGATGCTTTCAAAGGGCCTATGGTGCAATAAAATAATGTGCATAAATAACATAATCTAACCATACAGGGAAACTAAACTGTCTTATGAATAACAGTATCGAGTACTGCGTAGGTTTGCAGGCAACGAATCAATGCCCATGTGTCATCTCTCCAGGGTATCTTTCCTAATACTGACCTCCTGATGGTGCATTGAGAACCTCTGTCCACACATAGATCCTGCCCTAGACAGAATGATCCAGAGCTTATCTGTCTTGGTTTTGGGTCAGAATATGTTTTGAAGGATTCAGGCTTTTCACTGAAAAAGAAATAACTGTCATTCTTATTTCAACTTCATTTTTATGCATTATGAGGCTTTATGAAAAAGTTTAATCTGTCAGTTAATCTCAGGGGCCAGGAGCCATTTCAGTCCCTGGAGGAATCAGACAATTCCCTGAGAAAGAGAGGTGCTCAAGCAGCATTTATCAATCAAGACTCAGAGGCTCCACCCAGAAATCAAGTTCCTTTTGAATTTTCTTTGAATTTGAGAGAGAGTGCGTGCGCACATAAGCAGGGGAGGGGCAGAAGGAGAGAGAGAAAATCTTAAGCAGGCTCCAAGCTCAGCACAGAGCCTGACCTGGGGTCTTGATCCCACAGCCCTGAAATTGTGACCAGAGCCAAAATCAAGAGTCTGACTCTCAACCAACTGAGCCACCCAGGAGCCCCAGAAATCTAGTTTCTACTGTCTTCTAACAGTTTGTTCTCTTTACAATGACCATTTCATCATGGGTTTAAAGTAACAAATGAAAAGGAAAATGCAAATGAATACTTAAAACAAGATTAGGCAGAGGCCTAATACATCATTTGTCTAAGTGGTAAATGAAGCTCACGGGCCTTATCTTAATGAGCCCCCCTCCCCATATCCTTCTCCTCCTTTCTCAAAGCTTCGGGGCCTCCAGACCACGTCTCCTCCTCCCTGCATTTCAAGCCTGCTCAAGAACATGTGTAGACCTTAGTACAGATTTAAGAAAAGGTATCCCCTCTTGGCGGTCAGTGTGCTTTGAAATCTTACCTCTCTTTGGGGACACAAAGACATTTTATCTCCTGGGAGATGTCATAAAGGCATTTTCCAGGCACAGGATCCTGTCAAGAACCCTGAAGTCACTTCAGGGCAGATTGTCGCCTACACAGATGACTGTCTCCCCTTGCAGAGAGCGAGGGGCAGTACAGGCAGGTGTCTCGGTCCTGAAGCTGAGACTGGGCAGCTGCATCACAGGATTCAGAAATGTGTGACTTGTCTATACATCTTTGCCTGCTGTGGAAAATAAGAATTTTTTTTTCCTGGATGAAAGTGTTTTCCACTAGCAATCTAAATGTAATTCTGGTGATTCTCAATGGGATCTGAGAAAGGTCTTCGATTTTAAAGCCCCTGTTTACTAGAAGTAATGGTAACAGATACAATGCTATACATGTGTTATATTTCATGACTTTGCCTTAACATTTAGCTACTTACAAAACTAAATAAAACCGGAAACTGCATCTCGAAATACCAGACTAATTAGAATTAAAATAGTATGAAAAGAGGTATTGATAACATTTTTTTATGGCTTCTGGTTTATTCTCTTCTCTTTGGCCACCCAGTTTTTACCTTTTTTTCCCACAAACTCCTTTCTCCTCCTCCTGGAGGCCTTTGATCTTCAACCCTGTTCTGCGGTTCACTCTCCCTAGTTTCTCACACCATTAATCACTGATCTATGTTGATGACAGCCAGTCTCTTTGCTAGAAGAGGGGTTCTCAAAGTGTGGGTGACAGAACCTTAGGAGTCCTCAAGACTTTTTAGGGAATCCATGTCCAACTCTTGAATAATACTATACAGAAGTGATTTACCTTTTCCACTGCATTGACATTTGCTCTGATGGTGCAAAGGCAGCAATGGATAGAACTGCTGGTGCCTTAGCACTGACTCGGGGTCGAGGCATCAAACTGCACAGATGGCCCTTGGATTCTTCACCATCAGGCATTGGCAGTTAGATAAAGAAAGTCAAGGGGCACCTGGGTGGCTCAGTCGGTTGAGCGCCGGACTGTAGCTCAGGTCATGATCTCACAGTTCCCGTGTTTGAGTCCCGCATCGGGCTCTGTGCGGACAGCTTGGAGCCTGGAGCCTGCTTCAGATTCTGTGTCTCCCTCTTGCTCGCTGACCCTGCCCTGCTCTGTCTGTCTGTCTCTCTCTCAAAAATAAATAAGCATTAATAAAAAAAAAATAGAAAGTCAACTCCACCAAAGAATATCCTTGATGAAAAAAGTATTGAATTCTGATCCTTGGGTACGTGACTTTTAAATATTGTGCAATGAAATGCAAAGTGTGCATAACACTTTTCTGCGTACACCCCAAATATGAGGGCTGTTTTGGGAAAACCACTTGTACAGTTATTTGAGATGCAAGCTGAACTAGAAGTTTATTTTCTTTTTTTCTTATGATTTTTTTAATGTTTATTTATTTTTAAAAGAGAGAGACAGAGCATGAGCAGGGGAGGGACAGAGAAAGAGGGAGATGCAGAATCCAAAGCAGGCTCTAGGCTCCAGGCTGTCAGCACAGAGCCTGATATGGGGCTCAAATTCACGAACTGTGAGATCATGACCTGAGCCAAAGTAGGATGCTTAACCGACTGAGCTACCCAGGCGCCCCATGAACTAGTTTATTTTCAAAGAACATCATTTTTACTTGAAGGGATGGCTGACAGATAAATTATGGTTATTCAGATGGGTGTTTGGCAGGTATTTTTTCAAAAAGCAATGAAGTGAGTCCATCACTTCAAGAAACAACTGACAGATTTCTCCCCCCAATCATAAGAATCAAGTTTTTAAACAAATATTAGCATTTTGGAAAACCTGCACCTGCCAAAACAAGTTTTAGGAAACACATGAGCTTGACAGCTTCCCAATACTTGAAGGACTTTCTGATGAGATCAGACATATAAACAAATGTGATGTATCTGGCAGCATATAATGAAATATACCAATATTTGGAAGAGCTATGTAACTTAGTGAAATAATACTTTCCTAATGCCAGTGCATAATGTTACAAAATCATGCATGGTTAAAGATGTGCTGAAAGTACAAGACAGACCATTAGATGTTAATGTTAACAAAATGGGAAAAGCCATATTGATATGGCTTCAGATTCCACATAGCAACTAACCTGTAAGATACTACCAGTTCCAACTTGCAATAGTATTAAGAATACTTACAATTACCTGAAAAGGCTGTTAAAATATTTCTCCTTTCCAAATGCACATGCGCACAAGGCTTTTTCTTCAAACATGCCAGACTAGCATCTAAATGTCACAATGCTTTTACAGATTGAATGCAGGGTCTGGTAGGAGAACCCAGCAGTCTTCTATGAAGCCAGACATTGAAGATTTCTGTAGTCTTTAGAGATTAAAAAGTATCACTGTTCTCACTATATTTGTTTTGGAAAATAGTTGTCATAAACATGTAATTTATGTTATGATGTAACGAAGTTATTTTAAAATGAAGAAAATAGTTTTGTTTTAGTTTCTAGTATGATAAATATTGACAGCTATAACTCAGAAAAACAAAAGTTCTTTTGGGTTCCTAGATGATTTTTTTTTGATGTTTACTTTTGAAGGAGAGAGAGATAGAGCATAAGTGGGGGAAGGGCAGAGAAAGAGGGAGACACAGATCCCGAAGCAGGCTTCAANGGCTCGAACCCACGAACCGCGAGGTCATGACCTAAGGGAAAGTCGGACGCTTAACCGACTAAGCCACCCAGGTGCCCCAATTCCCCAATGATTCTTAAGTGTAAAAATATTCTAAAACCGAAACCTTTCGGGGTCACTGCCTAGGCTAACCTTTCATCCAGGCTGCACTCTCAATTACCATTTCCTTAATCCTTGCCAACCAGTTTACCAGCATCCAGGACTAGCTTCAGGAGGATGTGGTGTGGGCAGCCTCCTGGCAGGTGATTTCAATCATGCAGTACCATTCTCCTCCTCCCTAAATACCTTCTCTATGCCCTCTCCCCAGGACCTCAATTTCTCTCATTGGTATTTTTTTTTTAAGTTTATTTACTTATTTATAGAGAGAGAACAGGGGAGGGGCAGAGAGAGGGAAGGGAGACAGAATCCCAACCAGACCCTATGTTGTCAGAGCAGAGCCCGAAGAGGGGCCTGACCCAATGAACAATGACATCATGACCTGAGCTGAAGTCAGGAGTCAGATGCTTAACTGACTGAGCCCCCAGGTGCTCCTCATTGGTATTCTTCTGATGTAAGTCATTTGAACTTTTCTCTTGAAATCCAAATATTTTTAAGTGGTAATGTGTTGCTGGTTACCGATCATTAATGCATAAAAATAGTAGTGTTGGCCAAACTTTTGAGTGTTGGCTATGTCAAGCTTTCAGCTAAATGTTTTTCATGTGTTATCTCACTGACTCTTATGAAGAATAAACGTTCATCATATTCTATTTTTTAATGAAGAAAATTAGAGTTTGGTTTTATTATGTTAGTCAGCGAGGTCTGGAGGACAAAATCACACCTGCTGTAGGACATAAGGTACCACACAGGCACGTGCTACCAGGAGAAACTGGTAAAGTCTGAAGCCTAGGTCTAGTGTCCCAGATGGCTTCCTGTAGGCACCTATCTGCCCAAGGAGGGGGCGGGCATAAAAAAGTAAGGGGAGGAGATTGAGCCTTTACTACTGGGCTGTTTTAGCCCTGACCCTGGTGGACTTGGTCTCCCTGTTATGCTCTACAAAACACCTCGCTCCCTCCTTGGCTCATTCTGAAATCTTACAGCCCCTTTCCACTCCCCATGTGTACCTAAGTATCAGAACTTAGGGGTGCCTGGGTGGCTCAGTCAGTTAAGTGTCTGACTTCAGCTCAGGTCATGATCTCAAGGTTCACGGGTTCGAGCCCTGTGTTGGGCTCTGTGCTGACAGTGAGGAGCCTGCTTCACATTCTGTTTCCTTCTCTCTCTATCCCCCACAAACCTCTCACCCGGCTCATGCTCTTTCTAAAAAAAATAAATTAACATCTTAAAATTTTTTTCAAAAAGTCATAAAAGATTAACATTAAAAAAATAAATTTATTTCAAGTCTGAAACACTGGGGAACAAGCATACAGACAAATAGTACACAAACGCAAAAATTCAAACATGAAAGATGACTTCATACAGACAGGAATTCTTCTGGCAATACTCTGAGTTTACATATAAACATATTTGTAAAGACATTTCTCCAACGTTCACAAAAGGCAAAAGCTAGTATTTTGTTTTGCAAAATTTATAAATGCAACAGCTTTTGAAAGTATCCAATTTCTTTCTAAAATTATTTCATTAAAATTTACACAGTGATGGCTACCCAACTCTATTTTCCAAATATTAGACATAGATTTATATGACATTCTTGTTTCACATACTATAGGCAATTTTAACTCAAAATACAGAAAATTTATCAATTCATTTTGCATTTTGTCACATCATATTTCATCTGCTTTCTAATCAACAAAGAAAGATACACATGACATATATGCCTATGCTTTTTGGAAATAAAGTATTCCGACTTTTATCTGTAATTTTTTTTCAAAAGCTCGGGAATTCAACAAGTACATGATTATTTTAAACAACACTGATAGTTAAAAAATAAAAATAATTATTTAGGAGGGGTCTTGGGATATATTTTTGGCTATAAAACCTATGATGTAAATATCTAGGGAAGTTAATGATTCAGCATATTCTGCCTTAGCTATCACCAACTGAATAAAAAAGCTAAAAAAAAGATTTTAAATCCCCCGTAGCCACAAAGTAACAATCATAGCTGTTTATCCAATTCTCTAGGGGATTTTTCTCTAGCTAGATTTAAGTTCCTGTGGTGCAATGATACGGTCTACCTCGTGATGAATGGCATTTAAGATTCAAAAGGTCTTCGAGATCAAAGTGAACTCATTCATTATATGGATAAGGAAAATGCTGCCTGGAGAGTGACAGGGACAACTAGAAACAGTTCCAGGTCACAGACCCAGAGCTCCTGATTCCCAGCTATGTTCTTCTGGTGACACATTCTTCAGGATAAGCTTCTACATCATTTACTGTTGTTTGATTACAGAGAATGTTATAATAGCAATATAAAGCAATGCATATAATCTGCCCAAATCAGAACTGCTAGTTCACTTCAAGGGTATTCAAGGGTATACCTGATTGGCTTTTCTTTTTTCCTTTTTTTGGTTTATGTGGACAATAATGTAAATATTATGGCTGTTTAGATGTCAGTGTTCTAAAGATATTCCCTATGAGCTTAGAGAGTCAGGACATGAACAACATATAAATTCTCACTGTAAACAAAACGCAGTGGTAGGCACTGTAGAAACACATTTGGTCCTATCCTCCTTACCCTGAGCATGTAGAAGAGTGTGTACACTCGGGTGAGGAAAAGAATACACTCCCACAGCACACTGCAGGAGCACATACCTGGGCACAGTGTTCCTCAAAGGAGAATGGTCATACAGATGCTAGTAGAGAATTAGAGCATTTTAAGAGGTCTTCACTAAATGAGAACTCCTAGGCTGTTTCCATAGATTTCTTTGCAATCTTCAAGCAAAAGTGTTAGCGGTGATACAAGAAATCATGAAAAAGCCAGGAACACGCAGGATGATATTTTCTTACTACAAAGGTATATATACTGGCATACCTCATTTTATTGTGCTTCCACTTACTGCACTTCACAGATATTGTGGGGTTTGTGTTTTTTTTTTTTTTCCAGCAAATTGAAGGTATGGGGCAACCCTGCATCAAGCAAGTGTACTGGTGCCATTTTTTCCAAAAGCATTTGCTCATTTCACGTCTCTATGTCACATTTTGTAATTCTTGCAATATTTCAACCTTTTTCATTATTATTGTATTTGTTATGGTGACCTATGATTGGTGAACCTATGACTTGCTGAACACTCAGTTCATGTTGATGTTTAGCATTTTTTAGCAATAAGTCTTTTTTCACTGAAGGTATGTCCATTGTTCCTTCAGTCTATTGCATACTTACGGGACTACAGAATAAGGTAAACATGACTTTTATATGTATTGGGAAACCAAAGAATTCATTTGAATCACTTTATTGTGATATTTGCTTCACTCTGAATGGTATGGAGCCAAAGCTACAGTATCTCCAAGATAAGCCTGTGTTGAAAAAAGAGTAGACAAGGCAGTGGGTACAAAATTACGCTGTCAAGTTAAAGTGAGAAAACAGTATTAGCATTTATGCCACGATAGGAAGGCAGTGCAGAGAACTCAAGATAATGAGTCTGTGTTTGGGCACCTTAGCATGAGAACTCAAGTCTAAGACCAAAGTCATGGGTTCAACCTGATGGCCACTGACAGTACATATTACAAAGCACTGTTTAACAAAAATATAAGAAATGGGAAAAATCTTAGAGGTTCCGTGCAAGTGTCATCCCAGTGCTGTCCTTTGGTGGGTCAGAAGTGTAGTGTTGGTGTAATGTACTCCCACTGGGAGTGACTGGACAGTCGACCAGAACAATGGAAAGGAACCAATTAGGAATATATTGCTTCCTTGGTTCTAAATTGCACGAACTCCTATGTGATTTATGGGGACTAGGCCTCCACATGATCATATTAGAAAGCCTTTTAACTTCCATTTTTTACAAAAACAAACAAACGCTTTTGGAAAATACACATCAAGAAGCTTACTTTCAGGCTGACAAGACAGGTCTACCAGTGGAAAGCTCGGTAGATAAATGGTAGTGTTAATAGGAGGTGAGCCAAAGTCTGTTAAGCAAAATCTTGCTTAAGGTTACAATTAAGTAAGACAATAATTATGGGTCACATAATAATTTTCAAGTAAGTTTCCATCTCCTGTAACGTTTTAACCAAGCCTTGCTGCTCAACTATCACATGATGTTAATTTTTTCTTTCATCTCAAATTGCCGATTCTGACTGCTTGGGCATCATAACAGTTTTTGATTCTTGATCTGTGGGACTATCTTCAACTGTATCTTCAACTGGTACCTGTAGAAAGAATCAGGAGATAAAAACAACTTACAGCATCTGGCACCTTCCATTAGGATAGATCAACAACTGGCTCAGGAATACAAAATAGCTGACCAGACAGACTGGTTTCACACATTTCTCAATAGGATAATCATAAAAATATTCGTTACTTACAGCTTTAATATCACCGTTTGCAATTCCGACATTTATATTGTGTCTTCTGAGATCAGACTTGATTAATGCTGGAACAGAAAAACATCAGTGAGTTGATGTTACCAAAGAGCATATATAGATATACTTTTCTCTAAGCAGTATAGCATACTTTACTTTTTGATATTGTCAAATTGAGCACAGTGTGGTTACCATAATATTCAATAGCATTCCTGTAGCATGAAAAAATACTAGGGCCTCACGAAGCCATTAACTTAATTAGCAAGTCATTCATTAACGAACAAATACAGGATGCTAGGAAACAAAGATGAAAAGCATAATTCTTTCCATAGAGCACCCTCCCAGCTAGGGAAATATTGACATGCAAACAATTATAACATTGTAGGATAACTGCAATAATGCAGATATGTACACGGTATAGTGGGAACATGGGAGAAGAAAATCCCACTTCAGTCCAGAGAAAAATCAGGGAAGCCTTGCCAGAGGAGACATATTTGAACTGAAACTTGAAAAATGAGTAGGAACTTGTCAAGCAGGTAAGAAGAGAGAGGAAGGCATACTAGGCAGGCAGTAAACAGGATATGCAAAGAATGTGAGACAGGAATAGAAGAGCCAAGAATTTGGCACCAGAGGGAGTTTGGGATCATCGGAGCATCAAGGACGAGGGTGGGGAGGCAGGATGTGCGGTTTGGTTGGTAGGTGCCTACACTGTATAAGAGTTTCCGCTGCCACCGGACTAGCGAAAAGGAATGCAGAGAGAAATTAACAGAGTGAGATAACAGTAGAAGCCAGCGCGGGTGTGGAAACACAGCTGGACATTAAGCCTTGCCTCTAAATCCACTTTTATGCTTATGCGCCAGGGCAAACGACAGATTAAAGTCCCTTTACATGCTCCTTCTCTAAGGGTTGGGCGCTGGTGTCGTCGCTGCCCGTGTCTATTCTGATCATACCTAAGAAGTGTGAGAACTGGCTAACCATCCCTGTGCTGCTTCCACCGCCACATGTTACAGGAACAGCTGACGTGACTGGGCACATCCTGGGTGCCAGACGCCACGCTAGGAGCTGTTCCTGCACCGCTTCAGTGGATCCTCATAGCAGCCCTCTGTGGCAGGCTGTTTCATACCCTATCACATGAATGAGAAAAGGAGGATATGGGAGTTTAAGTAATTTATCTAAAGCCACACAGCTAGTGAGCAGCGGAGTCAGAGCTTGAGTCCAGTCTTTACTGCCTCTTGATACGCTGGCTTTGGTTTTTATGCACAGTAATGGAATTGAAATTAAAATGTGAAAAATGGGGCGCCTGGGTGGCTTAGTCGGTTAAGCGTCCGACTTTCGCTTAGGTCATGATCTCGCAGTTTGTGGGTTCGAGCCCCACGTCGGGCTCTGTGCTGACTGCCAGCTCAGAGCCTGGAGCCTATTTCAGAGTCTGTCACTCCCTCTCTCTCTGACCCTCCCCTGCTCACGCTGTCTCTCTCTCTCTCCTAGGAATAAATAAAACATTAAAAAAATTTATAAAATGTGAAAAATGAATTACTAGATTCATATCCTTGGGGGAAAAAAACAAGTAATATCCTGCTTTTTATTTCTTTTTTACCCTTGAGTTCTGTGAAGCCACTGAGGATCAATATACTTAAAAATTAAATATAAAGACAATACAACACAGTTCTGTGAAGCCACTGAGGATCAATATACTTAAAAATTAAATATAAAGACAATACAACACAAGTATTTTTGCCAGAAAATACCCTCATTTACCTGTTAAAATGATTCCTAGCAACATCCAAACACAGAGGAAAATGTTTCCTGCCTTAGGACCATAGTCTGTTGTGAGTTTTCCTTGAGCCAATGTGAACAGAATTCCAAATATCTAAGATAAAATAGGAGAAATAATTGTTGATGAATTTGCTTCTTTGAAATAAGTATAATGTATTCCCAAGAATTTTTCCTATTTTATTCATATGATTTGGAAAGGCAGAATGTTTAAACTTCTTACTCACTAGAATAGTCAGTAAACTGGGGTGCCTGAGTGGCTCAGTTGGTTGGGCGACTGACTTTGGGTCAGGTCATGACCTCATGGTTCATGAGTTTGAGCTCCGCATCAGGTTCTGTGCTGACAGTTCAGAGCCTGGAGCCTGCTTTGGATTCTGTGTCTCTCTTTGTCTCTGCCCCTCCCCCACTCATGCTCTGTCTCTCTCTGTCTCTCTCTCTCTCAAAAATAAGTAAACATTAAAAAAAAATTGGAATAGTCAGTAAACTAATCACCTCAGATTTAAGAGAGGTCAGGGGTTTACCTGTGCAGCAGCATTAATAAGACCAGATGAGGTGCCTTCAGATTCAGGGTAAGTGATTTCAACAGCAAATTCAAAACCCAATGGGAGGTAACCAGTCATGAAGAAACTACAAAAATAAATCCAGAATTATAGAAACAGTTAGCTGAAGGACAGTAGCATATACTGAGGCAATCATTCTGCTTCTCAGACCTATTCTAATGATCAAATAACTGAAGATTTTGAATGTGATGTATGAAAGTAAGGCCCTATCATTATTCACCAATCAGGCCAAGGACAGAAGAACTGAGAAGCAAAGCAGTTCCTAAGTTTTCCTTTTTCTGAGACAAATTGCCTCTAATTTGTTAAGTCAGTTGTTTTTCAAACTAAATAAAGTTACCTGGACTAAGTCAGGCTTATCCATTTTTCACCTGTCATATATGCCAAAAAACATTTTTAAACTTTTTTATTCTAAAGAATTACACATTTATATGCACAACACAGATTCCTTAAGGTATAAAATATTTTAAGGACATTTGGATGAACAAAAAATTTAAAACCATAGTACTAATATTTCATAATTATAACAGTATACTATCATTCCTCCTAAACACATTTAATGCTTACCCAAGCACCCCGCCAGTAACAAACACAATGATGATGTATCCAAGGTCCAGTGTGAAAGTAAATATAACCATTCCAAGAAAAGACAAAATGTAAACTATCAGAGTAGTCTGTCTAAAACAAAAACAAAATTGTTAATATTTTGTTGGATTTTCCTAGGCATATAAAAATCGTGTCATTAACCATTGCTCTGTCCATACAGTAATAAATTCCCTGGTTTTCAAAATTAGGTTTCCCTTATATGGAAGATGTTTCCACCAAAGCATTGACTTTATTTATTTTTTTATAATTTATTTATTTTTTAATTTGCATCCAAGTTAGCATAGAGTGCAACAATGATTTCAGGAGTAGATTCCTTCATGCCCCTTATCCATTTTAGCCCTCCTCCCTTCCACAACCCCTCCAGTAACCCTCTGTTTGTTCTCAATATTTAAGAGTCTCTTATGTTTTGTCCTGTCCCTGTTTTTATATTATTTTTGTTTCCTTTCTCTTATGTTCATCTGCTTTTTATCTTAAAGTCCTCATATGAGTGAAGTCATATGATATTTATCTTTCTCTGACTGACTAATTTTGCTTAGCATGATACCCTCTAGTTCTATCCACATAGTTGTAAATGGCAAGATTTCATTTTTTGTGAGTAATATTCCATTGTATATATAAACCACATCTTCTTTATCCATTCATCCGTCAATGGATCTTTGGGTTCTTTCCATACTTTGACTACTGTTGACAGTGCAAAGCATTGACTTTAAAGCTTATGTTTATAAAGCGTGCATTTAAGATTCAACACAGCAATCGACAAAATTCACACCACATCCAATGTTCAGACAGGAAGGAATATTCATATGGATAAAATCATGTTTGTACCACCAAATGGGATAGTTCCGTAGCTGTATCTCAAGATTCAGTTCAAATTCTACCTCCTCCAAAACGCCTTCCCTAACCACTGCAGCTTACAACATTGTCTCTTCTTCCAAACTCCCTTATCATTTTAGTACCTACATAACTGTCACTGCCAGACATCTATTGGACTTATGACATCTATTTTAGTCTGTTATATTATTATTTTTCATAAATTTCCCCCTTGTAGACTACACGTGTCTTAAGGACAGGGATCATATATTGCTTATCATAATTCCTAGACAAATTATGCCCACAACAGAAGTTTCGTGAATGAATGGCAGTTACTCTGAGAACAAAGTCAGGGCAACAAAGAACACATTTCTATGCCTATCAAATTTTCTAATCGTAACTTTACATGTAAGGAAATTGTAAAGTGGGCCAAATCCTTCACTGTGAGCTAACATTTCATAATAATGAAGCCACAGCAAGTGCTGTCTTAACTTATGGGAGAACTACCTTGGAGAATTTCAACATTGGAGGTCTTTGGAAGGGCTTACATAATGGTATCAAACAGATCTTGGGCCTTGAAAGGTACAAAAGATACATAGGTTACAGTTCCATATTTCATTCATTTTATTTCATTCCATTCACTTATGCATAATTACATTCATTCATTTCTCCCAAGCAGATGGGAAGTTTCTGCCTGTTAAAAAATGTAGCTATTGGGGTACCTGGGTGGCTCAGTCGGTTAAGTGTCCAAATTAGGCTCAGGTCATGATCTCACAGTCTGCGAGTTCGAGCCCTGCATCAGGCTCTGTGCTAACAGCTAGAGCCTAGAGCCTGCTTTGAATTCTGTTTCTCCCTCTCTCTCTCTGCCCCTCCCCCACTCACACTTCATCTGTCTCAAAAATAAACAAACTTTTTTTTTTTAAATGTAGCTATTGTTGGCCTAGGTGCCCAAGATGGAAGGCTAGGAAGACCCTAAACTCATGTCCTCCCATAGACACGTAGAATCTACACATAGAGTAGTTCCTCCTGGAGAAGGGCTGAGTGAACAGTTCCTGCATTGTCAAATATAGAGAGGCTATGTAGAGAACAGCAGGAGAGAGAGACAGAGAGACAGGGTAACAACAGGAATACCACTGTAGACCCTGTGACTCGCAGTAGGAGAGATATCACTGAACTGACCCCATGCAGATTCACCTGCCCTGGGGTAGAGCAAAATACAAAAACAAAACAGTAGTTTAAAGGGCAACTAGACTAAGAGTGAAGGAAATCCATTTATGAACCCTAGAGCATCTGCCAAACAATGGGGAAACTGCTGGAACTCACTTCGGGTTTGGAGATGTCAGTGGGCACCACTGTTTACATTCCTCCTCCCCCTTGAGAGCACAGATGAGAACAGAGTCCAGGCCAATAGCATAAACCAGCTCCATCTGTCCCGCAAGGGTAGCCCTCCCAGACTGTATCTGCTCCAGATCTACTTGTCCCGCCAGGGTGGCCTTTGGCATGGAGCACCCCAGGATCTCTGGCCTGGACCAAATCCAGCTCCAGCTAATCAGCCAAAGCAGCCCAGGCACCCACAATCTACACAGGGGATGTTACTACATAAGTTCACTCCTTCAAGACCAGGAGAGGTAGCTCTTCCACCTAACTCACAGAAACAAACACAGGTCAGACAAAATGAGGGAGAGGAATATGTCTCAAAGAAAAGCATAAAAGAAAATCTCAGAAAAAGAACTAAACAAAATAAGTAAGTAATGTACCTGACAGAGTTCAAAGTAATGGTGATACAGATAATCACTGGACTTGAGAGAAGAGTGGACAAACTCACTGAGAACTTCAAAAACGAGGCACAAAACATAAAAAGAACCAACCAGAGGTAAAGAATATAATGACTGAAATGAAAAACAAAACATAGGGAATCAATAGCAGATTAGAGGATGTAGAAGAATGAATCAGCGATCTGGAAGACACACTGAATGACAAAAAGGAAAAAAGAGTTTTTAAAAATAAGGAGCTTAAGTGGCCTCTGGGACAACATCAAGCATACTAACATTTGCATTAGAGGGGTCCCAGAAAGAGAAAAGAGCAGAAAACTTATTTGAAGAAATAATAGCTGAAAACTTCCATAAAACAGACATCCAATTCCAGGAAGCAAAGAGAGCCCCAAAGATGAACCCAAGGAGGACCACACCAAGACATTTAATAATTAAAATGTCAAAAAGTTAAAGAATCTTAAAGGCATCAACAGAAAAGTAAATACTTATGTCATGGGGAACTCCATAAGGCTATCAGCTATTTTTCAGCAAAAACTTTGCAGGGCAGAGAGGCACGGTAGGATATATTCAAAATGCTGAACGGAAAAAGCCCACAATGAAGAATACTCTACCTGGCAAGGCTATCATTCATAATTCAAGGAGAGATAGTTTCCAAGACAAATAAAAGCTAAAGGAGTTCATCACCACTAAACCAGTCTTATAAGAAATGTTAAAGGGACTTTTTTTTTAGATTTTTTAAAAGTTTATTTATTTATTTTGTGGAGGCAATGGAGCAGAGACAGAGAAAGGCAGAATCTCAAGCAGGCTCTGTGCTGTCAGCATGAAGCCCAATGCAGGGCTTGAACCCACAGGCTGTGAGAGCATGACCTGAGCCAAAATCAAGAGTCAGGCATTTAACCAACTGAGCCACCCAGGCACCCCAAAGGGACTTTTTTAAGCAGAAAAAAAAGAGGCCATAACTAGAAGTAAGATAACCATGAAAAGAAAAAAATTCATTAGTAAAGGAAAACATATAGTAAAGGTAGTAGATTAATCACTTACAAAGCTACTGTAAAGATTAAAAGACAAAAGTAGCAAAATCAATTATATCTATAAAAACTAGTTGAAGGATACAAACATTAAAAGATGCAAAACATGACATTATATACCTAAAACGTGGAGGGGGGAGTAAAAAAATAGTGCATTCAAAATGTGTTTCAACTTAAGCAACCATGGTATATGAATCTCATGGTAACCACAAACCCAAAACCTATAACACATATACAAAAAATAAAGAGAAAGAAATCCAAGCATAACACTAAACAAAGTCATCAAATCACAAGGGAAGAGAGCAAGAAAGGAACAGAAAAGAACTACAAAAACAATCATAAAACAATTAACAAAATGGCAGTAAGTACATACTCATCAATAATTTAAATATCTTCTCTGTGAGTGACATCTGGGTGGCTCAGTTGGTAAAGCGTCTGACTTTGGCTTAGGTCATGATCTCACAGCCCGTGAGTTTGAGCCCTGCTCTGTGCTGACAGCTCAGAGGCTGGAGCCTGCTTCAGATTCTGTGTCTCCCTCTCTCTCTGCCTCTCCCCTGCTTGTGCGCTCTCACGTGCACGCTCTCTCTCTCTCTCTGGCTCTTTCTCTCAGAAATAAACATTTAAAAAGTTAAAAAAAAATCTTTTTTTTAAATGTTTTATTTTATTCTTGAGAGACAGAGACAGAGCCTGAGTGGAGGAGGGGCTGAGAGGGAGACACAGAATCTGAAGCAGGCTCCAGGCTCTGAGCTGCCGGCACAGAGCACATGAGGCCCGAACCCACAAACCACAAGATCACAACCTGAGTCGAAGTCAATACCCAACCAACTGAGCCACCCAGGTATTCTGCATCAATAATTACTTTATTTTATTTAAAAAAATTTTTTTTGTAAATGTTTTATTTATTTCTAGGAGAGAGAGAGAGAGAGAGAGCGTGAGCAGGGGAGGGTCAGAGAGAGAGGGAGTCACAGACTCTGAAACAGGCTCCAGGCTCTGAGCTGGCAGTCAGCACAGAGCCCGACGCGGGGCTCGAACCCACGAATCGTGAGATCATGACCTAAGCGAAAGTCGGACGCTTAACCGACTGAGCCACCCAGGCGCCCCAACAGTAGGGAACTTTAACATACCTTCCCTCCCACTTACATTAATGGATAAATCACTCACACAGAAACTTAATAAGTAAGCAATGGCTTAGAACAATCCATTAAACAAGATTAACTTAACGTCCATACAAAACATGCCATCCAAAAACAGTAGAATACACATTCTTTTCAAGTACACATGCAAAATTCTCTAAAATGTATCACATGTTAGACCACGAAACAAGTTTCAATAAATTCAAGAAGACTGAAATCATATCAAGTATCTTTTCTGACCACAATGGTATGAAACCAGAAATCAAGAATGAATAAAAAAAATCACAAGGATGCTTGGGTGGTTCAGTCATTTAAGTGTCCAACTTTGGCTCAGGTCATGATCTCATGGTTTGTGAGTTCGAGCCCCATATCAGGCTCTCTGCTATCAGCATAGAGTCTGCTTCAGATCTTCTGTTTCCCTCTCTCTCTGTCCTTACCCTGCTTGCTCATGCTCCCTCTCTCTTTCTCTATCAAAAGTAAATAAACATTTTTTTTAAATACGAGAAAAAACTGGAAAAAACACAAACACATGGAAGTTAAGCAATATACTACCAAATAACCAATGGGACAATGAAGAAATCAAAGAGAAAATTAACATGCCTGGAAACAAATGAAAATAGGACCATAATGGTTCAAAATCTTTGGGACTAAACAAAAGCAGTTCTAAAAGAGAAGTTTATAGTGAATACAGGCCTACTTCAATAAGCAAGAAAAATCTCGAATAAATGATCTAACTGTACACCTAAAGGAACTAGAATAAGAAGAACTAAGAAAGTCCAAAGTTAGTTGAAAGAAAGAAATAATAAAGAACAGAGCATAAATAAATGACATAGAGACAATGAAAAGATCAATGAAACTAAGAGCCAGTTCTTTGAAAAGTACACAAATTGACATACCTTTAGCCATATTCATTAAGAAAAAAGAGAAGACACAAATAAATAAAGTCTGAAATGAAAGAAGGTACAACCGACACCAGAGGAATACAAAGGGTTATAAGAGAATACTATGAAAAATTGTAAGCCATCAAATTGGACAACTTAGAAGAAATGGATAAATTCCTAGAAATATGCAATTTTCTAAGACCGAATCAGGAAGAAATAGAAAAATCTAAAGACTGGTTATGAGTAACAAAATTGAATTAGTAATCAAAAACCTCCCAAAGGCAAAAATCTAGAACCAGGTGTCTTCACAGGTGACTTCTACCAAACATTTAAAGAAGAGTTAATATCTATACTTCTAAAACTATTCCAAAAAATATAATAGGAAGGAACATTTCCAAATTCATTTTATGAGGCCAGCATTACAATGCTACTGAAACCAGAGAAAGACTTCACAAAAAAGAGAATTACAGACTAATATCCCTGATGAATATAGTTGCAAATCCTCAACAAAAATATTAGCAAACTGAATTCAACAGTATGTTAAAAGGATTGAGTAGGATTTATTCCAGGGATGCAAGGATGATTCAATATCTGCAAATAAATCAATGCGATGCACCCCATTAACAAAATGAACCATAAAAATCATATGGTCAACTCAATAGATGCAAAAAGCATTTGACACAATTCAGCATTCATTCATGATAAAAACTCTCAAAAAAGTGGGTCTAGAGAGAACATACTTCAATTTAATAAAGGCCATATATGACAAAAATACAGTTAACATCATATTCACTGATAAAAAGCTGAAAACTTTTCCCAAGATGAAGAACAAGACAAGGGTGTCCATTCTTACCTCTTTTATTAAACATAGTATTGGAAGTCTTAGCCACAACAGACAAGAAAAAGGAATAAAAGGCATCCAAATTGGTAAGAAAGAAGTCAAATGGTCACTATTTGCAGATGACATGATACTTACTACATATGCCTAAAGACTCCACCAAAAAACTATTAGCACAAATTAATGAATTCAGTGAAGTCGCAGGATAGGAAATTAATATACAGACCCTGTTGTGTTTCTATACGCTAATAACAAAATACCAGGAAAAGAAATTGAGAAAAATATTCATTCAGAACTACATTAAAAAGAAAATGAAACCACAAAAAAACCCAAATAGCCAAAGCAACCTTAAGAAAGAATAAAACTAAAAGTATCATAATCCCATGTTTCAAACTATACTACAAATTTATAATAATCAGAACTGTATGGTACTTGCAAAAAAATAGACACAAAGATGAGTAAAACAGAATAGAGAGTCAGAAACCCATGCTTACATGGTGAATTAATTTATAAAAAAGGAAGCAAGAAACAATAGTCTCTTCAGTAACCGGTGCTGGGAAAACTGGACACCCACATGCAAAAGAATGAAACTAGAACACATTCACACACCATACACAAACAGAAAATTAAAATGAATTAAAGACCTAAATGTAAGACCTGAAATCATAAAACTACTAAAAGAAGACACAGGTAGTAACCTCTTAGACATCCTCCTTAGCAATATTTTTCTGTATTTGTCTCCTCAGACAAAGGAAACAAAAGCAAAAATAAACGATCAGAACCATATCAAACTAAAAAGCTTTTCTACAGCAAATGAAACTATCAAGAAAAGGAAAAGGCAACTTACTGAATGGGAGAGATATTTGCAAGTGATATATATGATAAAAGATTAATATCCAAAATTATATAAAGAACTAATAACAACTCAACACCAAAAAATCAAACAATTCAATTAAAAATGGACAGAAGACCTGAATAGACATTTTCCCAAAGGCATACAGATGGCCAGCAGACACATGAAAAGATGCTCAACATCACTAACCATCAAGGAAATGCAAATCAAAACCATAATGAAATGTCACCACATACCTTTCAGAATGACTAGTATCAAAAACACAAGAAATAACAAGTGTTGGTGAGGATGTAGAGAAAAGGGAATCCTTGTGTACTGTTGGTAAATGTAGCTTGGTGCAGCCACCATGGAAAGCAGTATGGAGGTTCCTCAAAAAATTAAAAATAGAAATACTATATGATCCAGTAATTCAACTTCTGGGCTTTCCCCCAGGAAAACAAAAACACTAATTCAAAACGATATGTGCACTCCTCTTGGTATGAGCACTGGGTGTTGTATGTAAGCGATGAATCACAGGAATCCATCCCAAAAATGAAGAGCACACTGTATACACTGCATGTTACCTAACTTGACAATAAATTATGTTAAAAAAATAATAATAATAAAGCTAGGAAATGAGAAAAAAAAGACATGTTTACTGCAGCATTATTTATAATAGCCAAGATATGGAAGCAACCTGAGTGTCCATTGATAGATGAATGAATAAAGAATACGTATGTATTTATATATATAAATGAATAAAGAATACACACACAATGGAATATTAACTGTAAAAAGTGAAATCTTGTCATTTGTGACAACATGGATGGCATTATTCTAAGTGAAATAAGTCAGACAGAAATACCATATGATTTCACTTACACGTGGAATCTAAAAAACAAAATGAATGAACAAACAAACACAGACTCATAAATACAGAGAACAAACTGGTTGCTGTAGGAATGGGGGGATGTGGGCAAAAGAGGTGAAGGACTTAAGGGATACAGACCTCCAGTTATAAAATAAATGGTCATGGGAATGCAAAGTACAGCATAGGGAATATAGTCAATAATATTATAAGAACTCTGTATAGTGACAGATGGTAACTACATTTATCATGGGGAGCATTTAGTAATGAAAATAATTATTACCCTATGTTTATTGCAGCATTATATACAATAGCCAAACTATGGAAGCAGCCCACATCCATTGATAGATGAATGGGTAAAGTATTTTTACACAGTGGAATATTATTCAGTGATAAAAATGAATGAACTCTTGCCATTTGCAGTGATATGGATGGAGCTAGAGAGTATAATGCTATGGGAAATCAGTCAGAGAAAGACAAATACCATATGATTTCACTCATATGTGGAATGTAAGAAAGAAAACAAACAGGGGAAAAAAAGAGTGAGAGAAAGAAACCAAGAAACAGACTCTTAAGTATAGAGAACAAACTGATGGTTACCAGAGAGGAGGTAGATACAAAGATGGGTTAAAAAGGGGATGGGGATTAAAGATTATACTGGCTGTGATAAGCATCAAGTAATATATGGAAATGTTGAATCACTACATTCTACTACTGCATGGTAACTATATTTGAATTTAAAAACTTAATTAAAAAATAATTGTTCAATCATTATGCTGCACACCTGCAACTAAGATAATATTGTATGTCAGCCATACTTCAAATTTAAAAAATAACAAAAACAAAACCAAACAAAAAACCATTACCAACCCCCAGAAGGTCCCTCCAATCATTGCTTCTTTGTCTCCAAGAGGAGCCATTATCTTGACTTCTGACAGTATTAATGTGCTTCGTATAAATGGAGTCATACATCATAAAAAGAAATGTAGCTATTCTTTAAGACCCAGCACAAAAGATTCTGTCCCTGAAAGCCCTTTCTCAGTTTCCCAGTTGGTATTATTACTAAGTTCTTCTTTTGTTTTAGCATTTTGATTATATAAATGTGTAATTAATACAGTATTTTCATATAATCTATTATAGTTAAGCGGTGCTATAGTTTGGGGCATTTTAGGCAAAAACTTTTAAAGATTTTTTTGCGGGAGCACCTGGGTGGCTCAGTTGGCTGAGCGTCGGACTTGATTTCAGCTCAGGTGATGATCTCAAGGTCTGTGAGCTAAAGCCCCACGTTGGGCTCTGGTGCTGACAGTGCAGAGCCTGCTTAGGATTGTCTCTCTCTCTATCTCTGCCCCTCCCCTGCTCTCTCTCTCAAAAATAAATAAATAAACTTTAAAAAATAAGGGCTTTTTGGGGAAGATTCTATGTATTTATTTAAGTAAATTCTACGTATAGGGCTTGAACCCATGACCCCAAGATCAAGAGTTGCATGCTCTACCAACTGAGCCAGCCAGGCACCCCTAGGCAAAAACTTTTTACCAAAAATGCCTTATGCTCAATACAACTTTTTGTTTGTTTTTAAACTTACAATATAAGAACAGGATAAAGTCTCCGTCAAAGTTAAAGGTTTCTTAGAAAGGGCATTGTAGAATAGCAATGATCGCTTCCTTCTGTTAAGAGGTACCTTATTAGAAGCTTCATAAGGTATCCAAATTCCCAAAGTCAAAACAAGTATGACCAATAAAGTAAGACAATAAACAGACTTCACTCAGAAGAGAAGGGAATCTAAGAACATCTAAAATCCAAGTCTTTTAGTAATAATAGCACTTCTTAAATTTATGAAAATAAAAATCAAAGTTTCCATTAAACTCAAAATACCTTAGGTTGTACACCATATATTTATCTACTATCACTTACTTGTATGTTTTGGTATAATCAAGCCATAAGCCACAAAGAATAGAGCCCACCATTCCAGCCACTACCAATGTTAGCCCAATCTTTCCAGCATTCACTTCTTCTCCCTTAAAAAAATTTTCATAAGATGTTAATCAGATACTTCTGCAATGGATCAAGAAGATGTGGTATATATACACACAATGGAATACTACTCAGCAATCAAAAAGAGTGACATCTTGTCATTTGCAACAATGTGGATGGAACTAGAGTGTGTTATGCTAAGCAAAATAACTCAGAGAAAAAGAAACATCATGATTTCATTCATATGTGGAATTTAAGAAACAAAAGAGATGAACATAGGGGAAAGGAAGGAAAAATAAGATAAAAACTGAGAGGGAGGCAAACCATAGACTCTTAAATACAGAAAACAAATTGAAGGTTTTTGCTAGAGGGGAGGTGAGTGGGAAGATGGGCTAAATGGGTGATAGGCATTATTGAGGGCACTTGTTGGGATGAGCACTGGGTGCTATATATGAGTGATGAATCACAGGGTTCTGCTCCTGAAACCAATACTACACTATATGTTAACTAATTTGAATTTAAATAAATTAATTAAAAAAAACAAAAATCAAGAGAAGTTAATCAGATACTTCAAATAAATCTTTCACATTCCCATACATTTCACAGTCAATGGAAATAGATAAAGTTCTGCATAGAATATAGTGGGAAATTTGGTATATCTGTTAGGGTCAGTGGTTTAGGGGGCAGGAAATGAACATATGAAGGACACTCTGTTTTTGAACCAGAAAAAAAAAGAAAACCTAAAATGTGGGGAAAACCAAAAGAAATTTTTCTCATTCTTCCATGGTTAGAAAATGCGATGATCTTTGTTAGAATTCACAGCAGTCTGAGGAGATAAATGTTTTTATATATTACAACTGCCTTCTCCTTTCAAAAGCAAAGAGAGGTCACAGCTTCATATTTACTTCTTTATTTATTTATTTAAAAATTTTTTTAATGTTTATTTATTTTTGAGACAGAGAGAGAGACAGAGCATGAGCAAGGGAGAGGCAGCGAGAAAGGGAGACACAGAATCTGAAGCAGGCTCCAGGTTCTGAGCTGTCAGCACAGAGCCCCGATATGGGGCTCAAACCTACGAACTGTGAGATCATGACCTGAGCAGAAGTCGGACGCTCAACTGACTGAGCCACCCAGGCGCCCCAATATTTACTTCTTTGTATTTGGATTGGTCTCCTTTAAAATTGTTTCTTTGTCTCTTCCCATATAACCAGTCACAATTTTTTTAAAAAGTACTGGGGCATCTGAGTGGCTCAATTGATAAAGCATCTGACTTCAGCTCAGGTCATGATCTTGAGATCGGAGGGTTCGAGCTCCACATCAGGCTCTGTATTGACAGCTCAGAGCTGGAAGCCTGCTTCAGATTCTGTGTCTCTCTCTCTTTGCTCCTCCCCTGCTCATGCTCATGCTCATGCTCTGTCTCTCTCTCACTCAAAAATTTTAAAAAAGCATTAAAAAAAGTATTAAAAAAAGACTTATTATCACAGCAATAATAACTTCTGCTTTCCATTTTGTGTGCTCTATCAATTAGATTAAATGTATTCTCAATTAAAACAAATATAAATCTTTTAAAGCAATAAGGTCATAAACTTTTTTTTAAGATTTTATTTTTACGTAATCCCTATAGCCTATGTGGGGCATGAACCTACATCCTGGAGATCAAGATTCGCACACTTCATCAACTGAGCCAGCCGGTTACCCTATAAACCTTTAATCTTATGATCATGCTAACAGGAATTACACTGCTTATGAAACATTCTTGGCCAGGCCTGTGTTGTGACACAGTAGAGACAGACACTTACCTTATAATATGTCAGTATCATTTGATTCAATAATGTTGAGACTGAATAAAATGCTCCAGTCATGATACCTACAATAACAAATAGAAAATTATAAATGCACTATTTACTAGCTCATCATGTGATATGGAGTGCACTCTGTGAGAGTTGTGAAAATATCATGTGTTTCCTAGCTGACAGAAAACTAAACTCTTGCCATTCCCTTTCAAGATATGGAGTGATCAATTTAACACCTAAACTTACTAGAGATTGCAATGGTAAAATTCTGTCATTACACCATGTATTATTATTAAGACTCAGATATGCCACCCATAAATCCCATCTCCATGCATAGCCATCAAGCATGGAAAGGACTGTTTACTGAGCACCTACAATGTACTTGAGCTAATGAATGTTCAAACATAAGACAGAATCCCTACTTCAGAGATCTCACCCCTGCATCAGACTTCAAGCCAGGTAGTAAAATAATATTAATTACAGATTATTTAAAAAGGGAAAAATAAAAACAGCTGGTTATCAGGGAGCAAAGGACTACATTTGAATCCTGATGATTCCTGACATATGGCATGACTTTAGGTAAGCCTCTAATCTAGCAAGACATAAGTTTATTATTTCTTTCTCTTTATTATTAAATATTTCAAGCATAGAAAATAGTGCAGATAGTAAGTTAACAAATATCCTTACTCATCACCCAGCTTCGTAAACCATTAACATTTTGTCATCTTTCCTTGATCTTCTCCAATCCTGTTCTTCTCGACTATCCTTTCTCAGAGGTAATTCCTATCCTGATGTTAGTGCTTATCATTTTAGATATTAGAATATATGTGTGTCCATAAATAACAATTAGAATTACTCTGCACATATTTGAACTTTATATAAGTAATATATTATCTGTACCCATCTGCAGCTTGCTCTTCACTCAATATTATGTTTTTGAGATTTACCTGAGCCAATTAAAATCTGGTTCATTAATTTTCTCTACTATTTAATAGTCCATTATGTGAAAAACACTTCAATTTAATTATCTCTGGTAAAGTCAATAGACACTTGAGGCTTTTCCAGTTTTTCACTATTTAAAATTATATTGCAATGAATATTGTGTTTTTATGATTACATATAAGGATTTCTCTGAGTCTATATTTAGGAGTAAAATGTCTATTTTCTGGATAGAGCCAAATTGCTCTTCCAAACACTTTTATCAGTTTATACTACTAGCAGAGTTCTTTTACTCCGTATTCTTGTCATATTTGTTTTCTCCAGATTAAAAAATATTTATTTTTTGCCAATTTGAATGCATGTGATATTATTTCTTAACTCTGGTTTTGATTTGCATTTCCTTGATAAGTGATAAGGTTTAGCATCATACATGAGCAATACACAAACACATAAATGCCTTCTGGTTTCCTTAAAGTGTTTGTTCTCTTCTTTCTGAGTAGTATGAGTTATTTTTACATCATAGATACTAATCCTTTGTTGGTTATATGCACCACAGATACTTTTTCATGCTTTATGTCTTGTCTTTTCACTTTTTTTAATGTCTTTTTATTTTACTTCATTTTTTCTAATGTTTACTTATTTTTGAGAGAGAGAGAAAGAGAGAGAGAGCAGGGGAAGGGCAGAGAGAGAGGGAGACACAGAATCTGAAGCAGGCTCCAGGCTCTGAGCTGTCAGCACTGAGCCCAGTGCGGGGCTTGAAATCATGAACCACAAGATTGCGACCTGAGCCGACATCGGATGCTCAATAGACTGAGTCACCTGGGCCCCCCTATGATGTCTTTTTAGAAAAGACCATTATCTTAATATAATCATACTTATCAATCTTTCCTTAGGGTTTATGTTTTATTATTTTTAATTTAATTTTTAAAAATTTATTATTTTATTTTATTTTTTAATGTTTATTTTTGTGATAGAGAGCAGAGCATGAGTGGGGGAGGGGCAGAGAGAGAGGGAGACACAGAATCTGGAGCAAGCTTCAGGCTCTGAGCTATCAGCACAGAGGCTGACATGGCGCTCGAACCTACAAACTGTGAAATCATGAGCTAAGTCAAAGTTGGGCACTTAACTGAGCCATCCAGGAGTCCCATTTATTTTTTTTATTTTAGAGACAGAGTGTGTAACTAGGTGAGAGGGGCAGAGGGAGGGAGGGGGAGAGAGAGAAAGAGAGAGAGAGAGAGAGAGAGAGAGAATCTTAAGAAGGCTCTATGCTCAGCTCAGAGCCCAACATGCAGCTTGATCCCACAAGCCTGGAATCATGACCTGAGCTGAAATCAAGAGTCAGATTTCTAACTGACTGAGCTGCCCTGATGCCCCAAGATTTTATTTTTAAGCAGTCTTTACACCCAGNCCACGAACCGCGAGATCATGACCTAAGCGAAAGTCGGACGCTTAACCGACTAAGCCACCCAGGCGCCCCACATGAGAAATTCTTTTAAGAATACTAAAGCCACCTTCCTATATGTACTTCTAAAACTTTAAAGTTCTAATTTTTACCCTTTGGTCTTTAATCCACTACAATTCATTTTTGTTCATGGTTTGATATAAAGAGCTAATTTGACTTTATTACTCAATTATCTCAGGACAATTTGCTGCATGGTTTCTTTTGTACCAAACATCTAGTTTTCATATATGCATGTTCTAGTCATTGGAGCTGATTGCAAATACAGCAGTCCCCTCCTGTCTGCAGGGAATTTGTCCCAAGTCCCCCAGTGGATCCCGGAAACTGCAGAGGGCGCCAACCCTAGGTATACTAGGTTTTTTTTTTCCTATACATCCATCCATCCCTATGATAAAGTTTAATTTATAAACTGGCAGAGTCAGAGATTAACAACAATAACTCATAATAAAATAGAATGATTACAACAATATACTGTAATAGAAGTTATGTGAATGTGGTCTCTCTCAAAATCTTATTGTACTGTATTCATCTTCTTAGTGTGCTGTTGTGAGGTGACAAAGTGCCTCACAACGATGAGATGAAGTGAGGTGAACGACACGGTGTGATGTACTGTCAGGCTACCGCTGAGTTTCTGTGGATAGGTCAGGAGTTGCACCTGCTTCCTGATTGCAGTTGAACGCGGGTAACTGAAACCACAGAAAAGGAAACTAGGCATAAGGGAGGATCACTGTATAGTAGTTTTTTTCCTTCCAGTCCCTAGTGGTATGGCTGTATGACTTTAAGTGTGAGCAAGAGTGACATTTCCCATTTGCTGCCCTAGTAATCACAATAGCCTGTGCCCAGTCGTCACCCTGGATCCCTGAGTTAACTGACAAGCAGAACCCTGCTGCCCATTCCCAGTGAACGTGTAGCATTGGCGATAAATAAGTTTTTGATGTGTTAGGCCACTGACATTTTTTGGCAGAATTTCATTGCTACAATACAACCTAGCCTGCAAACATACACAGGGGTAGGTTGCTGGCATCTCCTCTCTGTGCCAGTAACCTAACAGTCTATCCCTTGATTATATATGGCATCTTAATAATCATTGTTTTATACATCCTGAGAGAATGTGTCCCTCACCTCAGTCTTCATCGAAATTATCTTTGTTCTTGGCCCTAACTTCTCTCACAGCCAATTTCAGAAGTAGTCAAGTTCCATTACAAACCCTGTTTATACGGAAGATTGCAGGATGAGACCTAGAGTTGTGTAAAGATTGTATCGAACCCTGAATAACTGGCTCATGTTGCTCATGTCCCATTGAGTTCAGGAAAATACAGAGACCCAGCTAGGTTAGCCTGAGGAGGCCAAGGAAAACAGTTCCTCTTAGTTTCAGATAGCAAGTAGCAATAGTTGGCAGAGTAAAGGATACTATTTTCTCCAAATAGCACTACCTCAAAAAAAAAAAAAAAGTTATCTTGGACTATCTGGTTCCTAAGTTTTGGACACTGTATACAGTCCTAAAAACCTGTCCCAGGAGTATAGTCCCCATCTAGATCATCCCATGTGCAACTCTGCTCCAACTTTCAATGTACAATACTAGGCATGGAGGGAGACCATGTACCGCCCAAAGGTGTGATGTGATTCACTCAGTCAAAATTATATCCCTAAATCTGTGCCCCTTTGGTGAAGACTATGAGATCAAGAAAGTTTCCCCACTGTCCTAGGGAATATTATCAAACTCTCCAGAGTATTTCCCAATCCCTTCTTTCTAATTCCATCAACAAGCAAATTCTGTTTAATGTCCCACTTAGTGCCTGTATCTTGCTTTTCTGTCAATCCAAATCTGCAACTGTCATTTATTAATACAATGGGTCTGTAACGTTAATTGCCATCACTATACTCTCAGGTCTTCCATAAACATAGCTCTTCGTTTAATTTATGTCTTCTCTTGTCTTTAATGTGTTCTAATTTTCTAATTTATAAAGTTCTTTTGTTAGATTTATTCCTAGTCATCTTAAAGTGTTCGTTGGTTTTATAAAAATATCTTTTTATAGGAATACAATTCTTCTCTGGGTGCCTGGGTGGCTCAGTCAGTTAAGCATCCAAATCCTGATGTGGGCTCAGGTCATGAGCTCATGGTTTGTGGGATCGAGCCTCAGGTTGGGCTCCAGCTGAGTGTGGAGCCTGCTTGGGGTTCTCTCTTGCTCTCTGCCCCTCCACCCCACAAAATAAAGAAATACGCATCTTTTTAAAAAGGAATACAATTCCTATAAATACATAGGAATATAGTTGACATTTTCATACTGTCAGATTATCAGTAATCTTGTTGAACTCATTCTTATTAGTTTTAATAGTTATCTGCAGGTTCTCTTGCATTATTTTCATAGATCAGGAGGTCAGTAAACATTTTCTGTAAAGGACCAGACAGTAAGTTCTTCACTTTGCAGGAGCTAGGGTCTCGATGAGACTACTCAGTGCTGCCCTTGCAGCTCAAAAGCAGCAAAGAAAACTTGTAAACAAATAAAACTTTATTCTTTATTTATAAAAACAGGCAACAGAGTTGACTTATAGGCCACAGTTTGATGACCTCTGCTGTATATAATCATATTATCTGTGAATACTAGCATCTTTTTTCTTTCCAGCTCATCTCCTTTTAAATTTTGTGTTAGCCAGTCAGAACCTCCAGTTGGATAACGAATAGAAGTGATGACACAGATGGGGCGCCTGGGTGGCGTAGTCGGTTAAGCGTCCGACTTTCGCTTAGGTCATGATCTCGCAGTTCGTGGGTTCGAGCCCCGCGTCGGGCTCTGTGCTGACTGCCAGCTCGGAGCCTGGAGCCTGTTTCAGTCTGTGACTCCCTCTCTCTCTGACCCTCCCCTGCTCACGCTGTCTCTCTCTCTCTCTCTCTCCTAGAAATAATAAAAAAAATAATAAAAAAAAAGTGATGACATAGACATCCTTGTTTTAAAGGATACTTCTGCTCCTAAGGTTCTGCCTTTAGAATGATGTTTGCTAGAGAGTTTTTGTAGATAAATTTGATCAGATTCATAAAGTTCATTTTTCTTTGCAGTTTCCTAAGGCTTTAATAAGTGCGTATTGAATACTATCAAATGCTTTCCCCTCAGCTATTGGGCAAATTTTCCTCTTTGATCTATTACTGTGATAAATTATATTCATATATTTCTAGTGCTAAATCAGTTTCGTACAAAACCATTTCTTAAGCCAAACTCGGCTAGTATGTATTGTCATTTGTATAAATTGCTAAAGTAGCTTTGCTAATATTTTGTTTTGCATTTTTACATCTTGTTCATAAGTGAAATTGACCTGTAATTCTTTTCTTGCACTGTTCCTGTCTGATTTCGATATCAAGGTTATACCAGCCTCACAAGGAAGCAGATGATACCAGTGATTGCCTCCAGGGAAGGGAACTCCCTGGAGACAGAGAGGTAACCTGGGGACAGAGATGGGGAAAGACTGGTTTTTCATTGTATGCCCTTTGTACCTTCTAAATTTTATACTATGTACACTATGCATCCTTTGTAAACTACTAAATTTTGTACAATTAAATAAAATTTAGAATTCAGAAAAGAGAACTCCAATTCTTCATTTTTAAAATACGTATAATAATATTTCTATCTCAAAAAAGTTATATGAAATAATACATATGGAAGTCCTTTATAAATTAAAAACAAAAACAAAAAAAAATTCCCCTTATCACTTATGTATAATCAAGGAAGCACTAACTGATGTGTTATAAAAGAAATGACTCTTAAACTGTTGTTCACTTTTTAGATGTTTATATCATGCCCCTAGTTGGATTCTAATTTCTTCACAGAAGAAATCACATAATCATGCTTCTTTCTACCACACAGTATCTAGCGTACTACTGTACATTTAGTTAATGTTTGATAATTATTGATGGAATAAACAAATAAATGAATGAGTAACAAAATGAACAGTAAGTGAGGCCAACATTAAGTTGGCTCTCGTAGGATCACTTAAGGGAGAAAAGGAGCACATACCACGTAAAATAAGGGCACAAATTTACAGAGACTAGAATTAATAGCATATATGCACGTGGAGACATGTTTGTGTATATGAGTGTGTGTCTGAGACAAGGGGCTGGTTATAAATGGACTGAAAGAAAGTTTTATCTTGGGAAATAGTGAGAGATAAAAGAAGGTAGGAATCTTTCTTCCTTAAATGATAGGCTACAGAAATGAATTTACTCTTATAGATATTAATGACCCACTGTTTTCGCTACTTCCCAGTTATGTGTTTTAGGGTTAAGCTAACCAGCAGAAGTAACCAACAAAATTAAGAAAAGGAACTACAGCATGTTAAAGTATTTAATGCTGGTATGACATAAGATCAGGAGATCTGCTTAAAAAATATTCCAGGAAAAAAATATTCCAGGAAAAAAGTAGAGGAAGGAAATAAAGCAATAATGGTGAAGGGCTGATCATTGAAGCTGGGTACTGATAGGTACATAGGGAATCACCATATTAAATCCTGTACTTTGGTGTTCAACAATGTGCACTAAAAAAAAAAAAAAAAAAAAAAAAGAAAAGAAAAGAAAAGAAAAAAAAAGATGAAGTAATCCTGGTAAAAGGGTGAGTTTAGGTAAGGGCATAATTTGTTACAACATGTAAGAGTTATGTACTCAGGTGTGCACTCCCAAAAAGATGTAAAGAAGAGAACAGCAGTGAGTGACTTCTGAAGACAAGTAAGACAGAAATAGGGGGTGTTGGTAAGAGACTTTTAAATACAGAGAACAAACTGAGGGTTGATGGGGGTGGGGGAGGGGGAAACTGGGTGATGGGCATTGACGAGGGCACTTATTGGGATGAGCACTGGGTGTTGTGTTAAGTGATGAACCTCGGGAATCTACTCCCAAAACTGACAGCATACTGTACACACTGTATATTACCCAATTTGACAATAAATTACATTAAAAGAAAGAAAGAAAGAAATAGGGGGTGTTGGCAGTTGATACAGTGTTAATATCCTTTGAAAAACAAAGGATAAACTGAGTTGAAAAACTGAGCCTGGGTGGCTTAGTCAGTTAAGCATTCCACTCTGGCTCAGGTCATGAAATCATAGCTCATGAGTTCAAGCCCTGGGGTGGGCTCTGTACTGACAGCTCAGAGTCTGGAGCTTGCTTAGGATTCTGTGTCTTCCTCTCACTCTGCCCCTCCACCGCTCACACTCTGTCTTTCTCTCCTTCAAAAATAAACATTAAAAAAAATTTTCTTTAAGAAAAACAAAGGATGAACTGTCAGCAAACTCTGAAGGGAACCAAATTTGTTGGTGCCTACAGTCAAAGCCACAGTGTCAGCTGTTCTGAAATATCTAGAAGGATGAGATTTTTTTTCAAGTTAAAACTGATTCAAGTCATCGCATTAATGTCTTGTCCTGATTGGGTAGTTAAAATAGAGGCCACTTTGTACAGGGTCAGAGAAAGGAATTGTTGATGACATTTCCCATATGCCTACAGTAGTTTATAAAGGACTTAAAATACTCTGTGAAAACTCAAAAAAGAAGACAGTGTTTGTCTATTTGAGATCTGTTATTTTTTTTATTTTAAAAACATGTAAGAAAATCCATCCTGAAGTTTTCACTTTTAGTTCAAAATTTAAGTTTATGACTGTGCGGTCATTATTTTTACAGTTAACAAACCTATCTCATTAAAGCTCAAGCCACTACATTAAATGAAAAGAATCTATAATGCTCAAAGGCTTACAGAGACATCAGAGAAAATAAAAGAAAACCACTTACCATAAGTGATCAATAGAAGGACAAAAGGAACGTTTCTAAATAGGTTCCTTATTGATTTCTTATAGGAGTAGTCAGCAGGGGGGTTTTTTTGAAGAGCTGCTTGAGCCTTACTTGGTGGATACTGAGGTTTTTCTTTGAATGCTGGAAACAGACATGAAAAGGAAATTAAATACATACATTTAGTGAATGGACGAAATCAGTTTAAGTTTAAAGAGGTAGTGAGAGGGGCACCTGGGTGGCTCAGTCGGTTAAGCGTCCGACTTCGGCTCAGGTCAGATCTCACGGTTTGTGGGTTTGAGACCCACATCAGGCTCTGTGCTGACAGCTCAGAGCCTGGAGCCTGTTTCGGATTCTTTGTCTCCCTCTCTCTCTGCCCCTCCCCCACTCATGCTCTGTCTCTCTCTGTTTCAAAAGTAAATAAACTATTAAAAAAAAAAAAAAGAGGTAGTGAGAGTCTTACAGTGAAGATTTCACTTTCATTAATTTTTAAGTGAAGAATATCCACCTGGTCCCCTGAAACTGACTACAACTCAGGGATTTGGCCAGGTCACATGACTTAACTGCAAAACCTTCAATAATACTCCACAACCTTGCCCACCGATTATTCCTTTTCAGTTAAGCAAGATTAATGTTTATTATAGTAAGTATTCAACAATTCCATTCCTACATTTAGTGCAATTTGTAATTAGAGGTAACATCAGATATGAGCAAAGCAATATGTTATTGAACTCTTAAGATTATCTTGAGTTAGTTAACTATTTCCTTTTAAGTTTTGAGGCAAACTTTATCAACTGATCTAACTATACCTCCAGAATTGAAAAAGGTCATGGTGGATTCATGGGAGCAGAGCTCACCAAAACGTCAAGTAATTACAATATACTGAAAACTTATCAAACTAAAACAGACTTCTAGTTTTACAGGTGTCACAACTAATTCAAGAGGAGACATATTCATGAATATTCACTGTTTAATGTCCTTACATCGGAGGACTGGTAGACATAAAATGTTTAAGTTGTTGCAATCCCTCCTCTTCCGTTCACCCTATCTGCTCCTTGCACTGTGGAGGGCGTCTGTTGTCCTTTCCTGAAAGTCTCTTTGTGTCCTAGTTAAGATAGGAGATATCTCTTTTCATTAGTATTGGTAACACACAACTCACACAGTTGTAAAACAAAGCTTCAGAATGTAAACACCATGCTTACAAGGTAGTCACAGGGATCGGAGATCGAGTGATTCTTAAGTCTCTTACTCAGGTCTTTATTTTTATTTATCTGGTAAAATAAGTATAAAAGGCTCAGATTTGAACTCCAATTCAAAATGAAGACAATTCTTGTTAATCTTCAACTCCACTAAATTTATTTCCTGAATACACGTGTTATCTTTTAGTTTTAGGTAATTAACTGCCCTGTTGGACAAAATCAGGCCTGTATCAGCTACACAATACACTACAGTCAGGTTTAATTCTATAGGAAGCAAAGGAAACAGGAACAGAAAACCACTGGTCTCTGCCCCTGTTTACTCAGCACTGCTTCTTTCAAATGATGAAATATGACTTTTTCCTTCTCCTTTGAAAACTGAAAAGCAATAGTCTTCTGCTTTCTTCTCCCCACCAAAAATGTGCACCATTAAAATGATTAACTATCGGGGCATTTAGCTGACTCAGTTGGTAGAGCATGTGATTCTTGATCTTAGGGTCGTGAGTTCAAGCCCCACACTAGGCACATTGTTTACTTAAAACAAAGAAATAAATAAAATGAGGGGATTAAAAAGAAAACCCATGAATTGATTTTTTAANATAATATATTATTATATAATAATAATAATAATTAATAATAATAATAATAATAAAAAACTATTAAAGCAGTTATTCTCCAAAGTAGCCAAAGGATTTTGGGGTACCACATTCAAACTTTTTCTCCCATGATGAATAAGTATATCTTTTCTGTTTAGGACTACTTCTGCTTTTTGAAATTAGGTAATAACGTTACCTTCTGATTTCATTATTTGTCCTTGTATGATTCAAGCAGACATTACACATATTAACTTATTATAAGACACATAAAGACTTGAATACTGTCTCTGCCTTATATCTTTGTATAACTCTGAAGAAGTCAATTCCTGTCTCTCAACTATAGCTTTCTCATTCATAAAATGGAAATAACAACAAGCTGTTAGGAGAACTATATAACATTTGCAAAATAATTTTGTAATTATTGAATGCTACACAAAATACATTGTCTTTTTGAGGAATATATATTTTTAAGAAGTCAGAGACTATCTTAGGGGCTTGAAATTCTTATAGCCTCAGTAAAACATATTTCTGTTAAAAGTTTAACAGAAACTATATAACAGCAGCCTATATATAAATATCCTGAATATAAGAATCAAAAGTAAAATTAGACAGACATGTTATTTATTGATGTTTAAGTACCTTAACATTAAATATTTTGATTGCCATTACTTTTGGTTTTTCTCATCCACTCATGTTAGTGAATCTGGATGGTAAGCTTTAATACACACACTTGAGTTAGTGATATAGTTTACCTCTCTGCTGCCCAGAACAGCCTTCAAATACAATAGCCTCACCACTTATATAGGAAGAATTTGAAGTGGAGCAAAAACAAAACTAAATAAAAATTAAAATGACCTATTTTTATATATAACATTTTAAATATGAACTTAGGGTACCTAGGTGCAAATTCACCTTCAGTATTTACTATGACCATGGACAGATTAGATCCACTTACATTCTGTGCCTCACTTTCCTCATCTATAAAATGGGAATGATAATAGTACTGTCCGCAAATGGCTATGAGGACTGAAGGATACAGCATGTAATGTGCCTTTAAACACGTTCGGTACATACCAAACAACCAAATGTTAGAGACTATAATCATGTGGGGTGTGTGAAGAATGAGGTATTAGTGTGCAATTCAGTGGAAGGCTTGGGTTAATTCCTAGAAATGCTACATGGATTACATTCACATGTAAGTTCCATGAAGGAAGGTAGGAAGGTTACATGGCATGAAGCCTCAAGATAGCATTTTTGAAAGACTGCTGAATACCAATTTAGTATATAACATGTTGCTGAAAAGCATCAGCAAAACTAAATTATTTTGTAAGATTTGGTTGGGATTCCAAAGTATTTATAGGTAGAATTTAGAGGGACATAGGACTGTCTCTTAGTAATGAAGGACATTTGAGTAGGGATTTTAAAAATAACCCATATCTTCCTCAATAGCAAACATCTGGAAAAGAAAAACAGGTAAATTTTTTGTTTCAATATCACAATTTCAACCTGAGACTTTCAGGTCACATCTGTATATTATTTTGCTTTTATACTATGCTTGGTGTCGTAAGATTAAGATTACAGGTCACCAAGCAAAACTTGACAGTGAGCCCTTTTTTCCCTGCTCCATTTCCACTGTCTACTCAGAAGCCACGAGTACATAAATAAGTAATAACATACATGAATAGGTCTCTTAATTTCTCAAATAACACAGGATACTATGTCAACGGTCACACCTATTATTAGTGCCTTTTTGTCCCCTTCCTTGACAAATAAGCATCTTATGTTTGTAGCATCTCATATAGATATGATTAAACACGTATGTGTCATATATATAATTTCATATGGAGAGATATCTCACATAGAACCTGTTCTCTCACTTCTTCCAGAGAGACAATCAATTGAAGACAACAGGAAAAGGAAAACCAGAACTGATGTGCAGGAATCAAAGGAAAGAGGATTTTACATTTTAATAATCCTTAATGCTAACAGAGCATCGATTTATGCACAATGTATATAAACTACATTTCATTTAGCAAATCAAATATGGCTACCAGAAAAGTAGGCTTAAGAGTTTGTCTTTAAAAAATAAACAGTTAACCCTTGAACAATGTAGGGGTTGGGGGCACCAATCCCCTACAGTTATTCATGAATAACTTCTGACTCCCCCAAAACTTAACAACTAATAGCCTACCGCTGACCAGAAAGCAAGTAGGGGAGAGGGGCAGAGAGAGAAAGAGAGTCCCAAGAAGGCTCCATGCTCAGTGCGGAGCCAGATGTAGGGTTCCATCCCACGACCATGAGATCATGACCTGAGCCAACATCAAGAGTTAGTTGGACGCTCAACCAGCTGAGCCCCCCAGATACCCCTGGTATTCTTAAAATAATGCAAGCTAGAGAAAAGAAAATGTTACTAAGAAAATCATAAGGAAGAGAAAAGACATTTACAGGACTGTAAAAAATCCATGTAAAAGTGGGCCTGTGCAATTCAAACCCATGTTGTTTGAGGGCCAACTGTAGATTTCATTTAAATCTTTGTTAAATTGCTAAAATAGTACAGTGATCATTTGTCCTTTTTCAGTAGTCTGTACATAGCAAATGTGTCATTCCTTAATTGAAACATAAAAAACAACCCTAAGTAGGCTGGACATGTAAGCATACTTTATATGTTACTGAAAGAATATTTTGTTCATCATCTTAAGGGAGATTAAATATATGGGCAGTTCATCTACAGAGGCAGTCTTTATCAAAACAGTCTTCAGCCTACATTTCTTTGAAAACTAAAGATTTCATGTCTGGAGATCACAAAATTTGAATTCACTACGATAGCCATGGTAAAAATGAATCTATGAATTTTAAGGCTCCAGCTATAATGCAACTAATGCAAATGTTAATGATTAAAAGATGGCCTTTTGACTTTAAAGTTGCTTCCTTCTTCAAATCAATTTAAGATGTACTGAGTGCCCAAAGGGCAATATTATAGTTATATTAGCAACCATATTACTTAAAAAACCTGTCCTTTTCTCTGAAATCAAAATTGTTTCCCATTAAAAATAAACTTAGGGCAGTCAGATGGTTGAGTCGGTTAAGCATCGACTCTTGATTTCCTTTCAGGTCATGATCCCAGGGTTGTGGGATGGAGCCCCGCACTGGGCTCCATGCTGAGAGTGGAGCCTGCTTGGCATTCTCTCTCCCCCTCCCTGCCCCTCCCCTGCTCATATTCTTTCATTCTCTCTCTCTCTCTCTCTGTAAAAATAAAATTAAAATTAAAAATTTTAATTAAAAAAAATAAAAATGAACTTGAAAAAGCAGACCTTCCCAAACCTTCTTCCAAACTGCTGATGGCTGCTTGCAGCTGATCTGGACTGACTGCTTCAAGAGACAGGCCCAGACGAGAGGACTCAGTGATGAGTGGAGGCAGCAGGACTTTGCCGGAGCAGCCTAACAAGCAGACAGTAGCCGGTCTGAGGTTCTGCTGAACAGCTTGCTGCTGCCCAGGATCGTTCACCGGTCAACATTTTCAGATCCAGTTAATTGTTAAAATGGGAATCCTTGGAGGGATTTATTGTTAAAAAAAAAAAAAAGTTGTAGCCTATTTGCATCATTTCAAAGCATGAGAAGAACTTGTTCCTGGCTACGTTAGCATAAGGTGCAGAATATGGTAGAGGAGTATGCAAAGAGGAGGCAGCTAATATGTTTGCAACAATAGTGATGAGGGAAGAAAAGTTAGTAGGGAGATAAATTAGATGAATTAGTCTTCAAACCTTTACAATATTAAAATAGATGTGGCCAACCGTATCATATCCCTAGGGCTGTAGCATTCATTATCTGAACAAGGGCAACAGCAAGAATGAAACAAGCATACGGCATTGGCGATATTAGCAGAAAAATGTTGAGGGTTAACTATTTTTATTTTCATGTGTTTGTCATGCATTTGTCTATTTAAGCAAAAGGGGGAAATTCACTCACCAATTATTGTTAAAAAACATAAAAACGTGGCAACAGATGATGTCCCATAAAACATGGTGCTGATATTACAAGCCAGAAGATCGGTGTCATTCTGTGTGTTGGGCACTAAAACTGGTGGTAGCAAAAAGCCAACTGCAGTTCCAAGCTGTAAAATAAATAATCCTGTTAAAAGCCATTATTATAAGAGAAAAACAGGACATACTGGCAATTATTACAACTTACAACATAAAGAAGACAGCTAGTGTATTTAAGGTACAAGGTGTAGATCCTAATACATCTTGTTCTAGTGTTAAAGTATAATTGCTGACAAATATCTTTCCTAGTCAACAAACTCCTACTATCTGAATGATTCTGCTGAAAAGATGTGTAACATACAGCCCTTACCCTTTAGATGCTTACAATCAAAAAGGGGAACAAGAGCATGCAGAATAAGGCTGAGAAAAGATGATGTATAGAATGGGAGAAAATATTTGCAAACTGTATATCTAAGAAAGGCCTACTATCCAGAATATTTAGAGAACTCAACAACAAAAAGATAAACATTCAATTCAAAAATGGGCAAAGGACTTGAATATACATGTTTCCAAAGAAATAAAGTGTTCAACAAACACGTGAAAAAAAATGCTCAACATAATTAATTAGTAAAGAAATGCAAATCAACACCATAATGAGATACCACTGCATACCCACAAGGATGGCTATAATTAGCAAACAAATGAAAAACTGGAAAATAACAAACACCGGAAAGATGTGAAAAATTAGGACCCTTGTATACTGTTAGTAGGATTGTAAAATAGTGCCACCACTGTGGAAAACAATTTGGCAGTTCCTTAAAAAGTTAAACATAACATTACCACATGACCTAGCAATTCCACTCCTAGATAAATACCCAAAAAACTGAAAACAGGTTCTCAAACAAATATCAAATATTATACATGAATATTTATAGCACCCTATCTGCAATAGCCAGAAGGTAGAACAAACCCATATGTCATCAACAGATGAATGGATAAACAAAATGTGGATAAACAAAACATTCAATGAAATATTACTCAACCATAAAAAGAATGAAGTACTAATAATGAAAGATGTGTAATGTACAGTCATCCACAACATGGATGAATTTTGAAAACATCCTAAGTGAATGAAGCTGGACCTAAAAGGTCACATATTGTATGATCCATTTACATGATACATCTAGGACACGTGAATCTATAGAGAGAAAAAGCAAGTTAGTGGTTACCAATGGATAAAAGAAACAGGGAATGAGGAGTGACTGCTAACTGGGTATTGGGTCTTCTTTGAGGGGAGATAAAAATGTTTTGGAATTAGAGAGAGGTGATGGTTGTACAACATTGGAAATGTACTAAATACCACTAAGCTGTAATTTAAAATGCTTAATTTTATGCTATATGAATTTCACCTCAGTAAAAAAAAAAATAATAAAGTTGACTATGGTAATCACAATGAAAGAAATAAAATCAAAGTATTAAAGGAGCTCAATGGAGAAAGATAGCAGATTCTTTCAGGGATGGAGGTGAGGAGAGGCCCCGAGACAGGTTTCCAAAGGGAGCCTGGGGCAGATACCTACAGTCACCAAACACTTCATTTGCTCCCTCACAAAAAGCTGGATAGAGACCTTAAACAAGGAATTATAATAGAGTGTGGCAAGTGCAGTGATGGAGAGGTAGAGGGTGCCTAAGACGAGACGATGTGATCTATCATCGGAACAAGAACACTATTCAGACTAAAAGGGACTAAATGAGTAATTAGCCTAATGAACAGCTGTACACCTGGACTATCCCAGGCAAAGTGGGACATACAGTCACCGTCACTAAGAAACTACTTTGAAGGAACACCTTCTATACAGTTGGGGTTCAGGAAAAGTTTCTGGAGGAGCTAAGATCTGAAGAAGAAATTGGAATTAGCCAAGTGAAATCGGAGTGTTCTAACCAAGGGGACATCACGGACAGAGGAAGAAGAGACCATGACCTTGTGAGAAGCTATAAGTAGTGGATATTACCCCTCAGAGCAGTACCCGAATGTGGAGGTGAGGAAGGGTGGGTGTGGAGAGGTGACACGGAGGAGCTGGCGGGAGGCAGATCTGGAGGGTCTCACGTTGTCACATTACGGAGCTTGAAGTTTGCCCTAAAGGTAAAGGAAGCCACTGCAGAGGGCAAGGGAGTACCCTGAACAGATCTGCCCGTTATGAAGACCACAGTGGATAAATGTGGAGAGAAGCAGGAAAAGAGCAAGAGCTGTAGACTGGAAAATCAGTCAGCAAGCTCTAGGTAAGGGCTGCAGGTGGCCAAAGCTAAGACGGTAGCAGTAGAAGTGAAGAGAAATGAACTGAGAGACAAGGTAAATTTTGATGGGCAGAATCATATGGAAATATTCAGCTGGCCGGTATCGATATGAGTCTGAAGCTCATTCATTTATTCAACAAAATTTTATAGAAAATCGACAATGTGCTGGGAACTGCATTAAAGGCTGGTGATACAACTGTATACATTTAGACCACATGCCTATTTTCATGACACTTACAATCTAATGGTGGTTTGGGAAATGAATAATAACAATGAATACATAGACATACAAATATATCTATCAGACAGTGATAAGCGCTATATGGAGATAGTATAAAGATATAATTAGTGACTAGGCAACTCTAAATGGGATCCTCAAGAAATGCCACTAAATGATATTTAAAATGAATTCAAACTGAGAGTTAAGTGAGAGTAAGGGTGTAATAATGTGATCCTAGGAGGAAGAACATTCCAGGCAGAGAATGTTTCTGCAAAGGCCTTTAGGCAAAATATAAAATTAGTGTTGTTTCAGGAACAGAAGAAGACATTTTCGAGTGAAGAGTTTAGATTTTAAGTACTAAGCAAGTTCAAAGCAGAGCAATGACAGGATCTGATCTATGCTTTTTTTTTTTTAACTTTTTTTAAACATTTATTCATTTTTGAGAGACAGAGACAAAGCACGTGAGGGGGAGGGTCACAGAGAGACAGGGAGACACAGAATCTGAAGCAGGCTCCAGGCTCTGAGGTGTCAGCACAGAGCCGGATGCGGGGCTCGAACCCACAAACCACGAGATGATGACCTGATCCAAAGTCAGATGCCCAACTGACTGAGCCACCCACGCGCCCTGATCTATGTTTTAAAAAGGGTCTCTTGGGTCACCTGGGTGTCTCAGTTGGTTAAGCGTCTGATTCCTGTTTTTGGCTTGGTGATGATCTCTCGGTTTGTAAGTTCAAGCCTCACATCAGGCTCAATGAAGTATTAATATTGGATATAATTTTGTAAATGAAAAATACTTTAAGAAAACAGTTCCTATCTAAACATATGAAAGCAACCAACTAAAATATCATTTATATAAATTATTTTGAATATACAACAACTACAGTTCAAGCTCCCCTTTCTTCTGTACTTTTAGAGAAAGAAAAAAAAGAAAAAAGTAGTAAGCACGTAGAGCTAGTCTTTTTATGGATTTTAGTTAAACCTTATTGCGGTCTCGAAACAAGAGTTAGCCTGTCAGAGAGTAACACTCTTTTGTTACACAGCATGTAGGAATATACCTGTAGAGAGAGGTGAAGTTTACAGACTTGTTTACAGACTTTTAACTACGTTCTCCTTAAGCTGAACTAACACTCAATACAATGTACAGAAAGTATCACAGAACTCCATACGCACAATTTATTAGCAATAAAAGAGTCAGTCGTCAATTACAACACACACATATACACACACACACACACACACACACACACACCATTCCTCTTAGTAATGCTACTGGAATGTTGCTGGAATTTGAACCTATTGTGTTAGAAGGACTAGGAAGCACTTTAAGGAACAATTGGCAAAATTAGCCACCCTTTTACAGTGGGTTCCATGGTCTGTGATCTGTCCTGCATTTTCTTACTGTTAACAATCGCTAAGAGGACTCAGTAATTTTGTGAGGTCTTTATCACTAGAACATTTATTTAGCTGTCACTTATAAATGCCGTGCCCCAGGCACTCTGCTGACTGCCATGTTGGGTGGGGAGATTACTAAAAAAGAACACACATTAAAATGAATGAATGAATGAATGAATGAATGAAAATAAAACAGGAGCTGCCCACTCAAAATGAGAAAAAATTTCCCAGACTCCAACACTTTCCTTTTACAAAGAATACACTGTAGGTCACACTGATACCTGCCTAAGTCTCGTTCCTTACTGCGCTGACCAGTTTTCTATGAATGCTAGGGTTATATGGGCCGGTTCAGTTCATTATATTATAGGTCATGCTCAAAGCAAGATGATAAGGTGGTCACTTTAAACTGCTCTTGAAAGATCTGTCCCTACAAATAAATCAAATATCCTCTTTAATCCAAGACTGCCTCCCATGTTATGACTACACATCTCCTTTCCTTCATTTATACACAACTGCCTCCTGAGGGTCCATCCATATACCGGAGCTCATACAGCCTAGGCGTTTATCTGGTTCTTTAGGCATCCGATTTTCATCTATCACCCTAGTCCTTACCTGATTGCCTAGCACGGCGGTGGCACAAGCCGTGGATACCTCCTTGGGCCCAAACCACACTGAGGCGATGCGGGAGGGCAGGCCGAGGATGAACACCTGGGCCACCGAGCACAGGAACTGGCCCAGCATGGTGACCCAGAAGAGATGCTGCTCCACACTGGCGCACTTGATCCAGGCGCCAAGGCAGTTGAGGCCTGAGCCCAGCAGGGCGGTGAGCCGTAGGCCTCTGGTGTCCAGCAGCCACGTGGCCGGGAAGATGAGGGGCACGTAGGCCAGCATGTACACCATGGACAGCCAGTCAATGTGCAGGGAGGAGACGCCATAGAAGCCCTCGAAGATGTTGCTGATGATGCTGTACTGGATCCACTGAAAGGCGTTCACCAGCGAGTACAGGCTGAAGATCAGGAGCACCACAAAGCGCCGCGCAGACAGCGCGATCTGGGGCGCCTGGGAGTCCTCGGTCCCCGGGGTCTCCTCCCCGGGGCCCGTGGGCAGCAGCCGGGTCTGGGTCTCCTCCTCTGGAGCCAGCGGAGTCTGCGGCCTGCATAGGGCTTCCGCCGCGGCCGCGAGGCTGTCCCGAGACACTCCATTCAGGGTCAGTAAGCCGCCTTTGGGCCCGTTCTGCGGCTCGGCGCTCACCTTTCCGGGGGGCTCGCCTCCCGGCACCAGGAGGTATCCATTCGTGGGCTGGTGCCCGGGTGCCACCGCTGCCTCATCGTCCAGCTTCACCATGTCCCTGCGCTCCCCCGCGCCGTCTCGCGCCCCGGCCCTTCTCCCCCGTCCCGCACCCCTGGCCCAGGGCCCGAGGCCCTCCCTGCCCCCTAACCCCAGCCCCTTGGCCCACCGCTCATGCGCCCCTTCCCCCGGCCGAGTGAGCCGGAGTGCGAGCCGCGAACCTCAGCCGGAGCGGTGGGAGTACGCAGGCCAAGCAGATGTCCTCGCGCGACTCCAGGCCTGCGGTCACCCTGTGCCGGGCCCAGTTCCAAGAACGTCATATCACCGCGGGTGACGGCCCCACTGACCAATCAGTGGGAGTCTCCTTTCGGCGCGTAAGCCAATCGGGGAGTTTCCGGCAAGGAGGAGGCGGGAGCAAATTTGCTGGGAGGAGAGCGGAAGGCGGGGCTGGAAGGTAAGGCTGGGCGATCTCCTCCCCGGAAGGATGCTGTAACCGGGAGTAACAGACCT